>NW_019733835.1:259953-309980 GCF_002891405.2 Cryptotermes secundus | reverse complement strand
TTTTAAAATTTGGACAAGAATTTAAAAGTTTAAAATTAGAACTAAAGATTTTATTATGGTGCTATTACAATAAACTCAAAATTAACGTGTGTGAAGTAATCTACGGGTGGACAGCTATCAACGAAGTAGAAGTTGATAATGACAGGGAGAGTGTTTTAGATGTTAAATTTTGAACTGGGTGCAGTGTGACAGCGACGTGAGTGTTATACACCTGATGATGGCCGTCTGAGGCCGAAACATGTAGTGTAGGGAGCAAGATCAAAGACACAAGAATATATTGTTTGCACTTGAGACGGAGGTTATATCATTTATCGTATGGAGTGCAACAGGATGCTTAAATATAATAATGTACTAAATAAGGATTATTCAAATGTGCTAATTGTTTTTATCTACTTCCTACATGTTTTGGACACTCAGATGTACACCTTGATTTCAAAACTAAGCCTAGGGCAAAAAATTAAATTTTTTTCGAACAGTAACTTGTATGAAGGATATACAGTATATGTATTAAATTATATGTATAATGTCTTTTACTTTCTAATTTATTTAGTATTGTGAAACTACTGCAACTCTGAAAATACTGTCAGGTATTTTGGGTGTGTACGTATGACTTACACCACACACCACTCAGATCTACACTTTACAGTTTGGATTTAACACAGTGGAGATTCTTTAGCTTGCTGTGCTCAAGTTCTCATCACAACTGCCCATGCAGAACTCATCAACTAAGTGGGTCCCAGGCTGGTGGCCATTTCACAGCAACCTTGTAGTCTTCTCTTCACAGGCTCATTTCCAACTGACAATCGAACTGCTGACAATTTCAAATCCAGAACTTGACTGACCCTGCTTATAATGTTTTGGCACAAGCCACATAGAAAACACCACTTCCACTGTTGCAGTTCAACAATACCTCAACCATTGCATGCATATCTGTTGTTGCGGGAACCAATTTACCAAGCAGTTGCCTAGTGATAGCCCAGGTATTGATGTTTAGCGGCCATTACCAAGCAATGGATGTTCCTTCTCGTGATCATTGCAGTTCATTAAATTTTAAGATGTCAGCACAGAATTATGTACTGTAATGATGTTTGGAATGCTGTCTGTTTACTTCTCTACCATCCCGAAGGACAATCACAGATTCTGTACAGAAGGTGAATACAGCAACTCTCACTCATGAATAACTGCATTCCTGAAGTGATTTTGTAAAGCAAAATTTCAAAATGCAAGTACCTACTTCCCATAGGTGCACTGTTATAATTGGGGATTACATTCCCAAAGACCAAAAAGAGACCACAAAATGTATAAATCATTTATTTTATTGTCTGAAACATACTGGGTTATGCTATAACTAGTGGAAATCCTAGCATGCTATATATAAAAAATAAGAATTTGACGTATGTACTGTAAACTATGACAGAACTTTCATCTTTCCTTGTGGCTTAATTCCAGGGTATTGAGGACTGAAGGTTATTTTACGGGGACTGAAGGAAAGATGACAGTTTGTATGGAATTTCAGATGAGTAGTTGGTGTTCAGATGGAAGGCCAAGCCAAGGGTGAAGTTTGTATTGGCAGAATTCTGTAATTCATATCACTGCAAAGTGAGGGACAATCTGTATGCTGTTAGCAGACCTGAATCTTTGAAAGCATGTGTCTAAAGATATACAATTCAAACATACATTACACTGCAACAATACTGAACTTTAAAGGCCCAAAAAAGATTAAATTTGTGGACAGCAAATATCAGCAAACCTATTTATGTTATGTAGAGTGAAACACTAGGTATTCTAAAATTTCATTCCTCACAAACCCAGTTTTATTCTTAATCTTCACTAACATTTCCTTCAAAAGCGGCCTCCATAGTCTAAGGGTAACGTTCCCACCTCATGACTCAAGGTACGCAGGCTCAAACCTGGCGGAGGTCGTGGAATTTTTAAGGGCGGAAAAAATTCAGGGAACAAGTCCTCCGGGAGGGACTTTAAGCCGCGGGTCCCGTGTCATAGATTTACGGCACGTAAAAGATCCTCATGTCTCTAGGAGACCTCTGAGCCAAATTAGGCAGCAAGTTTCCCACCCAAGTAGTTTCCAATGCCTCTGGTAGATGGGGGAAATATCAGGTACTGAGGGCAGACCTCGTTGACTGAACGGGGCTGATACCATGCACCAGTACTGGTAGGGTATGGCGACAGTAGAAATTAAAGGGGGATGCACAATGGACCAATAACTGGTCTAAGTGCATGGGGAAACCCACCCCCTCTAATAATAATAATAATAATAATAATAATAATAATTCCTACAAAATGAGCCCCCTTGTTCCTCGAAATATGACCTCATACCCTTTATGAAAAGTCAATGAAGTAGGTCAGTACTTAAAACCTAACATATATCTCAACTCTAAAATGAAAGAAACAGGATCATACATTTATTTCAATTTCACATTAAACTTAAGAATACATGAAGAATTGCATACTTCCGTTTACTGGCTCAGCAACTCTTCTGCTGATGCTTTTGTTCAATGATGTTAAGAAATGAACTTTCTTTTAAATAACCACAGATCTGCATTTAAGCAATTACTGGCATTTTTTTAATGTGCAAGAGTGCTGAAAGTCCAACCTCATACAAATGTCGTCATAAATGTTACAAGGGTCTCCAGCACTGGAAATAGTGCTAGTTGAGCACATCAGAAATCCTCAAGCAAGCTTGTCTCAAACCCCATTCTGATATGTCCACTGGTTCATAATTTAACGAGATCATCTTCTATCAAATCATCATTGACAGAATTCAAGTTAAAACGAAATGGATCCGCTTCTTTGCCACATCAAGATGTCCAGTGGAAATACATCCTCAGAAAGAGTTGCTCAGCTGCTGTAAATGCCTTGTCACTTCACTTGTGAAGGTCATTCCTTGATTTTCCAAAACAACCGTCTCTTCCAGCAAAGGAAAGTTCATGAAATTTCTTATATCTCAACATACTAATTCCTCAGTTGGCCACGCCATAGCTCAAGCGGTTAGTCGCTGGCTTTCCACCGCAGCGGCCCTGGTTCAATCCCAAGTCTGGTCAAGTGGGATTTGTGGTGGACAAAGTGGCACTGGGGCAGGTTTTCTTAGAGTACTTCAGTTTCCCCTGCCAAACTTCATTCCACCAATTGCTCCACAATCACCCTCACCTATCATCTGGGGCTGGTACAATAGGCCAAAAGTGGCCGTAGTACAAGGAACTTAGTCCCACCCCACTAGCAATAAAAAAACATTCCTCAGCTGCTGTATACGGCTTGTTTCCTTGGCACTTGTAACTTGATAGATAGGTTGCTTACAAGAAGGGCTTCTGAAGTGACATAATCTAAACGTTTTCAGGGTTCTGCTATAACAGAATCCTTCTCTCATAGACTTCAGGGTGTCAAGGTCATGTCAAGAAGGCGCATCATGCTGTTGAAATGTTCAGACAGCTTCAGCAGTTTGAGATTGGCATTTGAAGGTACTGAGCTCCATGATACACACTGTGATTGTTAAGTCCATCCTGTTCTGTCATACAAATGAAAATGGTGTAGTTTGTGCGCGCGTGTGGGGATATAAAGGTATGTGAAACTTTGGTTACCTCATTGTACTTCAATCTGTACAGGTCCATGAATGCACCATAAGCACCTTGGTCTCCAGCCATCTGATAGTATTTCTTTGCACTTTGTAAATCACTTTCATATTTTTCACAGATTGACCCTGCGACATGGTTAGCCATTGCATTATTGGGCGCAAGATACAGAGCCTTCTTGCAACATTTCTTTGCTAATGCTATATTTTTATGTGGATAAGGAAGTTTACAAAAGCCCTGAGCACATCGGATATTGATATGTGCACATTCGCCTCTCAAATCCAGTGCTAGCCTGAAAAAAAAAAAGAATAAAAAAGCAATGCAAGTTTTCAGGACATACCACATCACCAAATGTGAGATTTGAGGTATTCACTGCAGTAACTGTCAATATTACAGTCTTCTGGGACATAATGTCATTCAGTTTGTAGGAACCTACAGCCTCAATCTTCTGCCCTGAAGATGGAAGCACCAGGTTCCTCCACAGCACCGATACCTATCTGCCTCCAAAACGGGATATGTTTTCTCCACAACTGACCAAGCATTACTACTTTCATTGAAGCCATGCCTACAACATGCCAAGTACAGCATCTCTAGTTCCATCCCCCCCCCCTTAGAATGTCAAAATATTGTCATCTTCTTCAACAGGAGTTGTGAAAAGGCCAGCCAAATAGTCTTGCTTCAGTGATGTAATCACATCTTGATCCATGGGCTGCATTAAGACTATGACACTGGACAGTAAAAACTGTATGATAGGGCTCCCATCCCAAGACATTGCACTGATGAGAAGATGCGATGTGTAGCAGCAACACTTTTTTCTGGGGCAATACCTTCTCTTTCAGAAAATACTGAACTCCTGGCTTATAATGGCATGTAGTCTGCTGAAAAGTCAACTAAGGTTCTGGAGGAACATGTCACCTCAATCTTCAGGACCTTAGAGTAAGCCAAGCAAGAAACCAGGATGAAATAGGCATCAAGCAAAGTTTTGCTTCTAATACATTCCTTCAAAATGCTGGTTGACTTTCAATGAACTACACAGCGTTATATCCCAGAAGACAGAACTCTTCATAACCACCATTGCAAGAACCTGAAATCCTACTTCTGGAACAAAGTTTTCCAAACCAATTTTAGAAAATGTCTATCCATCTATGTTCTTTTTGGTTGATAATATTGTACAGTAAAGCCATTTGCCCTGGTGTTTTAAATGAGCATGATTTAATTGGCTTTATCAGTTAGTCCCTACAAGTTACTGTATACCTTAGAAAATACAGTTTTCACAAACAAACTTAATATAAGTCTTCTGTGGGAAACAGCTAATTTAGATATTAAACTGAAGAAAATCTTAAATGAAGAAAACTTAATAGTGTGACTAATATGGGATCACTGTGAAAGGTTCAGTGCCTGTCCTTACACTTTCCCAAAATGCAAAATGAAGAAAACCAGAAACATGAGCAACAGAAAATATTTTAAAAATGAATAATGAGCCTCCATATCGATTCAGAAAAGAATGGGCAGTAGTGCCCTTGGTGATGACATCAAAAAATGCATTTAATTTACACATGGCGCCGGTCTGCTGTCTATGTATGTGATAGCTTCAAAAGTTCTGAGAAAGAAGCGAATATAGTAACATGCTACCAAGCAGACACTGGTGCCTCCTCATGGATGCATGGAAATTTTCACCTCACCTGCAGGCCTCTGCATAAATATTGTAGCATGTACAGCCATTGCTATGCAACAGCCAAATAAACAATGGTATAATGCAACCCATTTCTATGCAACAGATCGGTAAACATGCCTCTATAATATAATTACTGTTGGAAACAGTGTGTTCTACTCAGTCTGTGCAAAGTGGTTATAAAGAAGAAAACTGGGGCAATCAGTACAGTTGAGCTCTACAAAGGAGACTAAGAAGAGATAGCAATACAGTCAGCTGAGAGAGAATTGAAAGTCCAGCTGTGAAGAGAAATCTTTGTGTGTGCTGTAGTTACAGTGAGACTCTTACACTTACTGTGTTAAAATCCATTGCCAAGATATTGACTAGTGAAGACTGAGAAAACTTAGCATGTGCTAGTGATTTGTGAAGCGTGGAGATCAGTGATGGCACCTAGCCAATCCATACCCCAACTATAGTCACACTACTAAATCATGACAATATGAGTATCTAAATGAATTCCACAAAAGGCAGTTACTATATAGACTTTTTACACAATAAGGTCATGGACAAAACCAGAGTGATTACCATATCACAAGGGAACTCTGCATCAAAACAAAGACCAAAAGGTAAGAATAAATAAAATTTTTGAAGAAACTAACTTGAAGGCAAGCAGAGTCCTTTGGATGCTAATATTTGCTCAGCTAGTCCAGAAATTACCTACATTTTAGGGAACTCCAAGGTTTATTCCTGTGTTCACAAGGACCCTCGCTAATCTCTGTTCTGAGCCAGGCATGGAAACAAAACTCCTGATAAGGGACATGTAAGTAGCTACTACTACTCATTCAACTACAAAACACGACTGACAAAGTACCAACATCAATGGAGTGTCCTGTGACCATCATAATAATGCCATGCAACAGGATGTCACATAAATTGCACAGATTTGCTGAGTTTCACAGTAACATGAGATAGAATATGAGATGAATCAAGTACTTGTGCCTCGTAGAGATAAAACTGAAATTTGATCGGCCTTGCTTAATATTGTGAAACCTTACCTCATACTATTACAAAGCTGTTGGCAAACCACCACTGAACACATTAACTGCATGTATACACAGTGATCAAGGATCTGGAACATTATGAACTCTGTTCTGCTACAGTACATTAATGGAAAATCAATATGAATGAAAGGACAGAGGTCTGACATGCATACTGGAAACTATTTGACTGTAAAGATCTGGTATTTCATGTTGGCAGTTACAGTGAAATAAACACTATTCCACATATCAGGGGATCACAAATTCAGATGGTATGCTCCAGCAATGGTAAACAATTTGTGTCATAAATAACTGCTGAACGAGTTACATGACAAGAGCTCAAAGTGTTTAGACCCTTAGAAAAAAACTACCCCCTCTATCAAATTTTAGATCCAAGATTCATTTCTTTCACAGGATACTTGCAGTCGTTTTCTTCTAACAATGATTTTTCCATCATACATTACACATGTTCCTTCTTGCCTTTGTATTTACAGCTGTTACAGAGTGGAAGCAATCTTAAGGCTAATGGTTTTCTTTACATTCAGGGCACACAACTGCTGCCAATCTGGGTCTCCAAGATTTGAGACAGGATTACAAGTACGTGGTGCAATCTAAAAGTTCCCGAAATATATTAATAAACACTATTACATCTTACCTAGATCTTATTCTGCACCATCACCTTGAAAGTAGTCCTCTTGGGAGCGCATACACCGATCCCAGCGTTTCTGCCACTTTTCAAATGCATCCTGGAAGTTTTTCTTTGTTAGGGTGTTTAGTACCGTCTGCGTTTCCACCTGTATTTCCTCAACTGTATCAAATCTTTGCCCCTTCAACTTGCTTTTCATCTTGGAGAAGAGAAAGAAGTCGCATGGAGCTAAGTCTGGCGAGTACAGTGGGTGGGGAACAACTGCCATCTTGTTTTAGCCAAAAATTCCTGCACAATGTAATCCGTATGCGGTCGTGCGTTGTCATGGTGGAGTACCCAGTCGTTCGTGTGCCACTTCTCTGGACGTTTTCTCCTCATGTCCTCCCTCAAATGCCTTAGAACATCGCGAAAGAACTCTTTATTGACTGTCTGACCAGGAGGGGCGAACTCTTTATGAACAATCCCTTCAATATAAAAAAAAACCGATCAACATGTACTTAATGTTGCTCTTGACTTGTCGAGCTTTTTTTGGCCGAGGTGAAGAAGGGCTCTTCCACTGCGACGATTGCTGCTTGCTTTCAGCGTCGTAGCCATAAACCCAACTTTCGTCACCAGTGACAACCTTCGAAAGAAAGTTTGGATCCTCTTGAAGCTGTTGCTGTAGTTCCCTGCAGACTTCCAAGCGATGCTGCTTCTGTTCATTTTGCAGCAGACATGGCACAAACTTTGCCGCAATCCTCATGTTCAGTTCCTCTGACAAAATTCGTTGACATGTACCATAACCTAGTCCCAAGGTCTTACAGAGGTCTTGGATGGTCAGTCTACGATCTTGCAGAATCAGATCCCAAACTTTTGCGACATTTTCTGGTGTTTTGCCCGTTGACGGCCGTCCTGAACGATCGTCATCATCAGTCAATGTTCAGCCATTTTTAAAACGCTTATACCAGTTGTAAGTTTGTGTCTGGCCTAAACTGTTTTCACCAAATGCTTGCTTCAACATTTGGTGCGTTTCTGCAGTGGTTTTCCCAAGTTTGAAACAAAACTTTATACAGACATGCTGCTCTCTCAGGTCAGCCATCGCAAAACTGCAAACTCACAGAAACACAACAATGGAAATATGTTCACCAACAATAAACTCAACCACTCAACTCGACGCCGCTTGCCACACTGATTCAAGAAGGATGTGTGAGGAGACACCTAGCAGTATTTCGATGTGCTCATAACCATTCGCGCGCAAAATTCAAATTTCGGTAACTTTTGGATTGCCCCACATACAACCTCTCATGATACCTGATGAACTGGACCTTCAGTTGTGTAACTGTTTCATAGTAGGTCTACACTTGTGCCTTTTGGCAGAATATGTTCTTGTCCCTCTGGATTTGCCTAAGGGCACAAATTTCAAACTTCATATAGTTCTTTCCTTCTGGTGACAGAAAAATAGTGTGTAAAGACAGGACATCACTTGTTCTTTTGAAAAGTGAGTGCTGCTACTAATTCCACCAGGCTGTCATAGAGATTTAATGGCTCCCATGAAATTATACTAAAAACATGTTCCTCAAGCCAACATGAGTACTTTTGTAAAATGAACTGTCTTCACACCAGACTTGAATTTGGAAGTCAATGCAGTTTGTTCCAAACTGACCTGTGAACTATAAAAGTCTACTGCTGCTCAGCATATGCAAAACTAAACATGGAATATGATAACTTGGAAAGTACAGGGAGGAAGTTTTGAAATGATACCTGTGCTTGTAAAAAGAATATGGACAGGAGTTACTTCTAGAACTCTGAACCAACAGCATGGAGCTTTGATCATGAAGCTACCTAGAAACTATCATAATTAAATTTTATTAGGTGACAAGAATTTCCAAACTGGTAAATCAGTGTCATGATCTTTAATGTTTAACATAATTGGAAATTTTAATTAGCAACTGAAACTCAAACTATGCTCAGCTTTCAAGATGGTGGAAGTTCAAATTACATATGTATAACAGTTATGAAATGGAGGGCTGAGATGTAATATGAGAAGAGAGACATTCCTTTCTTTGATACTGTACAATCAAGTGTAAACAGCGCTTTGCTCTTAATTAAACTTCTGTTTAGCTGAATCATACTACAATCGTTCCAGAGACAATCTCTGTATACTCACTTCATAGACCCTGTAAAAAGATTCACATGCAGCAAAGAATCCTGAGCAAGCCAATAATAATCAAAATACCATGCTTTGATCAGTTACACAAATGGCAACATAACATGAACAATAACAACTCATTCCCAGTAATCAGTTAAAATAAATGTTGCTTCAACATGAAGCTGTTAGTTGCAGCACAAAGGCCACTATTAGGTTAGAGAATGAAGATAACATTACTTGCATATTTGCATGTGGGTGCACTTTCCTCATCAGGTCATGTGTTAGTGATTGTTTGTATTCATGTTTTAAAAGTCAAACATACCTATAAAGTTCAGCTGAGCGTTCACACATCTTGTCAATTTCCCCCTTTAGAGGTGCTAGGTCATTCCTGTGGATGGAGAAGACTCTGAATGATGCTTCTCTGTAAGCCTGTGCTAAGAAAATTATATAGGAAGCATTTTTTGTCATTTGAGCTGCATTTTCCAGAGCTTTCAGTTCCTTCTGTGGGGGAATCTCATTGAAATTGTAAATGCGACGAATACGACCAAGGCATTTTCCATACAGAAAGTGCCATTCACCCTGCTCTGGGTCCAGTTCCAAAGCCTTCTCGATATATTCCACAGCAGCCTTGAATAAATGAAACAATTTTACTATTAACACAAGTAACAATTTTATATTATGAAGTGACTCCTACAAATTTGAAAATTTTTAGTTTTTATCTAATGATACTTTAGCTTTTGGCCATCAATCATCACTAACATTAAAATAAATTTGCGTGGCTCTATATATAACTTTCATATAAAAAATTAAAATACAAAATTCTGTCAACTGCATTATGCTCAGGTTTTTTAAGACTGGTCTTAGGTCCCATGTTAAGTGGGTCCCTTGTCACCATGGCATGGTGCATCCTCAGGTTGCGGATGGAGGACACGCCCTCCAGATATGGAGGGTATCTGTGAATATATTGAATAAGCAATTGAATACAATCAACAAGAGGTGGGTCTCCAGCTTGGAGGTTGGGCATGGAATAAAATCTCCTCACTGTAAAAAATAAGCTTGTTACTGGATGGATTCCTTGGATAAACGACCTATGTGAATGAAAATGTATACGAGATTTGGTACTTGGAATTTTACAAGTATGTATAGGGAAGGTTCGCTCATGGCAGTGGCAGAAGAAATCTCAAAATATGTTAAGAGTTAATGGGAGTACAGGAGGTCGAATGGGGCAGAGGTGGCACTAAAGCAGCAGGCGAATATACATTTTTTTCTATGGAAAGGGGAATGAGAATCATGAATTATGTACAGGTTTCTTTGTACATAAGAGAATCATGTCAGCAGTTAAGAGGGTAGAGTTCATTGCTGATAGGATGTCATACATAATACTAAGAGGTCAATGGTGTGATATAATTGTTCTCAATGTTCATGCTCCAACAGAATATAAAACTGATGATATAAAGGCCAGGTTCAATGAACACCTAGAATATGTATTTGATAAATTCCAAAAGTACCATATGAAAATTCTGTTAGGAGATTTCAATGCCAAAGTAGATAGGGAAGACATTTTCAAACCTACAATTGCGAATGAGTTTGCAACGAAATTAGTAATGATAATGGTGTTAGAGTAGTAAACTTTGCCACATCAAAAAATCTTATGTCAAAAGTACACTGTTCCCACATTGTAACATTCATAAATTTACTTGGACATCTCCTGATGGGAAGACACACAATCAAATCGACCATATTTTGATAGATAGGACACAGCATTCAAGTATACTTGATGTCCAATCATTCAGGGCAGGAGACTGTGATACTGACCACTACCTGGTGGTGGCAAAGGTCAGGGAAAGACTGGCAGTGAGCAAGCAAACAACACACAGAGTTCATATGTAAAGGTTCAATCTCAAGAAATTAAATGAGGTAGAGGGTAAAGAGCAGTATTGCGTTGAAATCTCAAATAGGTTTGCAGTTTTGGAAAACTTAGACACTGAGGTGGATGTTAATAAAACTTGGGAAACTATTAAAGAATATCAAAATTTCTGCCAGAGAGAGTCTAAGTTATTATGAACTGAAGAAGCATAAGTCTTAAGTCATGGTTCAATGAAGAATGCTCAACATTATTAGACCAAAGGAAACAAGCCAAACTGCACTGGTTACAGGATCAAAGCAAAATAAATAGGGATAATTTGAACAATATAAAACATGAAACCAGCATGCATTTCCAGAATAAAAAGTGGAAATATAGAAAGGCAAAACTGATAAGCTTGCAATGAACAGCAAGAACAAGAACATTAGAGACCTGTACAGAGAAATAAATGACTTCAAGAGGGGTTACCAACCTAAAAGTAACTTAGTGAAGGATGAGAATGGTGATCTGCTTGCAGATTCCCGCAACATTTTGAATAGGTGGAAGAATTACTTCTCTGTTTTGAATGTACATAGGGTCAGTGATGTCAGGAAGATAGAAATACATACAGCTGAGCCATTAGTACCTGATGCTAACCCTTTTGAAGTTGAAGCTGCTATTGCAAAATTGAAAAGGGATAAATCACCAGGTAGTGATCAAATTCTGGCAGAACTTATTCAAGCAGGAGGAGAAATTTATAAGCTAATTAATTCTATTTGGAATAAGGAAAATTTGTCTGATCAGTGGATGGAGTCTATTACTGTACCAGTTCACAAGAAGGGTGATAAAATTAACTATAGTAATTATCGTGGGATATCACTGCTATCAACTTCATACAACATTTTATCAAATATTCTTCTCTCAAGGTTTAGTCCATACATATATGAAATTATTGGGGATCATTGGTGCGGGTTTTGATGAAACAGATCTTTTGCAGTCATCAGATACTGGAGAAAAAGAATGGGAGTACAATGAAACAGTGCATCAGCTATCCGTACACTTCAAAAAAGCCCATGATTCAGTTAGGAGGGAAATATTGTACAATATTCTGATAGAGTTTGGGCTACCCATGAAACTAGTTAGGCTGTTTAAAATGTGTTTAAATGAAACATATGGTAAAGTCGTATAGGTAAACATTTGTCTCATAATTTTCCTATCCAGAATGGCCTATAACAAGGAGATGCTTTATCGTCACTGCTTTTCAACTTTGCTTCAGAATATGCCATTAGAAAGTCCAGGGAAACCAGATAGGACTGAAATTAAACGGGACACATCAACTGTAGGTCTATGCCGATGATGAGACTCTACCGGGTAATAATTTAGATACATCGTGACAACACTACATTAGACCGCCAGCTAACATGAGGCTCTGTTCTTCTCGTCACTGTGCATGTGCGTGATGTGGGAAGGGAGAGTCCATTTGCTCTGAGGTAAGGTAGGTATGTAACTAACGTGTGGTATAAGCGACATTATTTGGTTCCCTTGCATGGTGTCTCTACAGCAGTGTTGCCACTATTAAAGTTCAAACCCTCATAGTATAAGTAAACTGTGATATCTTTAATTTAAAACTAACAACAGCAACAATGTATCTCATTCCCACTGTCTCAAAATCTTGGAATTTTATTGGCTGTAAGCTCTGTTTTTACCACCATGTCAAATACTATTTTCCACAAGATTAAGAATACTCGTTTTCATTTGTTATGTCTTCTTTTTCAACTATTGAGGGTGTTATGATTTTGTATAGTGTCCTAGTGCAGTCTGAACTAGAGTACATACCTATCACTTGGAAACCTCTTACACTAATTTGTTCCAACTTGATAGAATTCAAGGAAAACTTTCAGTCTCATGTTTGGCGTACTTTTACTTGAATCTGTGAGAATATGAAGATCTGTATAAGTTAAATTTTTCAACACTTTAACCAATTCAGCATTACCTCAATGCCCTATTTCTTATCATGGTTTTTAAAAATAAATTCTGTTGCTCATCCATTAATGATACTGTTAGTTTCCAGATATCTTATCTACTAGGTTATTCAGAGACTGCGCTACCATTGCATAAAGATTAGGTCCTCAGCCAGATGTGTTTCTGTGGCTAGTAAGTCTGCAGGAATGCTCATATTTCCAAAATTAACTGTATTTCATTAAATAAAAATTACTGGATCTTTTAATATTACAAAATGTTTTTTTTTCAGACTCTCAGCTTTATTTAGCTCATTTGGTCATTACTGGATTATTTTTAATTTTATTCTTTTCCCTTAAAGCTTGCCTCTCTTTATAATTGGCTTTTAATAGCCACATTACATAATGCACGCATTTTCTATTGTACCAGTTTTTTAGGTTTTACTTCTTTAGCAACAAGTGAGAATTTATTTGTATTTCTTGCACATTTTTCCCCAGTGCTTGCCTGTAATTAGCTTTACTACTGTTGTCAGGCACGTCAATAAAACAACTGATGTTCTTAGCAGAAGAGCGGTAGTGGTTGTTTCTTCTGGGAATAGAAACTGTTAAATGTCAGATATAACCCCAAACCTCTGAACAATTGGCATGTCTGTAACGAATGATCCATGAACAGTATTTCATATGGAGTTCATAAGTATGTTCCTACAACATGTCATATTCCTGGTTCACTGGTCCACTAACTGTTGCTGTTAAATTCTAAGCTAAATGAAAAATTTTTGCACAACCAGCATGTTACTGTTTTATATTCTACAAAAAGTCACCTTAACAGAATATGCGTATTTTTTAAGATCTCTTGTCACACATCACTGCAGCAAAATGTTCAATCTCAACCATCAAATTAAATTAACCATCACATTCTCTGGTAACAGAATGTGAACACTGAAACCAATAATAAACTCTACACAACCCCGAAAAATTAATTCCCATTGCTTCAATAGTCTTTCCCATTCATTTAAATTTTTTAGCACCACTTATTTAATTTATACCCTACAGGCTTGTTTGTCCTAGCAGGGATAGCACAGTTGGTATAGCAACTGACTATTGGGATTGACAGGGATCGAGTTTGAGTCCCAGTACATGTAACATTTTTTTTTTCCTTTCCATGTTGTCCAGACCTGTTCTATCTAATGGTTACCAGGGAATTGCTCCCTGGGGGTAAAGCAGCCAGGGCATGAAGTTGACCACTCGCCTCAACTAGTGTCAAGGTCAAGAATATGTGAATCTATACATCCACTCCAGCCACTGTCAAGATCGGATGAAAGACTGTTAAGTATATTTGAAAGGAGGATCCTGAGATATATCTTTGGACCAGTGGAAGAAAATGGAATATGGAGGAAGAGGTGTAACCATGAGCTATACAAACTATTTAATGAACCAGACATTATTGGATTTATAAAGGTGAAAAGGCTTGAACGATTAAGAAAATGCTTAATACTAAACCAGAAGGAAATAGGAGAGTGGGAAGACCAAGATTAAGATGGGATAATTGTGTGTGGCAGGACATAAGAATTTTGGGTGTAAAGAACTGGAGGAATGTAGAATCGAATGGAGAAGAATGGCAAGCAATCCTGAGGAAGGCCAGTGCTCACAAAGGGCTGTCGTGCCAGTGATGATGATGTGATGATACATCCACTACACATTCAACTTTATGGTGTAGTAAAAGTAAAGCTATCCCTGTAACAGGCCATGGAGGTCCACAGGGTTGTGAGATGTTGAGTTTCCCACATTCTCTAAACAATCGGCTCAAAGATGGCGGTAAGGTTGTCAGCCTTATGCGCCGGCCGCGCTTTACTTCCCAGGAAAGTTATTTAATTAATTCCTGGTACTCATTTCTGTTAAGAGGCTGAGTCAACCCCAGGGCCACAGTGTGGCCAGAAGGATTAGGTCAACTGAAAAAATCCAATGACCTCATCAGGACTTGAACCGGCGACCTACCGGCTTGTAGCATAGTGCCTCAACCAACTACGCTACCGCATGCCACCCTTCATGGTGTAGTGCTTAATTAATTAAGCAAAGGGACAATTTTACTTCCCTCCCCAGCTTTCCATTTAGCTGTCATGTTTCTGATCATCCAGTTACAGAATGGACAGCCAGAATTCAATTCCTAGTACAGGTGCTCAGAATGTTTTGTCTTCAGTGCCAAGTTTAGTATAGTCATACGACCCATCAAGCCACCCATCTTGTGAAAACCAGTAGCACTTTCCCTGGGAGTAAAAATCAGCTGGATGATGAAGCTCAATGGTTACATCTCAGAATATGTAGTGCCATATGTCGCGACAGCACTGTACTTGAGCACATGGACAACTGTCATTCACTCCGGTAACAATATACACACCTGAATATAAGCACACATATTAACTCTCCACACATGACAAAGGCAACACAACAAAAAGTACATTCATATTACCACCTTCTGAACTTTCTCACTGATACGAACACATTAACATGTGAATATCAATACAATATTTTTTCACCTTGGTTCCCTGATAGCCATATTCCATTGAAACAACTGCCCGAACACCCCAGATGGCAGCCTTGCATGAATTATCCATTTCTTCAAATTTACACACACTATGAAGTGTTTGCCTTGCCTCATTCAGAACACCAGATTCAAAAAATAGGTGACACTTACATGCATAGATAACATGGAATAGGGCATCTTTTGTTGCCAGAAAAAAACTTTCGTATATTCCTTTGGAATCTGAAGGATTAAGATATTTTTCACATTCTCTCTGTTTGTCCCATGCCTCTGTAATATCACCTTTGCGAAAATTTTCGTAACAAATTATAAGCAGCAATGTAAATGTGCGCCATTGAAATGCACCTTCCTCTACAATTTCTTCAATTTTTTCACTTAATCTTGTTATGATTGAATCAGATGTTTCATGGCGCCCTTCATTTTGTAAGTTCCAAGTAAATGGACATTCCAGGGACTTTAACTGTTCCCTCAAAAAGTTTTCATCATCAATGGCTGCTACAGGCTCTTGTGTTTCAGTTTCTGATGTCTCTCCTGAATGACTGTTTATTTGCACAGTACCAGAACATGTACTTTCTATACTATGGTACTGTACAGTATTCTGTACTACTGTCACATAATTTTTTGATTTTGTATCAGCCAATGTGATATTTTCAAGTGTAGCTGTAACTTTGTCTACTCCATCTGCTTGAACCACTGGGGGTGAAGACCTTTCATTTGACAAGGCACAAGAATCTGAAAGATCCATAGCTTAAAAACCTGAAATCAAATATTTAAGAAATATATAAGTATCCACCAATACACTGTAAACATATACAGGGAATATTTTTACCCACCTGACAAGTTCATGGCTCTGCTCTTCACGGTGATCAGTGCGCCACTTGCCACAAGGCGCATGCGAATTATGCTGATGAATCAGCAAGCCTGACAGCTGATAATGTTTGGAACGAAGTAGTTACAATTCACAAATCACAGATGTTGAAAATGCCGTCGCCTCTACACGTAGATATTTTTCGTAATTAACTGTTCCATTAAATAACAGGTACAACAATCCTTCCACTTAAAGCACACCAAACATCAACTTTCACTGGATGGCTTCAGCAACTGTGTTGTGTTCTTGCATTAGACTTTGATACTCCAGTCTCTTGAGCTAGACGTTTCAGTCATTTTCTAGGCATATGTTCAAGTATGGCCCCTATGTCATGTAACTTCTCCTAAGTAAGCACTCAGCACTTATGTTTTTGTTTCTTGCCTATTAAGAGTCCCATTGTTCTAAGTTTATTCACCAAATTATGAATTGCTTGTCTGCTGGGAACTCTTTCATCACGAAATTTATGTTGAAATTTTTGCTGACACATTCCATGAGATCCATATTTCACATAGGTGTCATACAGAAATACTTGTTGCTGTAAAGTATGCTGCACCATGATGCACGACACTGTTCACCAACTATAACTGAGAACAAATGGTTAATGGAGCTGATAACTGCTGCCTACTGCTGGCAAATCATAAACAAACTCACACATGAACTGCACTGCTTGCCATGAAACATAACACCATCATGTGGTCTACAAGTTAATTACTTCCCTCCATTCCAGACATTATCAGCTGATTCATCAGGAAAATTAACATGTGCCTCACAGTAGGAGATGCACCAGATACCATGAAACAGGGGCCATGAACTCAAGTTACAAAAAATCCTATTCGTACTTTATATGTAGAATGCATGCAGTCTGATATCATTTCACAGAGTATTTACATTTATCTGACACATATACACACATTTTTGCAACATATATACATAATTTTAAAATATCTGCATATAAAAATATCCAAACAGAACTGGTGGGCTCATCTGAATTCATTCTATCTTGATGCCATTGGACCAGAGCAACTGAAAAATACTTCACAAACTACATTTAAATTTGTTAAGCACAGTAGTGGATTTCCGATTTTGCTATGCTGTACTGTGTTGCATGTAACTAAGAAAAATAATGATAAGTTTATCATCATCCAGGACCACCAAATCTATAAACACAAAAATTATTGTTGGATCCGAGGTTCTCGCAGTAGCGACCGGGACAAGTGCTATCTTAGGCTGGGGCCACATGAGTGCACAACGAACGTCGTGACGCCTGTTGTAGAAATAAACAAGAGAGGCGAATGCTACGCTTTCTTCTGGCTCCACTGCAGACAAAAAACTATGCACCGCATTCTACATCTGTGTGGTGTCCTCAGCAACGTCCGTCATAAAGTATGTTCGTTACAATGGACGCATTTTGTGCGCTCGTGTGGCCCCAGCCTTAAGGGTTACAACACTTTGCAGTTGGGACACAGCCTAGCATTTCAGTTCCCAACATATGTAAAGTCTCCTGTCCTCCCAATGGTTACTCCTCCACTAGTTCTCTCACAGTTCCTTTCAGATTTGGCAGGGCCTATATCAGACTGAATCGTCCTTAAAGTTGTAAAAAAATACAAAATTCTACTTATGAACTAATGGTTCCTGTCCCCATCAAAGTAGTTCCCTCCGCAGTCAGTACACTGTTGCCAGCGTTTTTGCAAGTCCTGGAAGCAGCTGGTGAATGCTTCTTTCGGTATGGCTGTGAGTTCCACTGTCACAACCGCTTCAGTAGCCTCTATATTCTCATGACACCATCCTTTTAGTGTCTTTTTTTTCAGTCGTGGAAAGGGAAAGATATCACATGGACAGGGGTTAGGGAAGTGTGGGGGATTCTGAAGCACAGTAATGTTGTGTTTAGCGAGAGATCTGTTAACACTTAGGGTTGTGTATGGTCTTGCACTGTCATGCAACAAGTCCAATGTCAAGGTGCCCACAGGTCATGATGACAGTGTCGAAGTGCCTTGTGCATACACCTGATTACAGAGATGTAAAATTCTTGGTTGACTATTTGCCCTTGCAAACCTTGCCCTTTTTACAACTGTAAACCATCAATTCTATGTCACAGCTGTGTTTTTTATACACTCCAAATACTGTTCCAATGTTCAATTACACAATTTAAAGACATAAAGACAACTGCTTGTGTTTTTCTGAACAGCAAACTGTTAAAGCACATATGAATAAAGGATCAAAGTTTCACCACATCAAGAAAGTTTTGGAAATTTATGAGACAATGGAAAATTTGCTGTCTGTGGGAAGTAAGAATGCCTGTTATTATAATAACCAGCCAAGTGCCTGGTCAGAGTTAACACCTCAGACTTAAAAACTGAGGATATCACTGTGTGCTACCTGGTCAGGGCGACTGCACACCTCTGGGGGCTGTGTCAAATAAATATGGGGTAATGAAGGTATAATGATTATCACAGGAAACTGGAGAAACCCTGAGGAAAACTTCCTCTGGTGTCACTTCATCCAGCTTCATTCAAACATGAAATCAGTTGGGACTGAACCTGAGGTTTGATGGTGGGAACCCAATGCTTAACTGCCTGTGCTATATCATGGTCCCTACATATGCATATCATACTTCATAACATCATCCACCACAGTGAATAGAAAACACAATTAAGAGTACAAAATTTCAAATTACTTTAGCAATTGGTAAATGAATACATGTGGATCCCACGTGCTAGAAAGCAGAACAGAAAAGTCAGAATAAAATACACACAATTCTGGAAGTATTTACAAATACAGAATATTTCCCATTCCAAAAGTATTTTGAAGTACAGTACAGCTACAGAACATATCCCAAGAACAAAATACATTACAAGAAACTAACCTGCACACCAAATTACAACGTTAATGGGGCCTCAGCAACCTTACAGTATATTAAAGTTAACTAAAATTAAATATTACATAAGTGGGCAATTTTGGGAAGTTGCACGAGCAACTACAGTTTTCCCCAAGAAAGAATTATGAAAACTGTTTAAAAACAGTTACATATGTAAATAAGGTGAATTTATATAGGCCTACTTCATAATAATTTTAATAGCCTCATTCCAATAATTAGACGAAACAGTGTATCCTATATATTATTCAAATAACACATTAAAATTATCATGCTTACGAATTTCAA
This sequence comes from Cryptotermes secundus, assembly GCF_002891405.2. Taxonomy (NCBI): domain Eukaryota; kingdom Metazoa; phylum Arthropoda; class Insecta; order Blattodea; family Kalotermitidae; genus Cryptotermes; species Cryptotermes secundus. The sequence goes on along the minus strand of NW_019733835.1, from coordinate 290,566 downwards.
GTTTTGGGTCTGACGCCGAAACACCAAAAACACATATTCCTTTCTTCTACATGTACATGGTGCATGTAACGCCGTCTTAAGCACACAAAACTTTGCAATAATAATACACTAAATCTAATATCACAACTGCGGGACAAATTCAAAACAGTTCAAAACGGGAAATCCCCACCAGTTGAATCTCATCTTCTAGGCAAGATCACATGGAATATCTATTTTTCTAAGTTAATTCAGTTGTTATTACCATTTGCCTACAAATTCACATACACATTATACTGTAAACCTTACATCGTCGCATGTAGTTTGCTAATATAATATGAATAATACATAAATTACTTTGTATGATGAAAAAGGAACTCACCCACAAGAGGTAACCACCTACGTGTCACCAACCTCCAACGCTCTAATAATATGCACTGATAATCATATCACAGATACCGGACGGATCACGCCCAACGCTTTTAGGCTCTACTTTGCTGCTTTCGACGTGTTGCAATGATGAAGCAAAATTTCGTATCTAGAGATTATCGACATACAGGAGCTAGACAAAATAATAACAGTAATAATGATAATAATAATAAAGTGATTAATAGAGACTGTGTTGGCTACATTCGGAAAACTTCAGTTGACATTACTGAGTCTTCTTCCGTTTGTTACCACTCTCTAGTGCTCGTTTCAATGGATTGGTGACTATATTGCGAGGCGGTACGTTTAAAAGATTCGGAAAGTGGGAGACTTGTCCGATTTTGAAAGAGGACTGATCGTTTAAGGTGGATCATCTGTGACAAAAACTGCAACATTATTAGGTGTATCGAGAGCGACGGTTTCGAAGGTTATGTCACATACACGAATCATGGTTAAATAAATAAATAAATAAATATCGGCGAAGAGGAACGGTGGGCGGAAATCAACATTGGCAGAAAGGGATCGTCGTAAATGAGAATGACTGTTTCAAATATTCACAACATTACCTCAGCACAGGTGACAGCAGAGCTGAATATTCGTCTTGAAGACCCTATTTCCACACAAAAAAAAATGTCCGACGTGAGCTCCAAAGATCCAACATTCACAGTATGGCTGCAATTGCTAAAACTCCAATTACGGATGGTAATGCTCAGATTATATCACGACCATAAAACCTGGACATCTGACAACTGGAAACGAGCAGGTGATGTGGTCAGAAGAGTCGTCCTTCACGCTGCTCCCTACATTAGGAAGAGTTTGCGTTTGGAGAACGCTCAAAGAACCTTATAATCCTGAATGCCTGGTTCCGAGAGTGAAACACGGGGGAGGTTCTGTGGTGGTCTGGACAGCAATATCGTAGTATTCTGTTGGTTCCATTATTATCCTTCATGGCCGAATCACTGAAAGGGAGTACGTAAAAAGGTTGGGTAATCAGGTGCATCCCATTATCCAGACGTTATTTCTGAACAACGGAGCAGTTTTCCAAGATGGCAATGCCCTCATTCACACAGCTGGAACTGTTCAGCCATGGTTTGAAGAGCATGAAGGCGAACTTCAACATCTTCTCTGGTCAGCACAATCACCAGATTTCAACATCATTGAACCGCTCTGATCAGCTTAGAAACTACAATGAGGAACAGATGCCGATCTCCAATATCTCTAAAACAACTTGAAGATGTTCTTCAGGGAGAATGGAATAAAATTCCTCTATGGATTGTTCTAAACTTGTGCGAGACCGTTTCTAGGATTGCAGCTCGTCTAACACCATGTTAATAAACACCTACAGTATCTGTAGTGTTTCCATTATTTTGTCCAACCCTTGTAAATCGATGTGTGATTCCCAGACTGCGGTTGTGTACAGACACACACACGGACACTGTAAATTATGCACAACGTACCTTAGTTTTCTACCTCTTAAGTGGTCACTGATTTAGTCAGCTTCCAGTCTATGATTTGGTACCTCCCGCATTCTGAATCAGACAGCGATGGTTTTCGTTTGGGAGATGGTAGCCAGTCGATTGGCAGATCTTGTGGAAACCACGAACGGCTAGACGCGTAACTAACTGTCTAAAGGTGCGGCCACACAGAGCGCTACGCACGCGACGCACGCTACGTTCTCTATACGAACAGAAAAATATCTCCCTTTATAGCCAATGTGATTGGCCACACAGACTTCCGTACGCTACGTACGCTATGTTAGCTGCGTCGCAGAGTGTTTGATTCTCGGCTATATTTTTAAAACATCGCGCTGTACGGGCATGCGCACTGGGCTCGCTTCCAGGTGTCAGCTGCGCGCCTCAGTAATTTCCCACTGATTACAACACGTGTTACGTATCATTCAGGGCAGTATTCGCTTAGATGAAAATGACACTGGTGGGATTAATTGAAGAAGAAAGGAAGTATTCATGTTTTTGGAACAAAGAGTTAGAAGAATAACGGAACCAGAACATGCAGGATAATGCCTGGGACATGATTTCTGGAGAATTGAATACACCAGGTAATGCACAAACATTGTTCTTTTATCTATAAGTGAAGAACTTAAAATATTTTCATCAACCCCATTCATTCGGAAATATTCTATAAATTTAACTTCATCATCACGTAGCTGCTTCATCTGATGATGAAATTCAGCAAACTTTGTTCTTCTTAAGTTCACGTCATGCACCCACTTCCTTTTACGTTTACACAAGGAAAGTAACAGCAAAAGCTCATCGTCGGAATCATCGTTGCCCCCCCCCCGGGCACACGATCGACCAACATCTCATTCAAGACTGAGCAGTTTCGTACCAAACATAGATTTCTGTGTGGCCACGCGTTGTAGCGAACATAGCGTACACAGCGTATGTAGCGTACGTAGCGAACATAGCGTAGCGCTCTGTGTGGCCACACCATAATTTGTTTGTGTCAAGGACATTACGTGCAGCTTCTGAGGAGTGGATTTCGAATCACATTTATTTCTTCTTCTTTCGTTTGAATATTATTAATTTGTTTGGTGTAGCAAAAAAAAATATATATATATTTATATCTATATAAATAAAAATGTAAAATGTTCGTTTGTTCGGGATCTTAAATCCCCGAAAGTTCTTCACCGATTGCTTTCAAATTTTGACACAACGTTGCATTCGAATACGCGCGTATTTTTATATACCTATTATATATATGTCACACCTGTGACAGGTTGATTGGTTGTTAAAATATTAATTGTACTCAATATTAATATACTGTAACGTGTTATACGTCGTCCATCGCTGCGCAACGGCTACAAATGAAATTGTTGAGTTCCCACAGTGACAAATCGAATACCAACAGATCGTTGCCTAGGAATAACAGTGGCAACGAACTGTTGAAACAGTGGAAATAATGCATTGCCGCAGAAATGCATTATTTCTTACACATCGAACAGCGTACTTAAGAGCACTGCGGCTACATGACAAAGAAGAGACAAACCGAACCTGACTTTGTACAAAAATTCACAATATATTGAAACCTTGAAAGAAATTTATAACGAAATAAAAAGGCAGATAAACCGTCGTGCAGACGAAGTACAGTTCTTAGATGGCGAGAAGACAAATAGAAATATAACAATTGTAATTAGGACAAAAATATTACCGTTTCCCGGAAAGTAACACCGTGTTATGTGAGAGGTATGTATTGACGTTTCGATGGAACGTACAGCCTCTTTCTTAAGGATAGATTGCAGTAGCGCGTCCTCCCAAACAGTATCCACTTACCACACTACTGTGTAGGTGACCGTCCTGCACCGCGTCACAACCCCCAGACGGCAGTATAGGTGTGGAACTGATATTTCTGGGCTAGGTAAACGCTCATGAATAAATTAAAAAGCCCAAAGAATAATAAACATATTATAAAGACAAAGCAGGTGCACTGCTGCTCGGGCCTGTGAGCGTCGTTACGAGATTCTTCCTATAAGTGTCGTCGGACATGGCATTAGGCACTGAAAATAGTTTCTCGGAAAATAAGATACACTAAGACCGTGTCTACCGAAGTGAACCGAGAAGTTCATGGAGGTAGGCCTAGGCCCACTGGGGCTGTANCGGGGGGGGGGGACAAAAAAAAAAGACCGTGTCATTTGTAACCCTGAATTAACAATCATAATCACTGTCGTGTTAACCACAACTTTCAATTAATTCGATGAGCTTGGAGGAACCCGCGTGGGAATGCACTAACGTATTGTGAATTAACTTCTGCATGAAATATTCATGAACATCAGAACACTGGCTTCAAAATATGTTACAGGTATTATTGAGTCTCAGTTTCATCAATTAAAGAATAAAATCATTGCACCAGTAAACATGCTATAACGCTTCCTATACGGAATGAAGAGCTCTCCAGCCTCTCTAATAAATTATAGCCACAGACGACTGACGAAACGTGACAAACCGCCTGCCTCATAAAGCGAAATTTTGGATTTGACTAAAATAATGATCTTCCGGTTGTGTCTTTCGTTTTGTTTCCTGTACCTGTTAAAAAGTTGAATACTTTTCTCAAGAAAGAGATTATATATAACACTTGAAACAAGTATTTAATAATGACTATATATATATTCAGGTTCTATTAACTCTTCGCTTAACCGAGAGAATGAATTATTGTTGTCTTTGCTTTGAGTACGTAGTCCATGTGATGACGACCCACAATGCTTTGAGCTGCTTTGTTCCTACGTCAGTCATTGGGAGAGAGATGTCGGTGTATTGGTGGAAGTGGTAGTGTGTATATTATTGATTTAAATTTGTTAATTTTAGCTTTCTAAATTTCAGACTTTCAAATTTCAAGATGGCAGCCTCAAGTCTGGGAAAACAAGAGTTTATTGTGGGAGGAAAATATCGCTTAGTGCGAAAAATCGGTAGTGGTTCCTTTGGTGATATATATTTGGGCATCAACGTCACAAATGGAGAGGTAATTCAGTTCTCATCTGATTTTTCTGGTCTGTTGTGCGGATAGTAAGCGTGTTTATGAATGTATTTACATCATCCTGTTATATCAAAGCCTGTTTTCCGGGGCAAAGGGGATATATCTGCTTTGCTGTTACAGTTACACTTTCGAAGTGATGTATGGCAGCCATAATCCAAGTGACCCTTTTTTTTTTAATATCTGCTTATGAATTTTCAGCTGGTTGACGAGTAGATTGTAATGTGGGTCAGTAAATAAGAAGGCCCGTGTGTGTATTTTTGTAGGTATGTAATGAGAAAAGAAATACATATTATGGTGAAATTCGCGTTTCGTTTACATAGAATTATGTGGAGACAAGTGTGTCATACAAGGTGGTCTGGATGTGCAAGACTTGAGATGAATTTCAGAATTGTTAGCTGTGTGCGAATTTATAGTAACTGTACGTGAAAGCAGTGTAGTATGAAATGTTGGTATATTGTAAAATATTTGTGTTTGTTGGTCAGAGAAAGGAAAATGGTATTTTGAATGCTTAAGCAGCTGATAGCCTTGTGAGAAAGCTACAGAGTATAGCCTTGATAACAGTTCTTCCCGAAAAAACTAAGAGCAGTGCATGAAGAGCCGTTGTAGCGATTTAAACCACTGTATAGTATTTGTCATTAATTGGAGTGTGTAAATGGTATGTGATGTAGATTTTCTTTCAGCATTTCTGCTTTAGAAGTATTTGCATGAGTGACAGTTCGCCAGTGGAATACATAGTTTACGTCTTCCTTCAGCAGAAAATTAAACAAAAGTTGCCAAATAGCTCGATATCAGCCAAAAACTTATCATTCTGGCAGAAGTTAATATTAACTTGTCACAGAAATTACCATAATTTGCTATAAATTATTTTATTAAAATATATTTTGTGTGCTTTAATTGTACTGGTGAGTAACTATAAGACCCCTGATTAATTGTTCTGGTGTGTAATTATAGGACCTCTCACTGGAATTTGTTATGAAATTCAAACAAAGAAAAGTTCTCAACCTGGGCTGTAAGCTAATTGCATTTGTTTACTTAAAAGACTTATCTTATTAGCATAGGTATTATGACCTTCCATTTGCGAAAAGTTGTGCATAGTAAGTTTACTGGTATTGTATGTTACGGTTATTCGTTACACTATACTTATAGTGTTTAGAATTCATCAGTTAATTTTGATACTTGTCCTCAATTTTTTTTCACCCTAATGAGCAATGGACACAGGAAGCCAGTAATGTGATGTTTAATAGAAAGTCTGAAGTTTTCTTTTTCGCTGTCTCATTTCAATCCATTTGATACTACAGTTTATAGGAACTTGTTCTGCTTGTTCTTAGAATTATTATATATGCCTGCTTTAATATCTCCTCAGCCCAAAATATTGTGCCTGAAACTCAATTGTTGTAATGTAGTTAAGGGTGAGAGGATATCTTGTTTTTGTGCCATGTATGAAATGTGTAAGATGAATGAATAATGCAGCAATCATGCCTGTTCTTCATTGTTTCATCTCTGAAACTGCAGTACAGATTTATATGAAATGTGGTATAGGCGATCTACATCAAACTTATATAAGAACTTTTATCAGTTTTTGTACAGTGGTTCGTTATGTAAAAAATAGTTGCATAGCTTGATATGTATACTGTCTTAATGTCTACAGATTTTATTTGAAATGTCTTTTATGTTATGTGAGTTTCACCAAAGAATTGCTTATTGCTATCATTGCAAAATATTTTATGTGATTGCTGTGTTCTTAAGTTAAAGCTTTCTGAAACGTTATCTGAATTGAAAATTGCATATTCTGTGGAGTCTGAGGATCGGACATTAAGTGACAATAGTGTTTTGTGCAGCCACTGGAAGTGACTACATAATTTCTGTTTTGTAGGAAGTGGCTGTGAAGCTGGAGTCAATAAGAGCAAGACATCCACAATTACTGTATGAAAGTAAACTGTACAAGATTCTACATGGTGGTGTTGGAATTCCACATATCAGGTAGGATATTTATACTTCGTTGTGTTATTCATCTGTTGTTGTTTGGTTGCATATCAATTTTGAGGCCACTATTTTTTTGTTTCAAATAACTTAGATTTTTTCTTTATGATGCTCGAGACATTATTATGAGATCATTTTATGTGAGACAGTTTGTATAAGTGGGTCACATTTACTTCTAATGCTTTTCTTCATATCATATTTTAGGTTTTTGAGTTTATGCATGGTTTTGGAACAAATTGTCAGTGAAAGAATCTCATTTAAAAGGCTGGATTTTTATGAGGGGTTATGTTTAGAGAAAGTATTTTGCATTCTAATGTTTTGGGATATATTTTCTTTTGTTTGATAATACAGGTGCAGGAGGAATGGTACTCTTGCAAACAGAAGATATTACACATTTTTATATTCCTTTTTGTTTCAATCTTTTGTGGGTGTCGTTACTATGATATTGTTTTTAAAAGGGGTGAGGTGTAGAAATGTTTTTATGTCAGTTATTTACAATTAGAACTGGTAGCATAAATTGTTGGTTTTTATGTGTGTGGCAGAGAATGAGTTCACCCATGTATTTACTTGTTCACTAAAGACATAACATCAAGACTCTTCATTGAGGATCATATTCAAACAAGGTACAAAGGGGCCATTCAATTTTCCAGGCTCCTCCTGAGCTAATTATGCTCACAGTATTTGCATGTAGGTGAATGATTGGATTGAAACACACTTTGAAAATACTATTGTTCAGGTATATTCAGACTGTTTTAGAGCTGTAGCTGGTTTATAGTTCTCCTAATGTGACAAGGAATCATAGACAAACAATAAATATAGTTTTTGTTGCTTTTTATGTAAAAGCCATTCACTTTGTTCCCAAAATCCTTAGAGCCACATGATGTATATATGTATGTATTTATTTCGTCTCTATAGATCATTGTTACNCAGACTGAGTCCATCTTTGTTGCTCAAATTAAGAGCATTATTTTGACAGCTTCCTGATGATGCGCAGGTAGCAAAAATAGATGTTTGCTAGGGGCTTCTATTTGAGTTTCTTTATTGAAGTTGATTATTTAATGGCACTGTCAGTAATGAGATTATAAAGCATCAATGTTGGAGTGATTAGTGACTATCTGCAGTTGTTGCAATGAGAACCAGCATGGGGAACCTGCCCCAGCGCCATTTTGTCCATCACAAATCCCACTTGACTAGACCGCAGCGGTGGGAAGCCAGCGACTAACCACTTAAGCTATGGCGCGGCCTTTGAGATAATACTGGTGAATTTGGTGATACCACTGGTATAACGTTTCACTGTAGACTCTACACTGCAACATCTCATTACATCTGTTCTCCCTTCTTGGTATCTGGAATCTCTCCAGAATAGCCCATTCATATATATCTCCGACTTCGTTATCTTGGTTGCTGGAAGAAAGAAAGGAAGACTGCGCAGTAGGGATTCCCAAAACCGATTGTTCGTGAATTATGTGGTTGTAATTGATTAGTGTTTGTCTCACACGAGAGAAACTCATCCACTTTATAAAAACAGTGATCGAATAAGTAAGTTTTCAAAGCGCTTTTGAACTTATATAGTACCGATATTTCTTTACTATATCGTAGCAGATGATTTAGCAGTCGAAGTCCTACATTGTTAAAATTGTTCTTGCATAGACTTGTATTACATGGGATGATGTGCAAGTCATCTTTTTTCCTTGTGTTGTATGAGTGTAATCCTGAGTTGGTTGTGAATTCATTCGAATTGGATTTTATGTATATTAGAGTTTCGTATATGTACAAAGATGGTAGAGGTAATATATGTAATGATTTGAAAATTTGTTTACAACTAGTCGTTTTTGGGACCTGGGTCATAGCTCTTATGGCTCTCTTCTGTAATTTAAAGATCAATTTTGCATTTACAGAGTTGCCCCAGAATATCAGTCCATATGATAACAAAGATTGGAAACGAGCATAATATAACATGCGGACAGTCTCTAGTCCAGTTACTCTTCTAACTACCCTTAGGCCAAAACATACTTTACATAAGTTGTTTGCTAGGTTTTGCGTATGCATAGTCGATCTTAGATGCTTATCTAGCCAGACTCCCAGAAATTTTGAGTGATCTGTGTAGTTGATAACTGTGTCATAAATCTTTATTGGAGGGCATTCAAGTTGTAGCTTTTGAGGATGATGGAAGGCTATTGCTACTGTTTTCTCTTTATTAATAGTTAATCGATTCCTCTCAAACCACCTTGTGATTTTGTATATTGTTTCATTTGTTTTCCTTTGAATTTCGTTAGCGCTATTTCCTGCTATAAAAATGCTAGTATCATCAGCAGAGAACGTAGTTTTCCCATGTTCTACGCTAGCCTCCAGGTCGTTTATGTATAACAGAAACAACACTGGTCCCAGAATGTAACCTTGTGGGACGCCATAGCTGATGGGTCTCTTTCGGGATAGGTAATTAATGTTACGATTAGTTTTTTTGCATCTGTATGTAATTTCTACCGCTTGTTCTCTGTTTTCTAAGTATGTTTGGAACCACCTTAGTGTAACCCCTCGTATTCCCATTCTTTCCATCTTACTCAGCAATATATCATGATCTACTAGGTTGAAAGCTTTTGATAAATCCAAAAATATCCCTATACTCATTTCTTTTTCATCTAGTGCTTTGTAAACTGTTTTTGTAAATTCTGTGATTGCTGTATGTGTTGATTTTCCTTTGCAGAATCCATGCTGTTTATTGCTGATTATGTTGTACTTATTTATGAATTATAAAAGTCTATTGTGCATAATTTTTTCGATTATTTTAGAAAAAACCGAAATTAATGACACTGGCCTGTAGTTGCGAACATCTGCAGTACAACCTTTCTTATACAAGGGTTTCACTTTTGCTATTTTTGGTCGGGGAAATAACCAGATGAAAATGACAGATTTATAATGTATGTTAGAGCATTTACTAGTTGAGGATGACATTTTTTAATAATGAACTCTGGAATATCGTCAATGCCCGTTGATTTTTTGTTACCCAGTGTTTTAATTATGTCCTCACCTTTAGTGGTGCTCGTAAATATTTTGTTTTCATCGCAGATTTGGTGTTTTAATGCCTCTACTGATCTCAGGTCCTCTTTTTTGTTGTCTCCTTAGTCTTCCTCTGCATGGATTGTATCCTGAGTCTACATGGTCTTTCTCTTTTTTTTTTCTTTTTTATATATGAACCTCTTCTGCTATATTCATGACTTAATCTAGGTGAGATCACTAAATTACTGCAGTATGTAGTTGAAAGTTTTGATATGATGATAATTCACTGAATTGGTATACTGTCATGAAATTTCTTGGTAACATAAAATAACGTGTCTTTGAATGTACTGAAAAAATCAGAATTCCATCCATTGCGGATAATTTGGGGAGTTGTTTCTGTTGACTGTTAAGAAGAAAGAAGTGTGTAATTTAATCGTTTATAAAACAAATAAGGGCATTATAGGCTTGAGGTGTTTAAGACTGAATTTGTTTGTGTGTTTGAGAAATTTCAGGAAGCCGCAAACAGATAAAGTGGTACAATATTGATGCGTCTTTGTTATGAGTATGGAATTTATATTCATTTACATCCATAATTATTGGTTCCATATTTTAAGTTATACACTTTTGCAGTTCAGCTTATAGTGTAGGTATAAAAAGGTAAAGCTATCCTTGTAACAGGCCATGGAGGCCCATAGGGCTGTGAGACATCGAGGCTCCCACATTTTCTAGAAAGTCAGTTCACAGATGGCAGTGAGGTCACAACCTTACTCACTGGCTACCCTTTACCCCCACAGAGATTCTTGGTACTCATTTCTGTTAGTGGCTGAGTTGGCCCCATGGCCATAATGCAACTGGAAGGATTAGGTAAATTGAAGAAATCCAGTGACCTCATCAGGAATTTACCTGCAACCTTTTGGCTTAGCATAGTGCCTCAACCAACTCGGTGTATCGTTTATTGAAATGTTGTTGAGGTGTTATTTTATGCCAGTTAGGAAGCTTTAATACATTGAACAAGGTATGCAGTTTCATGTTGCATAATTTTTAATGGAATTGTCATAGTAGTAGACTAGAATTCCTTTGTTGCATTTTATCTCCTCTAATTTGATTTTTTTTGGAATGTAATAACCAGTGAAAAGTTCATTACACAGATTTTCCTTACAGTAATTTTTGTGTGTGGCAAATTATTTATTTTGAAACTTGAGAATGTTATCCAAAATTTGTTTACCTGCTGTAAAGCATGCTTGAAAGCACATGGAAGTCAATTCCAAATATGGTAAGTCGGTAACACCTTTTTACAATAATTAGTATGTAAGTTCTATTTTATTAGAGAGAGTCAGCATCAAAGCATGAAAATCCCCTTAACTGCTCCCTGTATCGTCACACAGTAAACAGCTGCTGTGCTGTTTCAGGAAGAATGTTTCAATCTCGTTTGAACACACTGTATTTAAAAAGGTACATATTCAGATTTGGGTACCCAGGATATACATCTTCATTAAAGTGTGTTTTTTTTCGTTGCTACAATACATTACTGTATAAAGAGTATAGCCTTCTGGGCTGTAACGCTGTGTAGCTTGAAGAGGGCTGTCTGTTAACTATATGGCATTTTAACCTAGAAGACCATTCTCTTCATAGTCACTTCACTGCGAACCTTAAATCCACCATTTCTGTGTATACTGTGCATGTGTCAGAGAAGGAAGGAAAAAGTAATACTTGAATTTTGATGCCTTAATGTCTTCCTGATATCTTTAATGGAGTGATCGTCAAGAAACCTTGATGTGCCTGAGGTTGGTTGACGATGAGTAATCAGGCAATTCAGGTCATCAAACAGTTTGCTACTTCTTATTACTAATGATAGGGCAGGTCAGGAATGATGACAAATTATATCTCAATGATTTGCATTTCTCTCAGAAGGTTGGATTTTTTCAAGGTGTCAACCTTTATATATTTATTTACTTCATTGTGGTTTATTTTATGACGTTGGCATCTCGATCAGCATGGTGTCAAACAGTAGGATGATTGGTGAGTAATGAACTGGAAAAGATATGGAAGGAAGCAGTCATTGCCCAATTGAAATGATATCCCAGAATTTGCGTGAGGGACAGAGAAGCCACAGAAAACCTGCCATGATAACTGTTGTTGTCCTGGCTGTAATCAGAACCAAGAACCTCCCAAATACAATTCTGTAACATTACATCTGCACCAGTGTGCTTTGTACGTAGCACGTGCCATGGAGAAGTTTCCCACTTGTCCCACAGCTAGCAAACCTTATATTGCGCGAAGCGACTGCGCGTACGTGATAAAGCAATGACGTAGCATAGCGCATGCACTAACGGAATTTCCCGCGTTCCCACAGTAGCATTGTTGCCCACAGTAGCATTGTTGCAGCTGTTGAAGATGGAGGCTCTTATTCTAGCGCCCACCGACTGTGAAGTGCGGTCAGTGATAAGTTTTTGAATGCACAGAGCATAGCGCCGATCGAAATTCATCGTCAGCTGTGCCAGGTCTATGGGCCTAACGTCATGAGCAAGCAGATGGTGCGTCGCTGGTGCAGACAGTTTTCAGCAGGTCGACAAAGTGTGCATGATGAGAAGTGCAGTGGGCGGCCATCCATCATTACCGAAGATCTGGTGGAGCTTGTGCGGGAACGCATTATGGAGAATCGTCGCGTCACAATTATGGAACTCAGCAGTCATGTCCCGCAGATTTTCTGCTCCTTGTTGCACGAAATTGTCACAGAGCACCTGTTCAGGAAATTGTGCGCCAGGTGGGTGCCGAAGCAACTGATACCAGAACACAAAACAAAGCGAATGGAGTCAGCATTGACATTTCTGCAGCAGTACCGTGATGACAGCGACGAGTTTCTGGACCGGATCATCACAGGTGATGAAACGTGGATTGCACACATTACCCCAGAAACCAAGCAGCAGTCAATGCATTGGCGTCACAGTGGATCTCCCTGTAAGACGAAATTCAAGCAGACATCAGCGCAGAAAGTGATGTGCACGGTATTCTGAGACAGACTTCTCCACGTCGACTTCCTGACCAGAGATGAGACGGTGAATGCTGAGCATTACTGTGAAACACTGCAGAAATTGTGACGGCCATTCAGAACAAGCGGCGTGGGATGTGTAGTGCTGGTATTGTCTTCCTGCACAATAACACTAGGCCGCACACGGCTCGACGGACAGCAAGTCTCCTGCAGGAGTTCAGCTGGGAGGTGTTTAATCATCAACCCTACAGCCCGGACCTCGCTCCCAGTGATTTCCATCTTTTCCTACACCTCAAGAAATTCCTATCCGGTGAGCGTCAGCTTTTTGAGAATTACAGAGAGGCAGAGATGGTTGTCACACAGTGGTTCCAATCCCAGGCGGCAGACTTCTACGACACAGGTATTCAAAAGTTGGTCCCACGGTATGACAGATGTCTCAATTCCAGTGGCGATTATGTTGAAAAATAGCTGAACATTTGCTGTATCTGTTGCAATAAATATTTCCATGAAATTATGTTTTGTTTCTGTAAACGGCCCCAGGGAAACTTACTTTGTTGACGAGCCTCGTAGCACTAATGTTATATGAATGTGATGGTGAATTTTTGCTTATGCTTTGGCATAGAGAAAGCTAAGAAAGAATTGTGTAAAATAATTTGCCACTTAGCAATCAGATGAAGCTAAATTTTTGTATAAAGAATGCTATTTCGATTTGTATTCATAATGATCAACATATTCCTTCATGAGCAATGCCTGGTTTATGGTTAAATGCTTCAAAGTACAGAGAGGTTCTTACTTTTGTTGACCAGTGCCCTTCCAGTTTCAAGGAATACATGAATTTTGCTGATAGATCAATATGTCTGTTGTCCGATAACATTTGGAATGAAGCAGTTACAATTCACAGATCACAGGAGGTGTTGAAAATACTGTCTGTATACACATAAGACATTTCTTGCACCAGCTGAAGAGGTTCTGATTTACCCTTTGAAGCTGTACTGCAGGGATATTTGCAGTTTCCCTATAAATATTTTCTTGTAATTTTTCTGTTTGGGAGCAAAAAAAAATGGATAAAGCTGTCCTTGTAACAAAGTGTGGAGGCTTATAGTAGGGTTGTGAGATGTTGAGGCTCCCACATTTTAGACCGTCGGTTCTCACATGGCAGTGAGGTTGTCAGCCTTACACACTGGCTGTCCTTTACCCCCCAGGAAGATTTGTGGTACTCATTTCTGTTACAGGCTGAGTTAATCCCAGGTCTGTAATATGGCTGGAAGGATTAGGTCATTGAAAAATCCAGTGACCCCTCAGGAATTGACCCTGCATCCTTCCAGCTTGTAGTAGTGTGCCTCAACCAACTACTGTACTGTATGTCCTTCCATTTGGGGCTTACTGTTGTAAACTTTGTCATCCAAACATCCCCTATAAGAAATCACAAAAGGATTAAGGTCAGGTTAATGTGTTTGCCAAATACCGAAGCTGATCATCCTGTCCCTCTGGACATTGGACAAAGCCTGCATATGTGCAGTGTCGGCAATTGCTGAGTCTTGCTGAAACCAACCATAGAATCTTTCTCTTTCTAAAACTGCTGAAAAGAATTTCCTGAGACTGATGTGTACATATCTTTCACAATTAATTGCTTTGTTAGAAAAACCCAGGTCCAACAATCTTTCTTGCACTTAAAGTACACCAAACACCAACTTTCACAGGATGGAGCAGGGCTTCATGGGTTAGATGTGGATTCTGTGAACTCCAGTAGTGACTCTCTTGTGTGTATTTATATATCCCTGCAGGTGAAATTATGTTTCATTAGAAAAGATTGTCATTTGCAGATGGATCTCACCTTCAATGGCAGACTGCAGAAATAAACTGCAAAAATGAACACTGCTAGCTGATTGTGTCACTGCAAGTGTGCATGGATTACTGTTGTTTTAGAGGGTCTAAGTTTCAGCAATTGTGTTGCCTTATTTGTAGTAGACTTTGACATTCCAGTCTCTTGAGCTAGGCATTTCAGTGATTTTCTAGGTGTATGTTTAAGTCTGACTCTTATGTCATTTACCTTTTCCTCAGCATTTGGTGCTTACGTTTTTGTTTCTTGTCTAATAAGAATCCTGTTGTTCTAAGTTTATGCACCAAATTGTGAGTTGTTTGTCTGCTGCGAACTCTTTCTTCATGAAATTTACGTCTAAATTTTTGCTAACGCTTTCTAGCAAATTTGTAGTTGACATAGGTGTCACACGGAAATACATGTTGCTCCAAAGCATACTGCACCATGACACAACACACTGCTGGATAATTGTTTCTGAGAACAAACAGCTAATGGAACTGCTGATAACTGCTGCCCACTGCTGACAAATCATAAACCGAATCCCATGCATAAAGTGCACTGCTCACTGTGAAACATAATGGCGTCAGGCATTCTACAAAGTTGATAACCTCCCATAATTCCAAACGTTATCAGCTTCCAGACATAGTGATTCATTGGCAAAATTCATATGCGCTTTGCAGCTGGCATTGGACTAGTCGCCGTGACGCATAGAGTCATGAACCGTTCAACACAGATATGAACCTTCCTGTAGATTCAGTAGAACCTGCCTTAAAAGAAATATGGATATAGTGAAACCTGTATGTAATGGAGAATTTAGTGTAAAAAGCAGTACAAAACCACCTGCAGTAAAGAGAAACTGATTGGAAGTGGAAAGTATAAACAAGATTTTAACAGAAAATGATCTGTTTTTGTTTTCATGAGATTTTCTTCAGTGCTGTATTTCAATTCATGCAAGTATGTGCCTGACCCAGTGACAGAGTTACATGTAAGCTAAAAGAGAGAAACATTCTCTTCTAAAATTTGGAAGATAACTAGTAACTGACTGCATCATGCAAGATTGGAATGCTGGAAGTAACACACACAAGAATAGCTGTGACAGTCTAAACAAATTGGGGGCATTGTGACCCTTAGCAGTGTAGCTCTGTGATACATGTTGACTGCAAGTTATTTGTTGAGTTTTGATATTGTTATTGAGAACAAGAAACGTTACAGTGCATGTTTTCATATAACATATCACACAACAAAATATGCTGTAGTATGTTATAAACACATTGCAACATAATTAATACAAATTATTGTATGTATATGCACAACATTATATGTGAATGTGAAACTGTCTCTTTGAAGGATAGCCATAGATTGAGGAATCTGAGAACAAAATGCTGAGAATTTGTGAACCTGATTCTTAGATAATGGTAGGGTATGTAATCTAATCTAAACCAAACATTAGTAGGATGTGTAGGGAGAATGTGATGGGCAGTATATTTATGAGTAGCAGAGATGGGTAGATGAAAACTGCATTCAAAAGTTTGTTGAAAATTTTTAGGAGAAAGGGACTACTTGGGATATATAGACATAGATGGGAGGATTATGTTTAATATTAAATTTATTTTGGAAACATTGAATGTTGTACAGTCCGCTGGTGGGCTCTTGTGAACGCAGTGATGTATCTCGATGTTCTAAAAGTGGCAAACTTTTATTAACAGGCTGAGCGAATATTAGCTTTTTAAGAATGGTTCTGCTCCGTGTCTACCAGGCTTTCTGAAAACAGTACTTTATTCTCTTTTTAACAAGAGCAGTAGTGTAGATAACATTCGGAAGTCAGCTTTGGCGGTAAAGTTGATAGATTGGCAGGACTGTTAAGTGGTTGAATTGTTTCATTATGCTTCACGAAATTTGGGATAGTCTTGTTCATACTTATAATACTGGTTGCCATGTTTCTTGCACTCGTGTAATCTTAGAAAGCTAAATGTGAACCAAATCCGTTTCAGTAATTTCAAAAGCCCGAGAGTTACATATTTAGGTTGGTCACTGGGGAATAATTTGTGCCACCTTGTTAGCCTTGTGTGGAAAGACCCCAAGCAGGCAAGATTTTGGTTTCTAGATTAAATATGAATGTTTTGGATCGATGGAAACTGACCCCAAAACGGAAATCTTTTATATGTGTCAAAAGTTTGAAAGTATTGGGAATACATCAAGAAATCGTTCTCGGCTACCGAACTTAAGTGTTTTCGAGACGAAAATTTTGATTGTGAAGCTAGCATACGCTGGCCGATTTAGGTACCGTTGAAATAAAGTGTCTGGCAAACTTAAATTCTACACTTTCATATACGTAATATAAACGTAATTAAAAGTGACCTGTTGTGCTTTTTACACACACATTTAGGAAAGTAATTTAATATATTGTACCGGAAAGGCTCCTTCAGAAACGTAAGGTGTATGCGTTGGCACGCGTTTCGTTTTAAATTGGTCGGCTAAGACTAAGGTTATGGTTAGTAACCTCGGCAAAGAGCCAACGATGTCATTCCATTCCTGGCCGCTTCCCGTTTGAAGGTATCGTGGCTTGGCTTGAAAGCAGAGATAGACTTCTGTAACGGTAACGGAACTCTGAAGTGTGGGCATTGTCATCCGGTTAGAATGCCGAAATTAGCGAAGAAGAAATCCACCGTTGTAGTAGTATTAGTATTGTTAACCAGTGTGCTTTGCGCCCACTGCCAGCTGACGTGTTCTCCTGTTATTGGTCTGTCGACAAAGAATTATATGTAGAACAAGCTAAGGACAATATTCCTGCTTTTTAGTGCGTATAAGTCGCATGTCATTTCACTACCAGGAGCATATTGAACTCTTGCCACAGATCAGGATCAGATTGATGTGTGTCATGAGGGAAGATGCGTGTTTAATACAGATAGATATTATTTTGAATATGTGTTCCCCACATAGCACACAGTAATCACTTCACTGTAGTAACATTTAATTTTACCGTAGTTTATGCGGCAAGATACTTTGATGCAGCCCGTCAGAATTAGGAACCGTGTCCCTCTCGGGCACCGCGTTACTTTCCGTGACCCCCTGTCAGTTTCGTAATTATTAACAGTGTACACAGTCCCCTATCGAGTGCGTACCGGGGGCTGGACCCGGGTGAAGAGGCCGGGGCATGAAGCTGACCACTTACCTCCATCTAGCGCCAAGGTCAGGGATGGTGGGACCTATGACTTCACTCCCCCATACGTCTTCATGGTGCGATGCTTAATTGTTTAATTAATTAAACAACTTTACATTTTATACCTTAACTGTAAATATAACTATTTTCATTTCTAATTTGAATCTTATGGCAAGGGCACACCAAGGAAACTGGCAACCGCAACGCAACCGCAATTTCCGAGAATTGTTATCAGCCTGAGTTTAACACATGTTACTGAATGGAGCAGTGTAAATTGAAGAAATTGTGTTGCTGTTACCTCGATTTGCGCTTCTCCATTCAGTAACATGTTTTCAACTCAGGCTGATAATTGCGGTTGCGTTGTGGTTGCCAGTTTCCTTGGTGTGCCCTCACCCTTAGAGGTATCTAATTTCGCCACATTTGGGGCCAAGGTATTCATGGTATGTAGCTGCTCCCACATTAATACTATTTTGGGCCATTATTGCCAACAAACTAGGCATCTTAGTGGAATACTCGATTACTGCTCATCTTTAGTGTAGGTGGCCCGGTATCGGGGCCCTGGCATCAATTATACCCGGCCATCGTCTTGGAGAGAAATAATTTACTGGGCCGCGGACCGACAGAGGTTGAGAACCACTGCTGTAGGTTATGTTAGGACCCCATGAAACAGAGCCCGTGAGAAGTTTGTTCCTCAGCAGGTTGAATCCATTGTACTTCACAAGCTATTGTTTGAGACGATTTGAATATGATCTTACCATTTTTGACTAGGTCTCCAAATCACTGTGTTCCCTCCAGGTTCATCGACTGAGAATGTTTATGTGTTTCTCTTTGCTCTATGCGTAATACACACCTAGGCAAATCACGTCTTCCGTGATTTGAACGCCTTAATTTCTGAGATGTAGTGTGTCTGGAACGGGGCCCACTCAGCCTCGTGAGGATAACTGAGGAGCTATTTCAAGGAAATAGCGGCACCCATCTAGAAAACCGAGATTAACGGTCGTGGGGATTGGTTGCGTTGACGACGCGACACCCTATACCCGCAAAAGTTGGCACTAACTTCGCCGACAGGCGGCGGTCGGTCGGTCGGTCGGTATAGTTCGCTTGCGGACTACAGGCCACGGAGTTTGTGTTTAATGTGTGGCGAAGAATATGGAGCACCAAACCGTGCAGTTGTCTCCCTCTTGTCACTCCCGTTTCTTAGTGCAGATATTAACTTCAGCTCTTTATCCCGAATATTCTGTTTTTACCGTTGCTTTTGTCAAACAGTCCCACAAGGCCAAGCCTCTGTGTATGTGTGTGTCCCCCCCCCCCGTGATGAGTTAGTCCACCAATACCGAAAGTTTTGGGACCTCTACTTTGTCATATGTTCGTCAACGTATTCGCAGCTACCGTATGTATTTGGAGGCCGTCTGTATCAGTAGTCGAAGGAGATGTCATTCTGTTGTGGTAGGGACCCACAGAACATTCGTCCAAAGTTCTGCGCGTGCAGATGTCTTTAGCGTTACTGATCAACAACGTATTTTTCTAAAGCGAACTTTTCTTGGCTGTACGAACACACAGTGTATAACATGTGACACGAGTCGTGTGCTCTGCCTATACTGTCCATAACCAAGGGCTGTAGAGTTATACGTTGCCGGGAAACGTCACGCGGGGTATGCCACATGTAAATTAGGTGGTATAATTGTTAAGGAATAAGATAGCAATCAGGTGTAAGAAGGTATGCTGAAAACTTGTGTTAATATGCTCGTCTTACATGTTTCGGTGCCATAGAACCATCTCCAGAGGTAAAAAAGGTAGAAAGTATAGTCCCTGTGCTTAACTAATCAAGCACCGTGCCATGAAGGCGTATGTGGGAATGGATGTATAGATCCGTGTTTTCTTGACCTCGCCATTAGTTGGAGGTGAGTTGTCAGCTTCACGCCCCGGCCGCTTTAACCCCGACTAAAGAGTCCCGGGTACCCATTTGATAGGAGGCTGGCTAACCCCAGAACCGATCTGAACGCTGTGGAGAAAATTATTGACCCTACCGGGACTCGAACTCTGACCCCTCTGCCGTCCAGCCAGTAGCCAGTCGCTATACTGACTGTGCTATCCCGGCTCCATCCATCTTCAGAGGTTCGTATCGTAAAAGGAGATAGCTTACGTGTACATTAAAATTATAAGTAATCTTAAAAATGTAAAGTATTCATTTCTTCTGAGTAAATATCTCAGAATTGTGTTTTACTCAGAACAAATGTGTATTCTAACACATTCAGCGACCTCCAGTCGGCGATTGATTGAAGAGGTGGATATTCACGAGTCATCTGACATTACCAGTTCTGCATGCCTAAGTGCCATGAGAGTCATTGCCTTACTCTCACACCCGACACCCCTAAGACAAATTATAAGAAAGGCATGACAAGAACGCTTATATTAATATTGTTCACAACCTCGCGTTGCATATACAAGGGTTGGAACTTTAATAGTGGCAACTATTTATTTACAACTGATACAAAATAGATGCATGTTTCGAAGTTTTACTGTCCTTCCGTGTAATCACCAGCATTGTGTACAACCCGTTGCCAGCAATGTGGAAGTCGTAGGATACCTTTAGCAGCGCCTGTCGTGTTGATAGTTCGAATGGAGCAGTCTACTGCCTGAAGAGTCTCTGGAACAGTTCTGAAGCGAATGCCACAGAGTGGTTCCTTCATCTTAGGAATCAAGTCGAAGTCACAAGGGCATAAGTCCGGGGAGTATGGTGGATGGTACAGCACTTCCCAACCCCATCGATCGAACAAATCAGCCACATCTTGCGCTGCATGCGGCCGAGCATTGTCCTGCAAAATGATGGGTGGGTTCTGCAGAAAGTGTCGCCGTTTCTTTCTCAAAACTGGTCGCAGATTGTGTTCCAAAAATGAACAGTAATACTGCGCATTGATGGTCGGGGAACGGTATGTGTTAGGATAACACCATCACAGTCGTACACGAGAATCACCATAACTTTCACATTGCTGGGGTTCTGACAAACTTTTGATTTTCGTGGTAACCCGTAATAACGCCGTTCGTTCGATTGGCGTTTCATTTAGTGGCTCGTACGATTTGGCCCATGTCTCATCCAGCGTAATAATACGGCGTAAGAAGGCCTCTCCTTCGCGCTCATAGCGCTCCAAGTGGTTACGAGCAGCGTCGTATCGTAGCCATTTCTGCATTTCCGTCAAATCATGCGGAACCCATCGTGATGCAGTTTTTCTCATGCCCAGGCGTTCCGTCAGAATGTGAAGCACAGTCGTACGTGCTGATCCTGCCTCTCGGGCCAGCTCAAGAATCGTATGGCGTCGATCACTCTCCAGTAACGCGGAAAGACCATACACTTCTTCACTGACGCTAGGACGACCTGGCCGACGCATGCCTGCCACATTTTGGCGTCTCTCGTTGAATGCTTTTACCCACCTTGCCAGTGTTTTGTAAGGCAATGAAGATTCCCCGCAAGCCTCTTGAAGACCTTGTTGACACTGTCGTGCTGTACGGCCTCTGTCACAGCCTTGGTATATCATCATCATCATCATCAGTAATCTGTCAGACGACAGGTCCACAGTCTCTTCCAAAACAATTCCTCCACTTAATGCGATCTAGAGCTTTCTCCTTCAAATGACAGTATCCTCTTCTGTCCCCAAGGTCATCCAGCATCTTCTTACGTCTTCTTCCTCGTCTTCTGGTCACTTCTATCTGCACCTCTATCTTTACTTCAATAACTTCTTTTAGAAGGCGGTTTCTGCGTAAAACATGACCAATCCAATTATCCTTCCGTTTTCTTATTTCGTGTAGGATATTCCTCTGCTCACTGACTCTAATTAACACTTCTTCATTTCTCACATAATCGGTCCAACTGATCTCCATCCTTTTCCAACACCACATTTCGAAACTTTCCAGATGTTTCTGATCTGCTGCCTTAAGTGTCCATGTTTCAGCCTCATACAGAGCTATGCTACAAATATAGCATTTCACTAGTTTCTTCCTCAAAGTTAAGTCCAATTTGCTGGTAAAAAGATTCTTCTTCATGCTAATTGCAGCTTTTGCCATGGCAATCCTGGATTTAATTTCACTAGCACACCTTCCATCATCTGTTAACAAGCTACCTTGGTATATATGCATAATGAATTCGGTAAAATCATTGTATAAATTAAATTTTTATAGAGCCAGAATTGTCCATTTAACTATGGCATTTAAAGTGGTAAAGTTGTCCCTAAATCCAGTATTTCAATATCAAACCAAAAAATGTAACGAAAATGCCTTCCGCTCTTGCTTATCCACAGACATTTCACGGTCTCGTGTATCGCCGCGTGCTATCCTGTGGAAGTCAGAATACCTTAATTCCATGGTAACAGTATTGCAACGTAATACGGTTACATAAATATTTAATTAAATGATTTGCAGTCGTGAAGACATAGTCTTCAGTGGTTTGGAAATACAAATTTATATTGAGTTTCTTTTGTTGGCTTAAGTTTTCACTACACACGCACGCACCGGAGTAACCCCTCTTTATGACGGGTCCGGATATAATGGACGAAATCTGATTCTGTACAGTTGTGAATTTTTAGAGATGCTGAGACACTAAGAATGTTTTGTTATTAGAAAACTATTGAAAATAAAAAAAGAACTCCAATATAAAACTTTTAATCGCATTGTGTTTCTGTGTTTATTGCTTGTATTGGCGATCAGCAGTCTCTGTGGTCTAGTGGTCAGAGTTCCTGGCTACAGTTCCAGAGGCCCCGGGTTCGATTTCCGGCACTACCAGATTTTCTGAGAAATAGTGGGTCTGGAACGGAGTCCACTCAGCCTCGTGATGATAATTTATGAGCTATTTCAAGGAAATAGCACCTCCGGTCTAGAAAACCGAGATTAACGGCCATGGTGATCCGTTGCGCTGACCACGTGACACCGTCTATTTGCAAAAGTTGGAACTAACTTCGCCGTCAAGCGGCGTTTGCTCGGTCGGTATAGTTCGCTTGCAGACTACAGGTCACGGTGTTTTTGTTTTTATTTATTGGCGATATATCGTATAGTGTACTTCGCGAATGCCCCTTCACGGTTATAACGAGTATCGACGATAACGACAACCCAGCCCCCACCCCATTAGTCTGTTATAACGAGGGTTTACTGTGTTTACGTGCCTGTCTTTCCCCATTAAAGGAGTCTAATGTCTATTATTTCCATGAAATGGATATTAAACTCAAGCTTATGGTGACCACATCAAGAATTTGTGATATGCTGTTGAAAGTGCCTTGTATGGTATAGTTTTGTCACGAAGTAGTTTGACGATCCCTTCAGGCATTGAATCGATATAGGGTAATAAATAACCTTAACAGTTTGAGAGGCTTCAGTGTTGGTATTACTTGCCTGGAAGGATTTATGAAATACAGCTCTTAGTTGTCCTATGGTGGCATGATACACCAGGTTGCATAAAGCTCGTTTTAGCTGTTCAAAAATTTGTGAAAGGGGATATACATAACACGCAGGCAACAAGGTAATCTCATAAGCCTACTTTTTTTCATAACGAGTAACGTAGGCAGAAAATGTAATTTTACGCAGTTTAATTTTGTTAATTACTAAGAAGTAAATCAAATGAATAATGAAAATAATTAAACTATGAAATCTAGACACTAGAAAAAATAGCTATTGATGAGAAACGCTTACGAAATAGCAAAACATGTAGTACAAAATATTTCTTACTATTCTACAACTTTAAATTTTACCCTGTAGCTTTCTGTACTTAGCATTTTTGAATTTCCGTTTTAAAGAAGGAACAGCGTTTTNNNCCCGGCTCTGGGGCCCACCCAGCCTCATGTCCAGTGGGAAAGGGGTCGATTTCCGTAGTGGTGAAGCGGCCTGGTGTGAAGCTGACCGCTCACCTCTATCTAGTGCCGAGGTCAGGAATGGTAGACATATACATCCATACATCTTAATGGCATAGTGCTTAATTCATTAAGCACAGTGACTTTACCTTTTTTTACTCATGCAGTGGCTGGTAATTTCTTTACATGGTATGTTTATGATCCTCAGCACAGTTAATTCCCCTGATTTGAACATGTCCTTGTTAAACTTTAAGAATATACATATCCATTCCCTTGACATTGTTCATTCACATTGTTGAGGCTTTAGCTGAGCCGCCAGAGGATAAACTTTTAACCCTGGACAGTGCTGTATTAATGTAAATTCTTATATTCAGTTGTGTGTTTATGTGTATCCAGATTTAAATTTTTATTTTATTTTATTTTTTTTTCAGAAACCCTGCAATATATATGTTCCATCTTTTCTGATATTTTCTTTATGCAGGCCAAAGTACGATGATGATGATGATGTACTGACTGAACTTAACAATGCTTTCTGTGTCTGCCTCATTGCCCTCATTTGGAGGGTTATCAGTGATTGCTGATTTCTCAATATTGGCTTGTTTAATGGCACTCGCAAATAAGATACTCGACTTCATTTGCGTTCCCCGTAATTTTCATATTTGTTTTCTTCTGAATCACACCAAGATTCTTACCCAGCAAAATTTACCGCACCCATAGGTGGCATTTAAGGGTGATGGGTTGCCATGGAGCCCAATTCTTGACCTTATCTTTGAAAATAAATTCTCTTGGTATCCCTGGTTATGCTCGTGTGTTAATGTACTATCATATTCCGTTGTGAGATCTTCATGCAAACAGTTCAGTGATTGCTTGAAATTATAACACCTTTTCGAAAATCTCTTTCTGTATTTGATCTGCATCTCATTCCAGCTGAGACATCCGTAGAGTTACTAAAATTCCGTTTACTATCTCTATAAAGTTTTCGCGTGTGATTTTGTTGGCACTGTTGCGACTGGGGTGTAAGAGTTAAAGTCGAACCAACGACTGACTAATTCTGCGAAGTCTCCAACATTTACAGTTACTGGGTATGCCTCTCCCTCTGTAGGTATATATGTAGTTCTTCAGGTATATTTGGAAACATTTGAGCAGTCAGCGTTACATTTTGCTGGAGGCGTTTCTCGCTTTCTGACTCAGATTTCCGGTCGCAGGTTCTTTAGTAATGAAGCCAAAAACTGGTATTGATGAACAATTATTTTATCTATTTTAAGAGATGTGGGACGTCTGGAAAGAAATAATCTCTTTGCCGTAGCAGGATGAAAGCTTTAAGTTCTTCTGGTTTTTATATCTGGATCTTTCCAGAGTCCTGAATTACCTCTTCTGCAGGCGACAGTACTATATTTAATTTTGCGTAGCTCGGCGAATATGTCCTGTAACGTTTTGGTAACTTTAATTTACCACATCCTGCGTGCACCGGTAGCTTCGTGTTGCTGAAGAGTCCTCTTGTACTGTATAAATGGCGGCCGATAGCTGTGTCTTCCTTCTGGTTCATGCTCATACAGAGATGAAAGCTTCACCTCGACGAATGAAAGGTTGTAGCTCTCATGCGTATACCCTTGCTCTCATTAGAGTCGGACGATGGGGGGAAATAATTGTAACGATGAAACGGAACGTTTTCCTTAATTTTCTCACTTATATGTTAGTCGGTATTGTTTGCATTCCATCTTTAAAATCATTCATACCGAAATTTACTTGCAGATTCATTTGTATTCAGGAACAAAATGGTCTTTCCTTTAACATTGTCTCCTTTACGTTTCGTTTACAGATAGTATAAGATAAGAAAAAAAAAAGGTAAAGCTATCCCTGTAACAGGCCGTGAAGGCCCATAGGGTTGTCGAGGTTCCCACATGTTCTCTAGACAGTCTGCTCACAAATGGTGAGGTTGTCAGCCTTACTCGTCGGCCACCCTTTACCCGCAGGAAAATTCCTGGTACTCATTTATGTTGGATGCTGAGTTAACCCCAGGGCCATAGTGCGGCTGAAAGGATTAGATCAATTGAAAAATTCAGTGAACGCGTCTGGATTTGAACCCGCTACCTTCAGTTTGAAGCTTGGTGCCTCAACCAACTACTCTACCGCTTGCCCCCTTACAGATAGTATAAACACTGTCCTTGTAACAGGACGTGGAGGCCTTATAGGGTTGTGAGACGTCACAGAGTTCATTTACAAACCTGTTTCAAGAAAGTACGCACATCAAAACCAGAAAAACGAGAACACATTTGACTGCACGATATTTTGCCCTACATCAGGTACACTTCGCTGGGGTAGGCAACGCAACTCGCTTGCGTACGCTGTGACGCGGTTGTCTTCCCTTGCCCGCACCTAGCAACGTGTTACGTGGTAAAGTGGGTACCATGGTCTATCCAACATCTCTGAGGGTGCGTCATCAGCAGATAGTGACGTTGATCGTTTGATAATTAAAGTATCCATATCTGACATTTCGTTGAACAAGTTTTTTTCTTCAATAAGGCTGTATGCACATGGTAGGAAGTAACCCTAGGGATGTTTTACATATGCGGTATCGTTACGGGTTCAGACCTTTCCGAAGCTTGCAACAATCCTCAAATTGAAGAAAGCAGTCTTCTGGGATTTGGCTTTTACCGGTTTTCACGGTCTCTTCGCTTGCAGATTTCTTATATTTTTTCTTCTACCCTGAAGCTGGAGGCGATACGTTCCTCCGAAACGTCGGTTAACACATATACACGGTGCCAAATCCCAGAAGACTGCTACCTTCATAGTCACCGCCGTGAAAGCCTCAAATCTTACAATCCTCAAATTACTCGTAGCATACATAACACGAATTCTTTCTGCGTAATGGTTACGAGACCGCCCATTGGAGAGGTTGTGTTCTCTCATCAGCGTGTTTCATATCCAAAACTTGTACTTGGATTTCAGTGAAATTTTTTATTATGGTTTTACAGCAAATGTTTTTGGCCAGCTTTAATTTTTTCGGTGTTGGCCCACCCAAGCGTTTCCATACCTACAGGATCCAAAATCAGTATGCTACTTAAATGCTTTGAAATCGTTTCAATAACGTTTTCAACCATAATTCCACGTGCATAAGTTATTTTCTTTCCTTAGCAGTACTCGAATTTTGTTCAGTATTTCTTCGTGGCATTTAGGTATATAAGTTTTCGCCATAGTCGGCTCGAGTGGAGGATTTTTCTGAGTATGCCTTAGAAGGGAATTCCCAACTTTGTGATTATTTATTTAAAATATATAGCAGCGGACACGAATGTTTTAACAGACCTGTCGCAGAGTGGCGAATTTGGAAGGTCGTGAAGAAGAACCTGCAGTAGAAGGCTCAAAAAATAGAGACTGATTTTTTTTAGTCGACAGTGGCAGCGATATATTTGCTTCCACATAAATGCTGTGTAACTTGTGAATATTGTTATGCGACGTTAGATTTACCACATGCCTGACAAAAGAGAACGTCACTACCAGAAGTGAACGCATTCTTTAATTCACTGACATACTGACCTAAACGGGAACTGGCGCCAAATTACACTTTACCCATTTTTGTAAACTAATCTCAACTACTTCACCGCGTTTTGATAGAATACTGCAGTACTGTGAACACTCGTCGCAAAGATCTATACCACAATTTCTGAGCACCGAGTAACTTACTTACTAATGGAGCTGAGCCCTTCTGGAGGAGCCGCCAATTCTGCAGCTACTCAAGAACTTCCCAGCATTTCATGGAACCCAGAGGATCATTACCATGTTCACAAGCGCCCTCCACTTGTCCCTCTCCTGAGCCAGATCAATCCAATTCATCCCATCCTATCTCTCTAAGATCCATTTTAATGTTGTTCACCCACCTACACCTTGGTCTTCACATTGGTCTCTTTCCTTCTGGCTTTCCCACCAATATCCTGTACGCATTCCTCTTCTCCCCCATTCGTTTTACATGCCATGCCAACCTCATCCTCCTTGACTTGATCATTCTAATTATACTTGGAGAAGAGTACAAGTTATGAAGCTCCTCATTGTGCAGTTTTCTCCAACCTCCTGTCACTTCATCTCTCTTCGGTCCAAATCTCCTCAACACCCTGTTCTCAAACACGCTCAGTCTGTGTTCCTCCCTTAATGTCAGAGACCAAGTTTCACACCCATACAGAACCACAGGCAAAATTATAGTTTTTTATATTCTAATTTTTATGTTTTTGGACAGCAGACGAGAAGACAAAAGGTTCTGGACTGAATGGTAGCAAGCATTACCCGAGTTCAGTCTCCTCTTAATTTCCTCATGAATCACGTTTCGATCTGTTATCGTTGTTCCCAAATATCTGAACTGTGCCTCATTTTCAAAAAATCTGAGCACCCAGTACTAGTGGTTATAATTGCTATTCCAGGTTTCCTGATTGGCTAGACAGAACACATGCGTGATTCCCCGTCTGTCAACGAGTGTCACGTCTTACATTTGAATTTCGTGAAAATGAGGATGGAATAGTTACGTGATGACGTACGAGTGAGGCATGTATGTCGTTTATCTCGACATTCACACAAAACAAACTCCGTGGCCTGTAGTCCGCGAGCGGACTATACCGACCGAGCGACCGCCGCATGTAGGCGAAGTTAGTGCCAACTTTTGCGGGTAGAGGTTGTCACGTGGTAGCGCAACGGATCCCCACGGCCGTTAATCTCGCTTTTCTAGACCGGAGCTGCTATTTCCTTGAATTAGCTCTTCAGTTATCCTCACGAGGCTGAGTGGACTCTGTTCCAGACCGCACTACTCCTCAGAAAAATCTGGTAGTTCCCGGAATCGAACTCGGGACCTCTGGATCTGTAGGCAGGAACCCTGATCACTAGACCACAGAGGCGGTCATGTCTCGACATTCTGATAACATTATGTGAAATACTCGTTTGCCCATTCTCTGAGATGTGTATTATTAAAAAAAAAAATTGGAAATGTGTTCTGGGTGACAAAACTTGCTATATAAGCAATAATCGTAGTAACTTGAACGTTACATTATTTTTCGTGAGTTTAAACGTTTATAGTTTTTTTTTTACCTAGAAATGCGTTCCTACTCATGACTGTGGGCAGTAGCGGAAGTTATGCTGTGCGCCGGCGCAGATCGTTCTGTCTTGCAGTAACGGTCTTCGCCCACTCGGATTTTGTGCGCCTACAGTACTTTTGTAAGTAATGTGTTACGGTTTTAGGGAAGAAATTTTAGTACAGTAACTACTGCTAGTTCGATACCATCTGCGTGAAAACTAGTATTAAGAAGTAATAAAAATATAGTATAACATATCACCTGAAGACGGACGTAGATCCTTCTGCCGTAACGTTGTATATACCATAATATTCAGATAATGAATCATTGGCAAAGTACTTGACTCTTTGGTTATACATGTCGGAACCAGCTGTAGTGAAGGGAAGTTCACCCGATATCAGTCTGCATAGCTTTATTTTTTCCACAGTTTGAGTTTCATTCAGATCCTTGAAGCCGTTGTTTTTCGCCATGCAGTATAATATTAAAGGTGAAATTATTATTATGGAATGAAATATCTTCTTGAGATTGATAATTTCATACCCCAGTTAAGTTTTCCAGGAGTGTTTATGCAGTGCGCACCGCCTCTGTCGTCTATAGTGGTCAGAGTTCCTGGCTACAGATCCAGAGGTCCGGGTTAGATTCCCGGTGCTACCAGATTTTTTTCCTGAGAAGTAGTGGGTCTGGAACGCTGTCCACTCAGCCTCGTGATGATAATTGAGGATCTCTTTGAAGGAAATAGCAGCTCCGGTCTAGAAAACTGATATTAATGGCCGTGGGGATCCTCTGCGCTGACCACGCGACATCCTCTATCCGCAAAAGTTGGCACTAACTTCGCCGACAAGCGGCATTCGCTCGGTCGGTATACTCGTAGTTCGCTCGCGGACTACAGGCCACGGAGTTTGTTTTGTTTTTTTGTTTATGCAGTGCATCGTGAATGACTGCCGATCACAGTGGCCGCTCGGTTTAAGGCATGAACTGTCTTCTCCCGTTTAAAGACGGATCGTGGGTTTGAATACCACTCGAGGCATGGATGTATATGTGCGTCTATTCTATGTTTGTGTTGTTCTGTCTGTAGGTAGCGACCTTGTGACGGACTGATCCCCCGTACAAGGAGTCCATTCGACTGTGTATAGGATTAAGAAACTGGAAAAGCGGGCAAGGTCCACAAGGGTTGTAGAGCTGTAGATAGATCGAGAATGACTTGGAGAAGGTATGAAAATCGTACGACTTTCCAGACCACTTCATTTTTAAGACTTTTATGTCGCTACAAGGAACTTCATACTTATTATTATCAGGACATTAAAATCAAGGAAGATGAGATTATCGGGGTTTGAGAGACGCGCCAGAGGGACCTATTGAAAAATCTGAAGAGGAGTTCCGTAGGCGTGGGTGAGAGGATATGTACTATTAAAACTGATCGAAAAGAAATCCTAAATTTTGTGATGTGGCTCAGATTCTGCAGTCTCAGAGTAGGGCCAAATTGCAGGCTGTTGTGAACATAGTAATGAACATTCGGGCCGAAAATTTCACCAGACGAGAGTATCAGCTACCAAAAGGGGCAATATTCCATTGAGTTATGGTTCGCTGGTTCTCCAGTCTTCTAGAGCAGTGTTCCGCAACCGGTGTGCCGTCACAAGGTGAAAGGTGTGACGCGAACTTTTACCTGTTGTAAGAAATTAATTGTCGAATTTTATTCTTTTTTTTCCCAGTTACCATGTTTCATATGCTTATATTTTATTCTCAACCACTGCACTGATTAAACAAGATGATGCTTGAAGAAAGTCGTCTTCTGGGTTTAGGCGCCGTGTATTCTTCGTTTTGGCCGATGTTTCGGAGGAACGTATCGCCTCCATCTTCAGAGCAGGTGAATGGCTTGGAATGCAGAGAGCAGCTACG
>NW_019733835.1:244224-259186 GCF_002891405.2 Cryptotermes secundus | reverse complement strand
TACAGTTAATGTGTTATTGCCATTTTCAACTACATATTTGTATGAACTGGGCTTCTTGACGTTGACTGAAATTAAGACATCAAAGAGGGAGCGGCTCAAATCCATAGATGAAGAAATGAGACTTGCGTTGTCAACGATTCCACCACGTATCAGTCGCCTGTGTGCAGCTACGCAGGGGCAAGTATCACATTGAAGTTATGAGTAGAATTACTGTATTTACTTTCATAGTAATAGAAGTGTATTTTCTACACTCTACAGTGAATTGAAGTTCATTAATTGTTAATAAATTCACGAGTCGATTTCTGTTTAATGATAATAAAATAACAATGTAATAATATTATAGTAATAAGTTGATCACGTTACGTATTTATATTAATTGTCTGATATCATGCGTTTTTGAAGGGAATAACATTTTGGTGTTCCGTGTTGAGTCATGGATACTACATGGTGTGCCGCGAGTAGAAAAAGGTTGCGGCACTGTTCTAGAGAACGTCGATTTTAGAAACGTGGCGGATTGTGTAATTACGTTAGGCGTCGGTGTTACACTTCAGCTCTCCATCGCATATCCAAGAAGTCATTTGGTCCAGAGTTTTAATATGAATTTGGACTAGCCAGTCGGTTGAGGAGCCATTAGTTGGAGTGTTTGTTCGCGTCTTTTGAAGAGAGATCGGTAAAAGATTTTTTTTTTGGATGTGCTGACACACGTGGATCCGTAAGTGTTTCTGTCACAGGTAAATATGGAATCTACATTAGTGATTCCTCCAGATTAAGTTCTTTGTGTAGCACAGTTCAACATTCGTATCAGCCAAGTTTAATTTGTCATTATCTGGTATATAAAGAAAACTGGAAACTGTCATTTTGTGCCTTCGGCCATTCTGCGTCGTGCCGTACCGAAGGAAATGTTGAAATGGAGATTTAATTTTCAGGAAAGCGCCATGCATGTCTTGTATAGCTGTTTATTAATTTGTAATATCACGATGCGTGTCTTGTGTTGCAGTTTATTAATTGATAATATTAAATAACTGCTAAATACACTTGAGGCGAAATAAAATACCGAAGATAAAGAAAGAACGCTAGTGTTACAGCCTTTCACTTTTTCCTGACCCACAAACTGGTTACCACTAGAGCCACGATTGACACCACTTGTCATAGCAGCCCCCCAAACTCGAGCCGAAGATTGAAACACTCTTGGGGATTTTCATTTCATCTCCAGTCTTCGAAGGGTGCGAATGCAGCCAAGAACACTGTGATATTGTAACAGAGATCGCTAATAAATTACCCAAGTGACCAGCACATGACCGTCTGCCAGTGGTGTTTAGAGACAGGCAGCTCTGACGTCGCTCTCGGCCGGTGCTGTTTCGAGGTTCCAGAGCTGAGCGCTGATCGGAGGGATCATTAAACCGCTGCCGGACTGTAGCATGAGGAATGAAGAGTCTCTTAAATTGTGCATGCTCAATAGCCGAACTTCATTTCATGCATTTCCCTGTATAGTGACTGACAGATCATTGTAAGTTAAAGTTGTCCATGTGCTTAACCATGCCATGAAGGAATATGAGGGAGTGGATGTATAGAGCCACATTTTCTTCACCTCGGCACTAGCTGGAGGTGAGTGGTCAGCTTCACACCCCGGCTGCTTTACCCCTGGGGAAAGAGCTGCCGGTACCCATTGGATAGGAGGTTGGGTGGACACCAGAGCCGGTCTGGACGACGTGGAGAAGAGAAAATTGTTGACCCTACCGGGACCCGAACTCCGACCCCTCCGTCGTCCAGGCTGTAGCCAGTCGTTATACCGACTACGCTAACCCGGCTCCTCACAGACCATTGTAAAGTTGCTTGTGCCTGTTTTTTATGCGCAACCATTGTCTTTCTTGAATAGTGCCAGGTCATATTGTTACATTTATCCTTATTTTTTAACTGCTATTGTCTCTGTGTCAGCCACGTAAGACCTTGATGGCAGTTTTTTTCTTCCCCCGCCGTTGTTACACTGTACCGTCACTACTCTCCTCTTCTTGCGCTGAACTAATTCGCGATTCACACCACGCTGTGTTTCACGATAGGTTCTCCCCGCATGGTTGGTCCACACCGCTTCTAAGCTCAGAATGAGATCGAGACTATCCGATTTGAGTTAGACAGCCACTGCGTTCTGCATGAAATATTTATAGAATGGTCTAGCGCCTTCTTGAGGTAACGAGGAGTCTATGGAAAAAGACACGTCGGTATGTAACACCNACCCCCTCCCCCTCACGCCCAATTTATGCTACAGTATTTATATTTATATATATTTGACCGGCCTTCGAGCATCTTATTTTGTCTGTCAGGCCTGTTGTTTGCGTGAACGATTTGTCATTGAATACACGTTCTTTCGTTGCGGGCTTACGAAATCCAAGACAGAAATTTTCTTGTTGGTATGGTCGACGAAAATCGTCAGTAATGTTGAGTAGTGTCATCTGAATTGTGACGCTGTGTAGTTAGTAGAGAGCCCTACATTTCGGATAACAGCGCCTCTGTCTTCAGATTCGAAAAGTGGGTACAGCAAGAATCCAGCTAAGGCAGGCGGCAAGATGGAGGCAAAACGCTCTCTCCTTTCTACATGGTGTTAAACCTAGAGGGCTGTATTCTTCATAGTCAGTGCAGCCAAAGTTTCATCTCAAGCATCACAATAATATTTGTTTAGTTCAGTTTATACATGCTGTAAATAACGTATGCCTTATAAAAATGTGTGTATAGTTATATAATACATAGACACACCTCCGTAGAACCACTCATATGCATAAACACAAAAAGGGCACACTACCACGGGACATCGGTTTACTACAACAAAAATACCCATATACCTCGCGTACTTAGGGGCCGCGCCATAGCTCAAGCAGTTAGTCGCTGGCTTGCCTCCGCAGCGGCACGGGTTCGATCCCGGGGTCTGGTCAAGTGGGATTTGTGGTGTACAAAGTGGCGCTGGGGCAGGTTTTCTCCGAGTACTTCGGTTTCCCCTGCCAATCATCATTCCACCAATTTTGCTCCACAATCACCCTCACCTATCATCTGGGGCTGGTACAGTAGGCCAGACGTGGCCGCAGTACAAGGGACTTAGTCCCACCCCAGTAGCATTAAAAAAACCTCGTATACTTGCAGACGGTCCACCACACAGGACGTTTACATACCAACGGTGAAGAAATAACGAAGCCACCAAACGGATACTGTTTACTCCTTAACGCAACTTGTTTTTAAACATGTCAATGTTTTGAACCCTTTAAGAGAACATATTCATGTCGTAATTGTGCAGTTTCTCCTTTGCAGTGTTGATCACCTTCTGATGATGGCCGGTACCGACAGAAACACGTAAAGGTTTTATTCATATTAAAATTTGTTGCATTTGATGGAATTTATTCTTTATTCATATGTGTAGATGTGGATGAAGGTGATTCAAAAAGTTTCCACGATTTTCTTTCCCCCCACAATTGCATTTGAGATGGAAGGCTGCAGGTGTAGCACTCCTCAACGTAGTATCCCTGCATCTCAGCACATTTTCTATAAGCTCACAGGCTTTGTGATGCTATCAGAGAAAGAAACTGGACTGAAAGTTCCGAGCCAGTCATGCACCGTTTCCTTCATCTCGTCTTCAGCTGAAAGTGGACGACCTCTGAGAGCCCCATTTGGAAGTTCAAACAAATGGAAATCCGAAGGTGTACAGTACAGACTGTGTGCTGGATGGTCATGAACTTTAAGCTCATGATGGGTTTCCCTAGTTTGGGCAGCAGTGTGAAGTCAATTGCATATTGCCTTGCAAGACGAGAACACCCTTGGACAATCTTCTCGTGATTTTGTACGAAACACCGTCATGGTACTGCATTGTCCAATATTAAATACAGAAACGTATGTAAATTTCAACACCTTCCGCCCACAGAAAATTAGTTTCGGCCCTCTCCTCTTCTTTGGCGCAAATTGAAAGTGGTGCAGCTTACTAATTGCATCGAACGCGTTATCAGGCAGAATGTGGGCACGTCGGCTCACAGGGTTCAGTTCTGCCAACTGTCAGGTTATTTTGTGACATCTGCATACAAGAGCTAAAGTGCGGATACTTTATGAATCACCCATATAAATATATTAACTTGACATTTATGCGCAGTGCACAGTTACTCGTTTGCCAGTTTTGTGCTAATAAGAATGTTTTCGTCCAGGTGGTACGGCCAAGAGCGAGAGTACAATGTCCTGGTCATGGATTTGCTGGGCCCATCGCTTGAAGATTTATTCAACTTCTGTTCCCGTCGATTTACTATTAAGACAGTCCTTATGTTAGCTGATCAGATGATTGGTCGTATAGAGTATGTGCACTGCAAAAGTTTCATCCACCGAGATATTAAGCCTGACAACTTCTTGATGGGCATTGGAAGGCACTGCAATAAGGTAGGTGATGAAAACGTTGTGCATAGTTTGATGGGAGATATGGGTTTTGCATTCCTGTAATTCAGGCATGGTGCATGTTTGGAATTTCGACAACCCGCCATGGTGAATATATTTTAAGCTTGGTTATGTGACATGTTTAAGTGTTGCTGCTTTTGATGTAAAAGTAAGTACCTTGTTGGACTGAAGTTTATTACAAAATTGACGGCCTTCAGTGATGGTGGTGGTTTTTATTGTAGAGCAGTAGTAATAGTAGTAATAAGTTCTGTACAGATCACATATAAATCTGGGGGCCATCTCAGAAAATTAGGAAAAACAATCCCTTGGTTGAGAAATTTGTTCTTTGTTATTAGCAGGAGGATGTCTGGAAAATTAATGCATCATGGCTGGGTTATGAGAAAAATATTCATTAGATGATTAAATAAAGTGGTTGGGAAGGGAATGTGGGAGAAAGGAGTGAAGGAGATAAGAGGGTAGAGGAATTGGAGAACAGGAGTGAGGGAATTATTTTAAGGGAAAGGAGGAATGAAGGAGGAGAGGAATGTATGGAAGATGGACAAATGAAAAAAGTGGTAAAGCGACAAGGGAGAAAGAAGGAAGGGGGCAAAGATAGGAAAGGGATGAAAGAAAGAAAAATGAATTATTATGACAGATCATTCTCTGGTAGTGTAACAGGAGGGAAATCTGCTAAAACCAGTATGAAAAATGTATGCACCGTAGAGACCTGGTGCCCAGGAATTTTGCAAGCATGACTGTGGTGTATAATAAATAACACTGAGAAATATTAATTTATTAAAACGCTTGACTACTCTTATAAAACCAATTACAGGCAAACCCTATAAAAATAAAGTACGATGAAACAAGACGTAAACAGGCACTAACGTAGGGGGAAATTACAACTAACAAGATACCAGAAACTGAGTGACGTAAATAATACCAAGGATAAGAAGAGATGATCATTACATCTGTTATTTGTATGCCTGAAAGTATCAGTATATATGTGCAGATCAAATTAGCCACCTTTTTTATTGGTATGGGATGAGGTTGTGCTCACTTGATATGCAGGTCACTGTTGGACCTATTGTACGTACCAGCCTCAGAAGATGATTTTGGAGCAGTCAGTAGGTTGAGAATTGTTATAAGACAGCGTTCTCTATCAAGAATAGGGCCAGAGCTGTTAACCATTTAATGAATAAGAGTGCAGGAGAAGTTAAGTCAAACTTCAAAGTTCAGTAACTTTGAAATTAATTGTCGTAGGAAGGAAGAACATATGTATCACAAACTCTGCAGACCTTTTTTTTCCCTTGGCGCTACAGCCCCAGTTTGGGCCTTGGACTACCTCATTGAAACTTACGTTTCACTTCGGTTTACTAGAACTTAGACATTTCGGTAGGACCCCTTGGGCTGGGGATCAGCTCGTCGCAAGGCCTCTACCCTGCAGACCCTTTAAGCTTACAAAATTTAATTGAAGTCCAAGGTGGTAATGTCAGTTGATGGGTTAACCATGGAGTGACCCATATTTGTTTAATACATTTTCGCGTGGCCCGAGAAGGAGCGTGTGCATGCGCATCTCTGAATACTTCTCGACTTCACCACACCACGTCGACTTCTAGATTTTTCTAACGACTCAGTGTGCTCTGCTGGTCAGAGGTTTCCAGAATTACTACGCCTGGATAAAGTGCTGTGGAATTCGCGAGTTGAGCCCGCTGCTCCAGAGTAGGCCGTAGTGACACCAGCGTCTTGAGTGGGTACTCATAGGTGTTAATTGTTCTAAAAACGATAAACATTGCGATATGCGTGGAATTCTTATTGTGGTGGAGCACTTCATTAAAATAGTAAAGCCAATTTTATTTCAGTAAGATTTTAATTTGTTTTTCACATGGGAGGATACGGCATCTATTTTTGAGAGTGTCTTCGGCAGTAATCCGATTATGTTCGGAAGACGAACGCTTGTTGAATATACAAGTTACATCGAAATCAAACCCTAGCCCTCCAGATTACTAGTTAAGTTAAAAAAGCCAAAATGCTATAAATGTGGGGAAATCGCGCGAGATGTAGAAACTTGATCCTAGGAACCTTAAAATTGGAAACCCTCAGGGAAGGTAAACCATTCAAAGATCCCTGTAACGGCCCGTGAAGGCCAATAAGATTGCGAGACGTCAAGGCTCCCACATTTTATCTAGACAGTGTGCTCACAGTTGGCCGTGAGGTCCACAGCCTTACGCTCCGGCCGCCGTTTGCCCCCCAGGAAGATTACTGGTACTCATTTCTGTTAGAGGCTGAGTCGACCTCAGGGCCATAGTGCAGCTGGAAGGATTAGGTAAATTTAAAACATTCAACTCGTCGGGACTCGACCCCGCGACCTTGCGGCTGGTAGCATAGTGCCTCACCCATTACGTTACCGCGTGCACCCTCCCTCGGAGAAGAGACGTTACAAAATTCAAGCTCCTTGTTTAATTAACTCGAAATCCTTAAGACCGAGAAGGTCTACTGGACATAAAATGTGGTTTAGTTTAATATTAATTTGTTCGAAATATTTTTCACCTCGATAAATGCTGTGTTTAATGAAATACAAACCGGGCACAAACGCACGGAGATCATGTTTCCGTTTGTCCAGTTTTTAACAACTGGAATGTGTCAACAGATTTAATTAATAGTGCTCACCAGTATAAAATTTCATGTAGACCCCTTTAGCAGCTCTCGAATTTTCATACATACACACAGACGTCCATCCGGACGGGACGAATATAATAAACGCTCCGCAGGCAAGCGAACGCCGCTGCAATAATACCACTCAGGGATAACGGAAAGGAACAAGAAATTCTGGGAAGAACTAGTCGCCTATTTTCCTATGAAACGACACAGACCTCATAGAAAACGGACTCATGTGCGAGCCGATGCATGGCAACGATAGAGGGGGATACCCATACTGACGTGCATACTTGCCTTTGACAAGACACGAACCTCAGAAAACGACGCGTCGAACAATTCTTCGATTGTTGCGTATTTATTCGATGCTATGGCAACACGTTTACCGAGCCGTAGCGTACCAGAACGTGTTTCGAAATAGGGAAAGTAGGCCGGGGGGGGGTCTGTATGGGAAAACGGAAAGGTTAGATCCTGTTCGTTTATGGAAGCCGAAGGTGTATTGCCGAGTTAATAAGATCCTGCCACGACGTTTTGTGAGCATCCCCTGCGAACCATATTACTGGTGGCGAACCGTTTGGTTTTGCCACCGCGGTTTCCCAGTACAGCTTTATGTAATTTAGTAACGTAACATTGATTTGAAATCAAGAAATAATCAGCCCGTCCTCCTATTGTCGGGAAATTTTATCTTAATGTTTGCGGAGTGTTCCGGATCATACCAGTATATTAACGATGATCACAAACTAATCTGACCACCGTTTGATATAAATGCGGCAGCGAGGTCGTGTTTCTCTTCAAGTATTTGTGTAATATTAATTCCGATGTTTTATTGATCGGCTACATACATATACACGTTACTTTGTGTTGGTCTCACATTAGGCGGGTATTTATCATTGTGTGTGTATCTCACACCGTTTATATCAGCAGTGCGACATGATGTTTTGTGACCTACTTCTTTTCTCAGCCTGATCCCACACGAAGTTCTTCCAACAAGAGTTGTAGTAAAGTTCTTAGTCCTTCGGCACTTTCTCTTCGGGCAGTTAATGCAACTAACCGTGTGGAGGGAGGGAAAACCCCGGCGTGGCGGTTCTGTGCTCGCGCTTACATAAAATGGTGAAGTTATAATTGGAAATTTTGAAATTTCACTTTGAGAAATGGATTATTTTATGGACTTTGTGTCGGTATGAATTCTGGCACCAATCTCAGTACAAAAGTATTAGTTACAAATAGGAATTGGAATATCAATATTTTCTCGTATTGGCTTCTGCCATTGAGTGAGGCACTATGCGACAAACCGGAAGGTTGTGGGTTCGATTCCCGATAAGGTAATTTGATTTCTTAATTGACCTAACCCTTCCAGCCGCACTACGACCCTGGGGTCGGCTCAGGCTCTGGCAGAAATGAGTAAGTACTAGGAGTCTTCCTGGTGGTATAGGGCGGCCAGCGTGGCTGACAACCTGACCGCCCTCTCTGATTCGAGTTTATAGAAAGTACGGGAGCCTGTATATCTCACGACCCTGTGGGCCTCCACGGCTTGTTACAGGAATAGCTTTACCTTT
Organism: Cryptotermes secundus; assembly: GCF_002891405.2. NCBI lineage: Eukaryota > Metazoa > Arthropoda > Insecta > Blattodea > Kalotermitidae > Cryptotermes > Cryptotermes secundus. Next base: position 250,583 of record NW_019733835.1, on the reverse strand, counting down.
TTTTTGGCATGTATTAATTGTAGCATGATTTTAAATGTATAGCGACGTAACTTGTTTCCGTTTTCATAGTATGGACCATGAGGCACTATGAGTGAGGCACTATGCGACAAACCGGAAGGTTGTGGGTTCGATTCCCGATAAGGTAATTTGATTTCTTAATTGACCTAACCCTTCCAGCCGCACTACACCCCTGGGGTCGGCTCAGGCTCTAGCAGAAATGAGTACTAGGAGTCTTCCTGGTGGTATAGGGCGGCCAGCGTGGCTGACAACCTGACCGCCCTCTCTGATTCGAGTTTATAGAAAGTACGGGAGCCTGTATATCTCACGACCCTGTGGGCCTCCACGGCTTGTTACAGGAATAGCTTTACCTTTTTTTTGGCATGTATTAATTGTAGCATGATTTTAAATGTATAGCGACGTAACTTGTTTCCGTTTTCATAGTATGGACCATGAGGCACTATGAGTGAGGCACTATGCGACAAACCGGAAGGTTGTGGGTTCGATTCCCGATAAGGTAATTTGATTTCTTAATTGACCTAACCCTTCCAGCCGCACTACGACCCTGGGGTCGGCTCAGGCTCTAGCAGAAATGAGTACTAGGAGTCTTCCTGGTGGTATAGGGCGGCCAGCGTGGCTGACAACCTGACCGCCCTCTCTGATTCGAGTTTATAGAAAGTACGGGAGCCTGTATATCTCACGACCCTGTGGGCCTCCACGGCTTGTTACAGGAATAGCTTTACCTTTTTTTTGGCATGTATTAATTGTAGCATGATTTTAAATGTATAGCGACGTAACTTGTTTCCGTTTTCATATTATTGACCATGAGGCACTATGAGTGAGGCACTATGCGACAAACCGGAAGGTTGTGGGTTCGATTCCCGATAAGGTAATTTGATTTCTTAATTGACCTAACCCTTCCAGCCGCACTACGACCCTGGGGTCGGCTCAGGCTCTAGCAGAAATGAGTACTAGGAGTCTTCCTGGTGGTATAGGGCGGCCAGCGTGGCTGACAACCTGACCGCCCTCTCTGATTCGATTTTATAGAAAATATGGGAGCCTCTATATCTCACGACCCTATGGGCCTCCACGGCTTGTTACAGGAATAGCTTTACCTTTTTTTTTGGCATGTATTAATTGTAGCATGATTTTAAATGTATAGCGACGTAACTTGTTTTCTGTTTTCATAGTATGGACCATAACAATGCATAGTTTCAAATGCAAGTTACACAGTAGTTACTGGTATTTGTCATTTATGTTATTGCCGTGTTTGTACAGTAGAATCGTCATTCACATATTTGATTTGCACGAATTCAACCTTACCCGTCCTCAAACAAATATATAAGTAAATATTAATTAGAAAAATAACTGAAATAGCGCTGGCGCTTCGTCTACAACCCGCTTTTCATCACCCAAACTTGAGCCTGTGTCTCTACTGCATCGACATCAGGCCCTTACAACCCCCAGGTTTACTGTTTTCCCTTTTTATTCTTTCATTCTTCCTACTTTCTCTCTCTTTATGTACATAATTAAAATTAAATTACCTCACATCTACTTGTATGTGTATACTTTATTATATTTATCATTATGTACACATAGCCTCTAACACAGAGAGTACAGGAATATTCCTGGGAGTAAAGGACGGCTGGCACGTAAGGCTGACAGCCTCACTGCCAGCTGTGAGCCGATTGCCTAGAAAATGTGGGTGCATCTATGCCTCACAACCCAATGAGCCTCTGTGGCTTGTTACAGGGATATCTCTTCCATTTGCGTTTACATATTGCAGGGTGAATACTTGGGCGATTTATTTAATTTAATTCTGACTATACATGATTTTAGCTTTACTCCCTGTCCTTAGAACATAACCTCAGCCGAAGATATAATTCCAGTGTACTCCTAACTGCTTTTGAGAAATCATGTGGTTTCTGTTTGTGCTGTATTTAGGGTAGGTGTAATAATTGACTGACATTTTTATTTGTAGTATATTTAATGATGCTATGTAACTCAGACTGGGCGCATGTGGTAGCGTACTTGGTTGAGGCACTATGCTACAAGCCGGAAGGTCGTAGGATCAAATCCCGATGAGGTCATTGGATTTTTTTTCCAATTTACCTAATCCTTCCAGCCGCACTATGGCCCTATGGTCGACTCAGCCTCTAACAGACATGATTACCAGGAATAATCTTGGAATGTTCTTGGGGGTAAAGGGCCGCCGATGTGTAAAGCTGACAACCTTACCGCCATTCATGAGCCAAGTGTCTAGAAAATGTGGGAACCTCAACATCTCACAACCCTATGGGCCTCCACGGCCTGTTATAGGGATACATTTACTTTACTTTTTACTTTATGTAACTCAGACTGTACAGCTTTGAATGATTGGATGATAGTGATGAATTGGAAGGATGTGGAAGGAAGCATCCATGGCCAAGTTTTAGGTAATATTCTGGCATTTTGTTGGATAGGCTTAAGGAAACACAGAAATATTCAACAGAATATAGCGAGTGTGCTTGCCATGATTCAAGCAGGGCATCTCTTGAATACAAGTTGTGTTACCACTTGTGTGAACCTGGTCAGTGGACTGATGTGGGTCAGAATCACTTTTTGTAGAAACTTCCACCATTACAGTTTCTTCAACATTAATTTTGTAGTTTGAAGATGGAAATGTATGATCTCATAATAAGTTAATTTTTTGCATCTTGTGCAAATAAGTCCTTGAAGTCCCCCCCTCTCATCTTCAATACCCCAGTGGTCTTAAGCTTAGCTGTTATGGGAAGGAGGGGGAATGGTTGTGAAGAGATGGTGTTCATTCATAATACTCCAGGACCCGAAGGTAGGAAAACAAGGCACAGGGAATTATTTTTGGTGTAATGGTTCATTGGAATAGATGATGCATTGACTGCAGAACCAAAGTGTAGCCTGACTGACTGACTGACTGCTAAGTTGCTGCTGGTCCTTGCCAGTGCAGTGATTCTTGGTTTCGAGTCCCATGTGTCTCATGACCATATTTTACTCTTAGATTGCTTTGGGAGCCTTGAGACTCCAGCCTTTCAAGTGTAGTATGGGCGTGTGGACAATCCATGATACATAAGTTTGGTTCATAGCTGTGCCATCTGGAAAGCTCATTGTATGAATTCAAATTGTCATAGCATTTTCGTTGAGGAAGGCTGTTGTAATGAACCATTAGAGTAAACAGGTCATTGTGAACTCATGTAATTCACCTTTCAATGTTAATTATTCTTGCACATGTATCTCAACACCAGGATAAAGTAACAGTTCTGTAAAGTAATATATTTTCCAAGTGCAATACACTTGTTAATTTCTGAGATTGACTTTTGTGTACCAGTTTGTCAGGTGATTGCCTCCAGTTCTGAAGTATGAGGATAGATGAATCCCAGTGATAATTGTTACTGTTTTTTTTCTTGGCACTACAGCCCCAGTGGGCCTAGGCCTACCTCCATGAACTTCTCCGTTCACTTCGGTTTTTCTAGATCTTATACATACGGTAGGACTCCTTCGGCGAGTGATCAGCTCGTCGCTAGGCCTCTACCTGTAGACAAACACAGAAAAACGCACACAAACATCGATGCCCTGAGTGGGATTCGAACCCACGATCTCGGCTTCCGAGCGAGAGAAGACAGTGCATGCCTTAGACCGCTCAGCTACCACGACCGGCTAATTGTTACTATACTTTCTGTAATTTTACATCAGAAATTTTAATGCACTTTTATGTGTTCAGTAGTTCAGGTTTACAGTCAGTTTCACAGTTTATGATGTATACTGACAAATATTTATGTTTTATTTGTAAGGTGTTACATTACTTTTATTCTTCTTCAGAAGTAACTTCTGCATTGAACGGAATTTATTGCTGTGATATTTCAGTATTTTCACAGTTTGTTTTTGTTGTAATCATTCTTTTTTTGATCCTGTTCTAGCTCTTTCTAATTGACTTTGGTTTGGCAAAGAAGTTTCGTGATTCACGTACAAGACATCACATTTTATACCGTGAAGATAAGAATCTAACAGGGACTGCGCGGTATGCCTCCATCAATGCACACCTTGGCATCGAACAGAGGTAAGAAATGAACTGCAGTGTCATCTCATCCATTTAAAATAAGTCAGTTTGTTGGAAAAGGGGACATGCCCAATGGTTGAAAGGTGAAGACATTCCTGTTTGAAACTAGAGGTGTGAAGTTGTTCCTGAGCCTAATTAAGTACCATGCCATGTGGTTTAGTGGAGGTACAGATCCACAAATTAAAGATAAAAGTGTCTGCTCCTGCTAGGATCTGCATCCTTATTTCGTAGTTATCCAGCCCCTGGCATAGTCTTGATGCTGACTGAGGTCTCCAGCACATCCCTTTTGCATCAAATTGATTCTGTTATATATAGGCCACACTGTTATTGTCTATGCTGTTAGCATGTCTTGCATGTAGCATTTCCATTGGTTCTGGACTGCCAGTCACTGTTTTGTTTTTATTTTGAAAACAACAAAATTCTGAAGAAGATGCTTGGTTGTAGGATGAACTGACTTGGGAGAGAGAAAACTTCAAGTTCAATATCTAATTTCAGATCTTTAAAGAATTCCCACGTGTTTCTTATCATGAAACTTGAATGTTGTATGCATGATAAAAAAAAGGGAGCAACTTCTGATCCAGAAACGCTGTTTCACATTTAGTGATCTGTTATGAGCTACATGTCAAGCTCATTGCTTCAAACTTGGATTGTATGCTGTTGATGGATTGAGTGACATTTCTGTTGACATCTGGCATGTGGGTCACACATTTTTAATTCGAAGATATTCTCTTATATCAGTCTTTTGTTGATGTTTGAGAATATTATTTTGATAAACAGCATACAGTACAGGACTACTGACTGAACTGGAAACTTCTTCCTGATAAGATTCTGCATTTGTGTAAGCGAGATGAAGAAATTAAAATACCCAAACCATGTCTTGCATTAAATTTATTCCTATCGTAGGGCATATATTTAATTATGCCTCTGCATCTCAAACGGCATCACAGCTGTGTTACGTAGGTACATGGTCCAAGTTCTGGTGTATCTGAAAGAGGATTTTTGAATTCAGGGCCCTTCTGGAAAATTGAAGTGGTTTGAAGTAAATATTGTGTAAATTGATGTATAAAACAGTAGAAGAATATGAAAGTGATTACCATATTCATATCTTGTAGTGAAATTACTCGTATTCTTTTGACACAGATTTTAAAATGTATTTGCCAAGCAAGATGGTAAGGGTAATCTGACTTGTATATGGTAGATATCTGGTTCTAATCTCAGCCAGGGCATGGACTGTCATGACTGAAATTTTATGTGGTTTTACCCATTCCCTCCAGGCAAATTCCGGTGTGGTACCTCTAATAAGGTTACTGTTGCTTCTCACCACATCTGTTTGAATTCATTATTTATTCGACATTTGATACTACTTAGTCTGAGATTCTGACAGTCACTAAGTAAACTGTAAATTAATACATTAAATATACCAATAGCATTTGATCGACTATGTTAGCTCATGTGGTGTGTTATTAAAGGGTTTTGGTCTTTATGCTGGTAGCTTTTCCCTGATGGCAGGTTCATCGTTTCCCATGAGTAATAGTTTTGTAGGAGTGAGATGTATGAAGAAACTTCAGACATAACATTAAATTTAATTGACTGTCACTTTTCTTTTATGGAATGAAAGTTCATAACAAGATGAAGATGACCTTGCATGTTTGAATCAATTTTTTTTGCGGCCATCAGGACATGAACTGAAATGCTTGGCAAGCATTTTATGACATCTTCACTATCTCTATACATCTGACTGCAATGCAGTGAAAATCACATCTACAGTCTTACTAGCTTATGAAGTATCAGAAGATGAGTGTAAAAGAATGAAACTGGGTAATAGGCAGAGAGAGAGGAATTTGGGTAGGAACATTCATTCATTCATTCATTCATCAGTAATCTGTCAAGATGACAGGTCCACAGTCTCTTCCAAAACAGTTCCTCCACTTGATGTGATCGAGAGCTTTCTCCTTCAAATGAAAATATCCTCTTCTGTCCTCAAGGTCATCCAGCATCTTCTTACGTCTTCTTTCTTGTCTTCTGGTCACTTCTATCTGCCCCTCTATCTTTCCTTCAATAACTTCTTTTAGAAGGCAGTTACTGCTTAAGATATGACCAATCCAATTAGCCTTCCGTTTTCTTATTTCGTGTAGGATATTCCTCTGCTCACTGACTCTAAATAACACTTCTTCATTTCTCACATAATCGGTCCAACTGATCTTCTCCATCCTTCTCCAACACCACATTTTGAAGCTTTCCAGGTGGTCCTGATCTACTGCCCTAAGTGTCTTAAGTTTCAGTCCATACA
>NW_019733835.1:242646-243087 GCF_002891405.2 Cryptotermes secundus | reverse complement strand
ATTTTCAGCACTTGTCTCTGATCTACTATTCTATTCCCTTGGGAGTCTTCGATGCCAATATTTTGAATCCCATGATTCTCTTTCCATCCTAATTCTTTTGTCTTCATGTACATCAAATCATAACGTCCTGTCCTTTGAAATTCTGTAATCTCATTACATATCTTCTGAAGATATTCCTTTTTGGCCCTGTCCATGGCTCCTTTCAATTCATTCCTAAGTCTCCTATATTTCCTCCTGCCTTATTCATTGCTTACATTCTTCCATTTCCTTCACTCCTCCATTTTACTCATCATCTCTTGTGTGACCCATGGTTTTCTTGCTATCTTCTCAACTTTACCAACCAGTTCACTCATAGTATCTAATATGCATTCTTTTATATTGTTCCACTGCACTTCAGCATTTCCGCTTTCACTTTCAATTGCACTGACTTTCTCTTCTAGG
>NW_019733835.1:188913-242590 GCF_002891405.2 Cryptotermes secundus | reverse complement strand
TCACACTCTTTCTGAATCGATGTTTCACAAGGACGTAGTCCAGCTGATGCCACTGCCAATCCCCAGGTGCCTTCTATGTGTAAAGTCTTCTCTTTGGCTTCTTGAACCAAGTGATGGTAACAATCAGTCCATTTCTTTCACAAAAGTCAATAAGCATTTGACCCCTGTGAATCCGTCTTCCTAGTCCATGTGATCCAACAATATTCTGATATGATTTCATCTCCAACAATGCTATTCAAGAGTCCTAATATGATGCTGTTTGTGTCACCTCTTCGATCTTCCTGAAGAATTTCTTCAATTGTGTCGTACACTTTTTCCACTTCATCATCTTAATACTCTGATGTTGGCATGTACACTTGCATAATCAGTATATCTACCGGTTCCGCCATTAACTTCAGAGCAATAATTCTGTCATTACAAACAATCTTCTTAACAGCACTCCTCACTACACTTTTATGCACACTATTGCCACACCTCTTTCAGCCCGTTCACCTCCATAATAATACACTGTATAATCACCACTTCTTATTTCACTGTGTCCTTTCCACTGCACTTCGCTGACACCTAAAACAGACACCTCATTCTTCTGCATTTCTGTTTTCAAATTCTCCAATTTGCCTGCTTGATTCAAGGTAGGAACCCATACAGAAATGGATACCACTGAACAAAATGATTTATATTGCATATAAATATTTAAGAGTTGTTTGTATTAGTTATGCCAAACCTAAAGTCATTTGCCTTTCCTTGTTTTATGTTATTTTGGGCCTGTACAGAATAATTTTATTAACAGTTCGTCTAGACATTATGAAGATAGGTAGATCCACAGTTCAACAGATTTCATCTTTGTGGCCCAAACCGTAAAATTTTAAGACTGCTGTGCCGAGTAATATTGGTTATCATGAATAGAGGGTTGTATTTGTGAAGTTTTAATCATGCTAAGGCACAAAAGCATTATGATTTGTAGGTAGTTAAGATTGTGAAAATATGTCAGTTACAAGATTACAGAGGTGTATGCAATTTCAGGTTCAAAATCTTTTGAGCTTTTGGAGACAGTGGCAGTATGACCCCCCAAAACAGTATCTACCTGTAAGATTACACATCATCACAACCCACAAGATCACAGTTTTGAAGACAGACTGCCATGAAAGCCTCAAATCTCATATCAGTGTAGAACCTGTTGTTGCTGCACCGTGTGATGTGTTTGCATGTATGCATTGTGCAGTTGCTTTGAATTTCTTTATATAGAAGAATTATTAATTTGTGAATTAGAATGTATTGTGAATAATTGTATAATAAACATAACATGACCCTATCCAGTGGGATAGGCTTTTACTCAAAAATTTTTTTGCAGGGAGATATATATTGAATGTAATAGAATATTTAGAAAAAGAAGATGGAAAATTGTGTGGACTACTGTGTGGGTTGTAGCAGTGCTCGTGCATGCAGATGCTTTTATTGATTATGAAATATTTCCTGCTTGTTTCAGTCGTCGAGATGACATGGAATCACTGGGCTATGTTTTGATGTACTTCAATCGAGGAAGTTTACCGTGGCAGGGTTTGAAAGTAAATAAAATATTTTAGTAATATTACATATTTACCATATGTATATGCACTCCCAGTAGACCTTGAGAGTAAGTTTACCCTTGTAAATGTTAAAAAATCAAGATTACAGTAAAAGGATTGCAGCCTCTTTTACTGGATATGTATATTTGCATAAAACTGACAAAGAACAGCAGATGATGATTCACATAGCTGTAAAGTTTGTGGAGTGTTATCCTGTGGTGAGTCCTGATCATGATCATTAGCTTCATTCTTGAATTAACTGAATTTACATGTTAACTTATAGTTTCTTCCATAAATTCCATTTTTTGTTTTTCATACTCTCTGTGCAGTCTGCAATTGATAATCTTTGTGGCATGTATCCACACTAAATTATTGTCAGACTGAATGGACAAACACAGTAGCCTGTAAGTAACACATTATTATTCATATTCTTCTTTCTAGTTTCAGCCATATCAAATGTAATTGAAGGGAGTAAGAACTAATATTGGATATAGAGTCACAAAAATATATATTTACCAAACTGAAATGTCATTTCCACACTTCTGAGAACAGTAGAGCACATTACTTATAAAGGGAACTTCTTTCATTTTGTGTTCCAGGCTGCCACAAAGAAGCAGAAATATGAGAAAATCAGTGAGAAGAAAATGTCTACACCAGTTGAAGTTTTGTGCAAGGTAAAAGTTCAGGTCTTCACTTTTAAATGTGATCAGCAGAATCCTTCAGAGATTCTGTTATTTACAGTACTCAAATATATTGAACAGCCTTATAAGTAATTAATTTTTGTACCAGTTTGTGATTATTGCATTATGTGTATGACAATTAGGAAAAAAAAAAGAATTAGAACTTTATCATTCATAATCTGATAATGTACAAGAATGTAATGAAGAAGATTGAAGTATAAGAATCTCAAAATTGCTATCATGTTTAAAATGGACTGACCTTGAAAATAATTGAGTGAAATTAATAGAGCAGCAAAATTGACATTCTGAAGGCAATTCAAGAAAGGTTTGAAATATACTTGATTCTTGCCAGATTTTTTGGGATTTGCATTATTTTATACTTTCTGCATAATGTGAGACTTTAATAATATTTTTTATATCATATTATTTCAAATCCATAATATTTAGATTCGCATAAAATGTAATAGTATCAGTATTTCCTTGCAAGTCTTTCTGCTTGTTGAGAGAGTTATCAAAATATGGACGTTAATAATTATTCAAATTTTGATCTATAGTTCCTGTTAATATAGACCATCATGTCTGAAACTTACTACATGACACCTAAAATTGCAAGCTAGCAGGTAACCATTGTTCCTGTCAGCTGTTTTCCTTGTGTATTGTTTAAAATTGAAACATTTGTTGTAACCAATCTCCCTCTCTCTCTTGAACAGCCAAGTTACAAGTAGGATTGCAAACTTTATTGAACTTGTTCATTATGTTTACAACTGATCTTGTACATAGTTTTTAGAATTACTTCCTGACATATTCTTCCCATCGTTCATGCCACTTTGTTTCACAACATGCATAGACAGGGGAAAAAAAAAACCCCCCAAAAAACCGAATCCGACGTTGGTCTCACTGTCTGACCAGTGCAGCTTACCACCCGAAACATTTTATCGGTGTGTTCTGGTTCTTCAACTTAACAGTGCCTTGGACATGATGCAGCATGATATTTTGGCTTGCCTTGGAAGCAAAATTTAGTCTTGTAGTTACATTGACCTAAAATATTCAGTATTTTGGCTATTTTATCTATATTAGAAGGTGCAGGGACCTTTTTTGTTTTACAGAAAGAGCAGAAGGTTAATATTGTGACAGTTTTATGAAGACTTGCTCATTGGCTCAGAGTTCATCAGTGATGCATGGAGGCAGGCATGATGTATTCAAGAAGTGGGAAATGAGGCTGAAGACAGCAGCTTCTAAACAAAAGTGGTCATTTTGATGAGGCATTGTTCCATGTGCCTGATATTATCATATGTTACACAGGGTTTTCCTGCTGAATTTGCAATGTATCTGAACTACTGCCGAGGTCTTCGTTTTGAAGAAGGCCCTGACTATATGTACCTACGTCAGTTGTTTCGTATCCTGTTCCGAACATTGAATCATCAGTATGACTACACATTTGACTGGACTATGCTGAAGCAGAAAGCTGCAACTTCAGGTACAGGAGCTGTAGGACCAACTGGTACTGCAGCGGGTATCACAACACCAGGTGAGAGGCCTCCTGCAACCACATTGGCTGTCCTACCTTCCTCCTCACACACCATCAACAAGGATAAAGAGCGAGGTGACAAGCATGAGTAGGACTTCCACCTTCCCTTTTTGCAGTGTCATAGTGAATATGCCAGTCTCCTTCTCCACTACAGGCTGTTCTAGAATCCGTCCTCTTTTGTAAAAAATAGCCATGCATCTAGGATGTACATGTGTTTGTTCTTTGTTGGACTGTGTGCAATAGAAAACAAAGGTGCAGACTTCTTCCTATGGGTTTGCTGTGTGTCCTTGGCCATTATTTAAGTGCAGTGGATACCTATGGAATAATTGTAAGCAAAGCAAATGCTAATATTTACTTTGTGTGTCAAGAATAGAATATGAAGATTATGTTTCAAGTCATTCTAGAGAAAGCTGATGGAAGGTAGCATAATTTATTAATGTAATATCAAAACTGGAAGAAGTTTGCTGAATAGGTTGTTGTGTAGAGTTGTTTCATGTTTTGCTCCAAAAGTAAATGTCTTTGGTCTGTGTTTGATAATTCTAAGTTTATTCTTTCATTGGTAACCTCCACGTTCTGAAGTTTTCTAAATGAATAATGCACTAGCACATGCAGTATACTGCCAGTGTAACGAATTAACCAAAATTTGTTTTGTATTTCCTTGGAAGTTTTATTTTAAATAGCTATTTCAAAATTCCTTAATCCTTTAGAGATATGTTATCACTATAACTCTTCAGTAGTTGTGAGATCTACTTTGTAAATTAATAAATAAATTAATGTTTTATTAACCTCAGATTATTTGTGGAATTGTTGAAACTGAGAGGAATATATTATTTAAATATCAGAAAAACCATTCAGGAATGAAAATGGTCAGCACCTGCTTAATGTAATATTGATACAATAAAACCTGTATGTCTCAAAGTTTTCTTCATTTTAGTATTTTACTGAATAACATACAATACAAAACTATTTTTCTGACCGCTACCATGTTTGTATTATTTGTTCCTTTGGTTACTAAGACCAAAGAAAAGGAGAACTTCTAGGTATAAGGAATGGAAACCTCACATCTCAGACAGATCAACAAATATGGCTATGCCTGGTGCATTTAATTTTAAATGTCTTCCTTTTGTTCCTCTCTTATAAGCTTGGAAATACACTCAGTATGAGAGAGGTATGCATTTAACTATAGCCAGGCTATACAAATGCCTGATATGGCAGGCTTGGTCATTATTCTGTTGATATTCTTGTGATAAAAATTTGACAGTTGCACCTTCAGAATGATTTTAGCTACAAAGTCTTTGTCTGCCACATGAAGTAAAGAAAGCTAAGATAAGGCAAAGTTATCACTGTGCTTAGTTAGGCACCATGCCATGAGAGTATATGAGAGAGTGGACGTAACAATCCATGCATTATTAGCCTTGGCACTAGATGGAAATGAGTGGTCAGCTTCACATACTGACTGTTTTACTCTGGGAAAAGCTCCTGGTACCCAGAGGATAGGTTGTGTGGGTCACAGAGCTGATCTGGATGCTGCAAAGAAGAGATACATCTCTTGTTCCTTCCAAGACTAGAACCCCAATTCTTCAGCCATCAACCTGGCGCTATGCTGACTGAGTTATTCCAGCTTGCTCTGTCATTTTTAGAGTTAAAAATAACTTCATCCACAGATGTTTTTACCCATTTTTGTCAGTGTGCGACAACTGTATAATCTCATTGTGGACAGTGGTTTCTTCTAATTTATTATTCCAGTATATTATTATACAGTATGCGCCAAAATATCTAGTACTGAAATGAAAAGACGTCCTGTTGATACCACTGTCTATTCAGGTGAAGGCCCCTTGCTCAACAGAACCTTCTCAAATCCTGAAGAAATGGTTTGATCACCATGTCCCTGTAGCGTTCTTGGGTGACGGTAAGAGCATTGCGTTCCTTATCCTCAATTAAATAGGGGCCTAATATACCATGTGCTCAGACGGCACACCATATCGTCACACGTACTATGTAGCGGTTTCTGGATGATAACATCTGGCCGCACAAAACCAAGGAAGTGAGTTGTTTGGCGACCACTTCCGTATGAGCGGAAATTATACCGAGCTATGAATACTTTTTCCTCCGTCGAGAGACCCATTTCCAACAACAGCTGCACAACACAACTTCGTTTTCACCACTGGAAACACATGCGGCTGGAGCTATGCCCCATCGACAAAACACACATGCACGTTTGAGATGCGTGAGTTTCAGTACTGCAAGTTTTGGCGCATACTGTATGTCACATTACTGTGTACTTTATACGACATGTTATGAGTATACATATGCACTGTGCACTGTACTGTTGGACTAGTTCACAATCTCTTTGGCATTTCTGGAAGTAAGTATGGGGATGAAAATAGTGTTAATTGGAGCATATGTTATGTTGTGTTATTTATTCTTAATGTTATATGCCACATAGCCACCACACCTTGTTTCTCATCTGTGAAAGATGTGTTCTGCGGAATCATTCTTCACAGGGTCTGCCTCTTGCATATGCATGTGCCCCTTTTTCTGGTTAGCATGTGGTATCTGGCTTCCCCGGGAAGGTTTCTGACCTGCTTTTTTTATTTGGTCAGTTGTATAGAAGCTTGTATGCAAAGTAGGAAATGTTATTGCTGGCCATGATGAATTCAGGCTAAACCTATTTTGTACAATGTTTTTACTGGATTTGTAATTGACTTATTGTTCCATGGCAGCATGTTCAAAGCAGCAGCTGACTTTAGGTAAAGTGCATTTCCTAATGAAATAAGGTATACTGGCTAATCTCTGAATTATTCCAAATATATATAAAACATTGTAGAATTGTTGTTATCCTTTGGATAATTTGGCATGTGATTTTGCATCTGGGAAAATTAACTTAGATTGTCCCTTATTTGTCTATCAGCTTCTCCTCTGTATGCCTTCATAAACTCCCACCAGCTCTGTGTTATATTGTGGCTGTCATTCCATCTCTGTTTTCTAGGTTTTTTATTTTTGTTGACAAGGGAAATGTGCTTTGTTGGTAGGGTAGGCTGCAGGCTTAAACCCATCCACGTCACAATATGTTCATTCTTTCTTTGAACCAAGTGTAGTCAAGAAATTATTCACCTTTTATAAACCCAAAGATTCATTACTTGTAGGATTTAAGGTTCTGACATTGGTGGTTATGAAGAGTTCCATCATCCTTGGATACTCATATAATGCTATGTAGACCATTGAAAGTCTGCCAGAATTTCATAGAAACATGTCTCCATCATCAGGGCTGAAGAATAAGCCATGCAAGAAACTAGCATGAAGCAGTAAGCAGCAGAGTGATTCATACTGGTTTCTTGCTTGGATTATTCTTTGATCTGGAAGATAGAGGAGACATGTGACTTGTGATAATTTCATAGTTTGGCACTGACTATACTGTTGCTGTATAGCCTGATTTGACACGTTTATGTATACAGTTTGTACTGTTCTAGTTCTGAAGGCCCTTTCTTCAGATATTGATGATGGAGAGGGAGGATGATATCCCCCAAAATATTAGAGGATTTAGTTGTTCTGTTTGTTGGGGGAGGGGCGGCTATGTAGGATGATTGAGAAAGGAAGATCTCTTTTTCATATTTTGGTTTTATTTAGTACCAACATCAGTATGAATTTCATTGACGACTTTATTCTTGGATTTAGCAGAATATTATGTTGCCCATATGTTTAAAGAAGCTTTTATGCTAGAATAATACTTGCATCAGTTCTAAATTTTGTTCTTTCCTTTTAAAATTTAATCATCAGTGTACTGTTTCAGTTATAGGTTTCCTTTTTGCTATTTAAATAATATGGCAAGCTTTAGCAAGCATTTGGACTCTTCTCCAAATTTACATTGTACTGTGTTGCCATCATGGTATTAATATAGGACTTGAAAACATCCATATCCAGATGAACAGATTTAATTTCCGGTACTTTGTCAACATTTACACTTGGAAAGATCACATTTGGATTACAGAAAAATGGGCACTTTTTGGAAATTAATGGCATTTGATATAACTAGTATTGTTAATTAGATCATCAGTACACTCTTACTGCTCAGTACATTTGCATACTAGGCTACATGCTGATAGATGAAATAGATACTATAAGCCTTGTATTTTGTGTCAGAATTTTCAGTTTAAAGTTAATTGTTGCATGTGGCATGATGGTGCATTATCCCTGATTTTCTTTGTAAGAAATTTTGCTAAGATAAACACTGTTTCTTTTATTTTGCCACTCTGCATAGCAGCAATGACGTTTGCTAAGTTCATACATCCACCCTTTTGTCTGTATACTTTAAACAACTAGAAACCCGTTAAAACTGATTTTGACAAAATTTTATACTGGGAAGTTTTACTTAAGTATACACATTCCAATTTTGGTTAATATAATCGAAAATTAATGGAAATTTACATGGAATCCTGCAAATATCTTGGGTATAACTCGGTAAACATTGGAGGAACAAATTTTTGACAGTAGTTCTTGAGAAAAATATACTTTTTTGTAGGTCATGAAGTTTTGAGATAATTAAGCAAAGAGGATACTAATAAATACACTTCTGAACTTATTATTCAGCCATCAGCACTGGTCTTCCAAACATCCAAAGATTATTGTGTCATATGCTCTCATAATTAAACAAAGTTTCCTCCTGTGTTAATTAACAGATCTACATGCATGTAAATATATACTTAATTAAAATATAAACGATCGTGATAGGTACATCTAAAAGTAAACAAGTGCTTCATTTGTTTTAGTGAAAGATTTCAGTTGGAAGAGAAAACTCAAGGAAGTCTTGATTCAGTTAGATTACAATGAAATTAGATTTGTATTGTTCATGTAATGTAGTGCCATATTACATTATCAGTTTGAAGCATATATTAAACTGTATGTGTTTAATTTTCTATTAGGAATGTTTAATAACAGTAAACATGAAGCCTAGTAGTGATTGTTTATTCATTCAGTAAACCTGTACGGTTTTGACTTCTTGCCATTTTGTGTAAGTATCACATAACAGTTGATTGTTGGATAGAAATTTAATGTTTGTTTATTGTAAAGGAAGACTTCATCAGAGTTCTGTTTATTCAGTTTATCTAAAATAAAGCACCTTTAGAATTACAGAGTATTGTTTTCCTTTCTCACATTAGCTACCTTTTCTTTTTGTGTAACTAATTTGAAGATCAAAGGTGTTAGCATTCATGTATAATTTCTTTTGCCAAACATGCCTGTTATGTGTACACTATTCACTTTTGTAGTGTTGTCTTGTTTTTATTTAATTTTATTTGTTTCACATAATAGCAGCGCTCATAGGTGTGGCCAGATATGGCATGAGACCTTATAATGATTCTGTTGTTATGTCATATATGAGGGTAAGTCAGTAAGTAAGTTACAAATGAATGTAGAACTTAAACAAATAAGGGTACTGATTTGAAAAATGCTTTTATTTCTCAACATAATCTCCCTGTACATCGAGACACTTGTCCCATTGTTTCACAAGCCCCTGAAAACCAGCAGCATAGAATTCTTTGGGCTGCTGTCGGAATCAGGCGGTGACTTCCCTTTCTACAGCTTCATCGTCGGGAAAATGTTCAGTCGAATGACAATGTTTAAGAGGGCTGAACAAATGGAAGTCACTTGGGGGCTATAGCCCAGACCTTGCTCCAAGAGACTTGAGAAACAAGTATGTGGGATCAGTGAGAAAAGGAGCTCAGTTTATTACTGTGTGTTTGTGAAATAAGTTATTGTGGTGTTGTAATGTTGTATTTTAGCATCCTGTTGCACTGATTCACGTTCATGATGTGAATGTATTGACCGTCTTCTAGTGCACGCAATCTCACTTGTCACTTCACTACATGTTTCGGCATCACTGTGCCATCCTCAGGTGTGTTATTTATGTTAAACTATTGCACTGCTCACCATCATGTGTTGTTTATAAAATGATTTAAATGTATATTCATCATGTACTATAATAAAATTTATATATTGAAATTTTGTTAAGATTTATCATCATATACGTCATATTTTCAAACTCGCGTATTATATCAATCTTCCGCTATGGGAGTCCTTCCTATATTTTGTGTATACTGTCCCTTGTGATGTGTCCTCCTCTTGTGGCTGCATGCGTTGTATTCTTGTGGTGTGTAAAGTTCTGGTATTTAGAAGTGACAGTCCAGGAAACGCTGGGCAGGTCCATTCGTGAAAGTGAGGGGTGTTGTGATTAGTCATTTGTCTGCATTCAGTGGGAGCAGACGTCTCAAGAGCCTTCTTCCTTGTACAGTCAAGTTAAAAAGTTTTTACTCTTTGAGTCGTATTTGAGTGTATTATTCTCTAATTACTGTATTAATATTGTGACGCGTTACCTTACATCCATCGCCGCGCAATGGCTACAGTGGAAATCGTTGAGTTCCAACAGCGACAAATCGAATACAAACAGACCATTGCGAAGGAGTGTTCCCACGGCAACGGATTGCCGAATATGTGAGTTTGTAATAGGCACTTCCATGGTAACGCAAAGAACAGGGAGCCGTTGCGTAGACCAAGGGTCTCCAAACTACGGCTCGTGGGCCACATCCATCCCACGGTGTGATTTTATCCGGACCACGAAAGAATTGTGCAGAAATGCGCAAATTGAACTAATTTTCCAATGAGTACTGGTAAAAAAAATACTTGTTCATAGATTTCAAATTCATTAATTAAGACGGTGTTTAAAATGTATTGATATTCCATATTATGTTAATATTAATATTATTCACAATTTTACTAAATCTGAACCGTATACTGCGCCGTATTTCTTCGTACTTGTTTGGCCTCGATCGGCAGTGTCACTTCATGGCAATGTAGGTAGCGCGAGCAATTCATTACTAGCCGTCTTGTGCACAAGACTTCTTGCGGTGGTGCAGTGTAATTGTAACAGATCATCACCACCTCAATTTAATCAGATTTTAAGAATGCAAAAAGAGTTCCATCATTCACATTAATTATTTTATTATAATTTGTGATGAAAATATGAGCATTTTCTGCCATCGTCTGTTATTAATATACGATAATTTATTCTCACGTACTTAGTATCTAGTTTATGAAATTCTGTGCTTTCAATAAAACTCATATACCTAGAGTTATTAATTTCTCATTTTATCTGGCCTGTTAAACGTGCTGAATTACCTGATGTGGCCTGCGTTTCGAAAAGTTTGGAGACCCCTGGCGTAGACAATGCAGAAGCAATGAACGCGTCTCCCCAGAAATGAACTACAGAGAGTTCGTTGCGCCCGTTACGTAACAGCGGACAGTAGAAACGAAACAGTGAGGAATGGTGTCTGGTATCCAGTCCGCAGAACACCTATATAAGCCGAGAGCTACAGAGACAGAAGACAGCAACAAGACAGCAAGAAGTCAGTATTGGGATAGCCGTCGCCAAAGACAGTTGAGATCCAACCACAGCCAAAGATAGTTGAGAGGTTGCATTGCAGTATTGGGCCAGAAGTCAAGTGGTGACATGTGGCAATATTTTATGTTATTGTTTATTTTTGTTCGTTTATTTTCTTTTTTGTTTATTTATATTTGTACATTTTTTCTATCTCCTTTAACATTCCACCTACATGAAGTAAATTGAGTGGAGGAGTGTTGCATTCACAATCAAGAGAAGTTGTTAGTAAAGTATATAAGTATATGAAAGAGGCTGGGCCAACAATTGCAGTGAAGAACATAGGAGTGGAAGTAGCAAAGGCAACAGGTGTATCAGAAAGTAGTGTCAGAATAATAATAAGAGAAACAAAAAATATCAAATCTGGCCTTCCACTTCCTTTTTGACATCCCATAAAGAAAGACCTAGGAAATCTCCAGCAGCTACTTTGGACGACTTTAACGAGTCTGTGGTGCGAAGAACAATGAATGACTTCTACATAGTCGAAAAACGGAGACCTACCCTGAAAAAAGTTCATGAAAAATTGAAGAAAACGTTAGATTTTCAGGGATGCATCTCCACATTAAAGAAAATTATTTTGAAACTGGGGTTCCACTGGAAGAAAACAAAAAATAATCGGCAGATACTGGTTGAACGATATAGTATCAGAGCCAAACGTCTTCAGTATTTGTGGCAAATTAAAGAATATAGGGCAGAGGGCCGCCCAGTCATCTACATGGATGAAACCTATATTCATTCACCGCACACCACCCCATATGCATGGAGTGATGGCTCCATTGAGGGATTATTTTCCCCTGTGTCCAAAGGCCAACGGCTCATTGTTATCCATGCAGGGGGAGAGCAAGGTTTCATCCCTAATGCCTATGTCCGCTTCAGATCCCACCAAAAAACAGGAGACTACTACAGTGACATGAACTACACCAATTATGAAAAATGGTTAAAGGAGCGACTTATTCCTAACCTTCCCCCAAATTCTGTCCTTGTCATTGATAATGCTCCCTACCATAATGTACAACTAAACAGAGCCCCTAACTCAAATTCTCAAATTCAGGAAGAGATTTTATGCTATCCTGGCTAAAATATCACCTTCCACCTGTTACCTTCAATAACACTGATTTTTCATCATTGTGGAATCCAGACACATAATATGATCCTACCACTCAAACCGAAATACCTTTCCTATAAAATAGATGGAATGTTTGCAGAACACAATCACAATATTTTACGACTCCCTCCGCATCACCCAGAACTCAACCCAATTGAGTTAATATGGGCCGCCGTAAAAAATTGGGTTGCTCAAAACAATACCACATTTAAGATGGATGTCATTAAACTGGCAGACCAAAAATTGGCTTCCATAACTGGAGAAGAATGGCAGCGTAGGTGTCAACATGTAAGGAACATTGAGCAACAATTAATGGCACTGGAAGGCCTTTTGGACGAAGGACGGGAGTTCGTCTTCCATGTTGGCGGTGATAGTGATGACAGCTCCGATTCATCTGGTGGTGACGAGGAAGGACAGGCACGTGGAGATGATATCTATGCGGACGTTGCCGGTGTTGCCCCTTTAGAATAGACCTGTGTAATATGTAAATAAACTCTTCATGTATATAACAGTGAAAAGTGTATAATAGTGTATAGTGCATAATAGTCTGCCATTCAGCACTTAACATCGCATGTGTGAACATCAACGAGAATAAACCACCGTCACTATGCAACACAGTGAGGTAAGAAGTTATTTCCTTTTGAGTACGCCTGTACTGCATTCCTCGCCACACTTGTCGGCAATACCAATACTTCTCCAATTCAGCTTCGGAGGACTGTCAGCTCTAAGTACTACAACTGTAAACTCTGTTGTTTTTCCCTCCATGACTGCTTATCAAGTGGATGAAGAGGGAACAACATGAGTGATTCTGATGCTAAAAGGAAATACAGTGCAAAGATGCTGGTTGAAAACTCACCAGGAAGTCGACACAAAGAAGAAGTAAAGTAAAATAGCGAGTGCTAAAGGTTATGGAATTACATGGCAGACTGTCAACATACTTAAAATAAGTATATGTTTGTAAAAATGTGTAGAAGTTCCACACATTACTAAATGAGAGCAAGACTTTCATGTTTAAAAGATAAATTATTTTTAATGGTTTTTTTAATGCCGTTAAGTAGTACTTCTGTTGAGGGCCAATTCCAAGAGAAAGGCAGCGATACAGGAAATAGGAATTCAGTTTAAATTTTCAGATGGCTTGCTGCAGAGATTTAAGCAATTACATAGCATAGCATCACTGACCTTTCTGAAGGAACTTATGTAGATGTAGAAGCTCCTAAAGACTGGTACAAATATGTGATAAGCCTACCAAAATAACATGGGCCACAGAACATATTCATTGTTAGACAGACTTCCCTATTTTTCAATACTCAACTGAATAAAACATTTGCAATTAAAAAGGAAACATGACCTCAGGAAGTACAAGGATATGCTGATTGTGCTGGATTGTAGAGGGAAGTGAAAAGTAAAGAATGGCCAGTTGTGAGGAAGTTTTTGTGATAGATGTAAAGAAATATTTAGGCATGTAACCAGCCGAAATACAGTGGGTTATTGTGGAGGTATTTAGCTGATGGCTGCTGTACGTGGAAAGAAGTGTGGCAAGCAGGAACAAGAACAAGAGCCTTCTGTTGCTGTTTGGTCGAACTGAAGCACAGTATCATGAGGCCTAAACTGATGTGCATTCAGGCTTTAATGTTTAGCTCTGAATGCTGGAAGTTACTTGCAGCTTCTGGAACAGCTTACCATCCATTGTGTGAAATGGAAGTGCTTGATGCATTGTTATTTGTGGGAAATTTATAGGAATGTCCCCATGACTGAAATTAAGACATGGGATATTGTCAGTGCAATGGGAAGTGTTGGAGTTGTTTGGAATGTCACCGCTTGTAAAGTTATTCAGGACTGTTTCATTAGACGGGACTTGTTTGAGAGATCTTTGTGAGAAGAAGGAAGTCCAGGATGGCACTGAAGGGATACCTACATGGGCAAATGGATTGCCCAAGTGATTTCCACATGTTCACTGAATGCATCGATGTTAATAATTGTTACTATCCACAGATGGTTCTGAAATAATTGCGGGTATCACTGGCTCTCGATATGGAGTAAGTGGGAGCAACTCTGGAGTGGAGGGAGGTGAAGAGAAGTAACTGCTTCCTTCATATGCAGTTTGAAAAAGAATTTCTTACAGCATTTTCAGTATTCAGTTTTTTAAAAGTTATGCAAATGTTGGTGATTGATGCAAAGCTGTGGAGACAGTGAAAGAATGTTTCCAAGATACAAGAACTGTCTTAAATAGAGAAAACTTGACTCTTAGAACCAGGGGTAAAGTAGCCAGAGGATGAAACTGACCTCCATTTTCGTCCCAAGATTAAGAATATGTGTATATAAGTGAAGCTCTGTACCTCATTCGTCTTTGTGGCATGGTGCTTACGCACTGACAGTTTAATTTCAAAGTTGATGAAGGGGGAAAGGCCCCTTGTAAGTACTTGTACTTCTATTATAAATTTGTCATCACATGTAAATATATATTTTTAATGCACACATTGCCTGAATTCTTAAATGTAGTTTTTGGTGTATCTCACAAAATATTCACTTGAGAGAAGAATGACAGTACTGAAAGTTGTAGGTGCCCAGTCATACAATACATTGTTTATGTATTGTTCAGTAAATGTTTGTTTACTGACTTAAATACATTGTGTATATTACATATAAAGTTTCTCTTGTTGAAACAGAGATGTTCTCTGACCTCAACTGTGTTTCATCAAGATATTAATTGTTCATACCCACAAAATGAAAGATAATATAAAAAAAAGTTGTTGAGCATATCAACAAATGTGATCTTAACAAAGATTAATTTCCATTTATTAGAGAGACTAATGGAAAACTGAAATATGTGGTTTTTGAGACTATGTTATGATATAATGTTATAATATCATTATGTGGAAGAGCATAAAAAGAAATAAAAGGGAAACAAACTAATGGTGAGTTTTAGAAAACATATAAAAATGAAAAAGCATAAGCACTGGAGACAAACATTGTTTGTGTGGAATTCTGACAGGTTGCTAGCAGTGGGTGCAGTATTGTATTGTATTTCACTGTGAATCACACACACACAAAAAAAAAAAGGAATCTTCTGATGGTGACGAATGAATCAAGCTGAGTTTAGAAATAGTGGCAAAATTCCTTGACAACAACACTGTTAAAAAAAGTTCAGTAGCCCATTGTAACAGATCACATTTAAGAACTCGTCCATGTTACATATCAACATAAAATTTGTGCATCAACATGATCATATTTTTCTTTTCCCTTTGATGAGTCAGCAGATATTTGTGATAAGCTCAGATATTTGTTTCCATCAGAGTAATTGACAAAATTGATAATGGTACCAAAGAACTCATAGGTCTCAAGCTGCTTTATGGCAAAGGTCTTAAAAGTTAAAATTTTGTATAGAAAGTTACAATTTAGACTGGACAAAATTGACAATTTGTGCTCTGATGCCCCAGCTATGATTGATGAAGGTCTTAGGCATATCCACATTGATGGAGAAATGTTTAAATCCTTCCCAACATATGGAAACTCTACAAATATTAGTTGTTTTACAAATGCAGCAGTAAAGTGTGTGGTTAAAATTAGAGAATGTGGTTTGCATTATCAAGAATTCAAAGAGTAATATGAAAGAAAAATTGTAGAGAATTGATAAATAACTGTGATTTGCTATTGCTTTCCAGAGGAAAATTATTGCAACATTTTTGGTATTTTGAAGTGCGTGTTTTTGATTATTTGGAATAGGAAATTGAATTACCGAAGCTGTGATTCCTGTGACAAGATCAGGAGTGGCTTAAATTTTTTTTAATTCGCTTAGTGGGGGGTGGAGTCCAGCTGGGTCCACTCGGCACGGTGGCCACTGATTGGCCTATTGTAGCATGCCCCGGGTGATTATGATGATGGAGAATTTGGTGAAATGAAGATTGGCAGAGGAAACTGAAGTACTCGAAGAAACCCCGCCCCAGCGCAACTTTGTCCACCACAAATCCCACTTGACCAGACCCGGGATCGAACCTGGGCCGCCGCGGTGGGAAGCCAGCGACTAACCGCTTGAGCTATGGCGCGGCCTTAAGGAGTGGCTTTTCGATCTTGCCTTTTTAGTTGGTGTAACTACTCATCTGAAGCACTGAATGTTAAATTATAATGCAGCAGCAAGTTATGTACCACCATAAGAAAGAACATTTAATCTGTTAAAATGATGTTAAAATTATTTTGTACAGGATAGGGGAAATGAATTATTTCAAATTTCTGAAATATGGAAAATAATATTAATTTTTCAAAATAAATTATCAACATAAATATTTTATAATGAGTGTTTGATTCTCGCTTGAGTGAATTTAAGACAGGAAAGTAATACCTGATTATTTATATACTCAGTAAAAGGTGGGGTAAAATTGACCCTGTGCTTAATTAAGCACTACATCATGAAGGTGTATGGTGGATTGGATGTGTAGACCCACATTTTCTTGACCTCGGCACTAGTTGGAGGTGAGTGGTCAGCTTAACGCCTCAGCCACTTTACCCCTGGAGAAAGAGCCCCCAGTACTCTTGTATAGGAGGCTGGGTGGGCCCCAGAGCTGGTCTGGATGATATGGAGAAGAGAAAATTCTTGGCCCTGGTCATCCAGCCTGTAGCCAGTTGCTATACCGACTGCACTGTCCCAGTTCCTACAGTTGATTCAGTGGTACATCATATTTTAGGCTTGGTGAAAATGGCCCATGCAACTGCTGTGCACCATTGGTCTAGTTGATGTCTGTTCTATTTACAGTGCAGTACATATTCCTGAACAGCAGATAGGTGTCATGCATAAGTAAAACTCGTCTTCCTGATTCTCAGTGGGGCATTTGCCCATTTTTGTTGGATTCTTGCTTTACCTTTATTGATGTTTTTAACTTATTTGCTGTGATATACTATAATCTGCTCCTTTTCTCATGAAACTTTGGTAAAAACCAATTAGAACACCATGCAGCAGGATGGGGGGAGAGATGGCCATCATTTTTATAATACTGTATTTAACTCCAATAACTTCATGTTTTCTGCACAAATGAATATTAGGATCAAATCACATAAGATGGATGTGACATGTAGAATGTGTGGGACAAATAAAAAAATGCATGTAAAATTGTTGTCACGAAACCAGAAGGGGGGAGACCTTGTGGAAGATCATGGCATAGATGCTATGATAATATTAACACTGGTCTTAAAGAAATGGGGTTGGATAGCATAAATTGCATTCATGCTTTAGAAAAGGGACCAGTAGCTGACTCTTGTGACCACTATAATGAACGTTTTGATTCCATAAGAGGTGGGGAGTAGCAGTTGAGCAGCTTGCAGCTTCTGAGGAAGAACTCTGTTCCATGGAGTTGGTCGTTTTAGTTAGTACAGAGCTGGGAGTATTGAGAAGTTATATGGCTGTGCCAGGAAACTCCCAAGACCAGAAACTTACGTGGTAACACATTTACAATATCCATAATGATTGATGTAGAAAACCTTTGACTGTTTTATATGTTGAAGTGAAATACTATGCCCAAAGGTATTAGTATTATTAATGTTAACATTGAAGTAGTGAACTTTGTTATTCTACAAATGCAGTGCAAATTTGTTCTGCTGTAGCAGCCTGCACATAATATGGCTGGTTGTCACCTGAGTAAGACAAAACTATGAAGTAAAAATGTTTCCATGCATTTTATATTAAGATTTTATGCAGCATATGTGTTATTAAGAATTTAATTACAGGAATATTGTTATAGTAAGGTTAATGATATTTGTTACCTTGTAATTAATAGAGGGCATCACTGTCTGGATCATCTGAACCTCAGTCCATCAGGTTAACATTGATCGGTTGTAGACCTTGTCTTGTACTCTGTTGTTTGCAAAATCCTCTTCCTTCAGTTTCTCTGCTCATTGGACACAGCTTTTCGAAACTGACAAATCAGTGGCATAATAACATCATCCATTTTAAAAGTATTATTTCTTTCTGCACTGCCCACATGAGTGCAGTAGGATATATTTGAAGTTATACGGGGGAAAACACACTGTTCTGTGACCATGACTTCTTTAAATTCATCCAGTTCATTTTCCCTACCATCTGACTTATATATTCTCACCAGTTGCAACAGTTCCGCATGTGTTTGTATGGCAGTGTGTGGAACATACTGTTAATTCCTCAGAATTCTAGCCATGGTAGAGGGGTCATACAATCTCTCGTGGGGCTGGGGGAGTAGTCTTATCAGCTTAGGTCAGCGTGGGTACTACCAGTTTGGAATGTAGCGTCTTGGAGTGTGGTCAGGTGTATCAGTTCTGTGGTATCTACTCCTGGTCTCTGTAGGCAATGTTTTCCCCTCGGGGAGTAGCTCTGAACATCACCACAGCAAGTGTACAGCTTCACATGCTCCACAACAGCGTTTACCTTTCCGTGTGGCTAAAGTTACACGGCACAAACTGTATTTGCTGGATTGCTGAGCTGTCATCTCTTTTGCTGCTTGTAGTAGTTTGAGGCTTCTCTAGTACAATCAGTTATCTGTAACAGTGACAAACTCTGGGGTGAGGTATGGTAAGAACTGTTCCTGAAACCATTTTTAAGTAAATTAGAATTAATTTCCCCATGATAATCAGTATTATCTCCTTTTATTTTCTGAATAATCTTTAGGTATGGACTGACTGGTGGTGTCCTTGTGGGTCTGTTTGTAGATATCTTTTTGTTGTTCCTAGTGAATGTGTATTGCATGTGTGTGTGATTGTTGTGTCATAAAATCTGTTTTTACTACAATTATCTTTTGATTTTTGTTTGTCTCTGAAGAAATTATGTTTGTT
This sequence comes from Cryptotermes secundus, assembly GCF_002891405.2. Classification (NCBI taxonomy): domain Eukaryota; kingdom Metazoa; phylum Arthropoda; class Insecta; order Blattodea; family Kalotermitidae; genus Cryptotermes; species Cryptotermes secundus. Next base: position 223,491 of record NW_019733835.1, on the reverse strand, counting down.
TATACAGATACATATAAACATTTTGTTTTATATTCATGGTTTGACCCTTTTTGGCATAATCAACCTTTTTCTGATATCTTACATTTTTCCATAATGGTGAATATTGAATCTCCTTTATTATTCTTGATGTGGCATGTGTATTCTTTATAGATAATGTGTAGATAATGCCCTACTTCTCTGATATATGATTTTTTACAATCATGCACAAAAATAAAGATAGCTTCTAAAACAATGAACACTAGAATATATACTGAAAGAAACACCCATAACTAATGAATATGGTAATGCGGGTGTACTATGAACTAATAAGGGTGTATGGAAATAAAAGCATACATTAGATAAACAGGACATTCTCTACACACCAGGTACAGAGAACATGTATGCCACATGAAAAATAATTTAATGAGATTCAGGATACACTACACACATTCTAAGTAATATTCAGATAGACATATTTCATGAATAAAATTCCATACCACTAGATGTGAGTTTCAGGAGCACTTCCATGTAGAGATTGACATGAATTGCTTCAGAGTTCAGTTCAGTACTTTGTCAGTGCATATACAAGTGACCTATCATGTTATTTGCAGGCTTGTATAGTGTATTGCTCCCCTCAGAGGTCAGATTGGTAAGCTGCAAAGATACAAGGAATACTCTAGTTACAAATTGGGCCTCTCTTAGTTGTATGCATCTTATTGAATTACATATGTTGGTCCGTCTGTACCTTTCTGGATGATATGCTGATTGTCAGCTGAATTGTGTCGTTGGAGCATATAATACTCTTTAATTCCCTGTCATCAACAGTATCAACATGGCTGCCATGTGACAACACTAGCATGTGTGGAGCAGCTATAAAATAACCAGACTGATGCTCTAAAATCTGTTATTCAACTAATCACACAATGGAAATGTTATCACCTTCAAAGTGTCCCCCACCCCGACCTCTACACAGATCCATGCGAATTTCCACTATTGGAAGCAATGCTGCAGGTCCTTTTCTGATAGCTTCTTCATTACCTCCGTCACTTTTGCCTTCACTGCATCTATGGACTTGAAGCAGTTTCTGTCTAAGGCAGACTTGATCTTTGGAAATAAAAAAATATCATGGAGCTAGGTGATGTTCCAACAAAGGGATCTTGTGCCTTGCCATAAAATTCTTGACAGACAGTGTGTTTTGTGCCTGCACATTGACATGAAGAATCCATGAGCCCTTCTTCTGCATTTCAGGTCTTTTTCTTCTCACCCGTTCATGAAGGATTGTCAGAACCTCCTTATAGTAGACCTGGTTAATGGTCTGATCTTCTGGCACCCAATCAGTGTGAATAATTCCTCAGATATCGAAAAGAATGAACAAGATTGCTTTGAAATTTACTTGCTCTTTAGTGCTTTTTTTTTCTTTGGTGACTTGGGACTCTACCAATGCATGGATTGGTGCTTAGTGTCTGGGACGTACTAAAAAAAACCATGATTCATCACAAGTTATTATATTTGCTAAGAAGTTTTGATCATTTTCATTGTTTAAGGATGTCAGCACAAATGTTCATTCGAGTTTCCTTTTACCCAGAAGTGAGGATTGTCGGCACCATTTTCAAGCACACTCTTTTCATGTTAAAATGTTCATGTAAAATCTGCCGAACACTTTATTTATCAATGTTACCTAATTCAGCAACTGCCCAAATGCTCAAGCAACAAATTTTTCAAACAATTTCACTGACTGTTTAAATGTTAGCATCTGTTTTTGAAGTGCAAGGCTGACCCCTTCCCTCTTTAAATCTTTTGAACCGCTTGAAAACTTGAGTACCGGATGGACCTTCATCACAATAAACTTCCATCAACAAACTGTGTGTTTCTATAGAGGGTTTTCCAAGCTTGGGAGGAATTTCACAGTGGCACATTAACATAATTCCAACGGAGATTCACGGTCCGCTTCAAATAAAGGCTGCTACCACACTGTTGGCTGTATGGCCTTGGAAGTCATAGGGTTGATTGAGAGGAGAAGACAGGCTAATATGCCACCCAGCTCGCTGTTGCCATGGCCAAAGGGAGTTGGCAAAAAAATCAGTCCAGTTATTTTATAGCTGCTCCACGTAATATGATCTTGAATTTCTGTCCTGAGTTGTATTGGATGTCTTTGAATGCTGTATATCAGGGAATGTTTTGATTTAGAATTTTGTGCATCCAGTATTGTGTTGAGAAAACAAGAGAGAAATACCATGTAAATATAATACTTACTGACGGTAGTATTATACAATATTTAAGCACCCTGTTGCATTGAGGTTCCGCTTATAGTCTGTTAAATGTTTTCTCTATAATGCATCAATTAATAACATTGATTCACACTTTTAGTCCACACAGTGGTCATTATGTGCATAAGATGTTTTTAAAACCATTAAAATATATATGCATTATTATAATGCTACATGTTTGAGCCATATAAAGCCATCTTCAGGTAATACTGACAGTAACTAGAATACTGAATTATTGAATGCAACTGGAATTATTTTATATATTTAACATTGAATAATTTACGAAAGTAAGTCAATAAGTAAAATGTAAAGTAAATCTATCCCTGTAACAGGCCGTGAAGGCCCATAGGGTTGTGAGATGTTGAGGGTCCCACACTATCTAGACAATTGGCTCAAAGATGGCGGTAAGGTTGTCAGCCTTACGGGCCGGACACGCTTTACTTCCCAGGAAAATTATTAAATTAATTTCTGGTACTCATTTCTGTCAGAGGCTGAGTAAACCCCAGGGCCTGGTGCGGCCGGAAGGATTAAGTCAATTGAAAAAACAAATAAAAAGTACTAATTTGAAAAATGCTTTTATTTCTCAACATAATCTCCCTGTACATTGAGGCACTTGTCCCATCATTTCACAAGCCCCTGAAAACCAGCAGCATAAAATTATTTGGGCTGCTGTTGGAACCAGGCGGTGACTTCCCTTTCAACAGCTTCATCGTTGGGAAAATGTTCAGCTGAAAGATGATGTCTAAGAGGGCCAAACAAATGGAAGTCGCATAACATGTTAGGTTTACACAAAGTCTGTGCATGATGGGTGCCACGCATGCTGACCCCACAACACAAAATGCAAAGAATGGGTCTGGCATTATAGCATCTCAATCGCTACCACAATGAAGGACATGATATGCCAGCCTGAATTGTCACAGGTGATGAGTCTTGCTCCCAGCGACTTCCATTTGTTCGGCCCCCTTAAACATCATCTTTTGCCTGAACATTTTCCCGACGATGAAGCTGTAGACAGGGAAGTCACCGCCTGGTTCTGACAGCAGCCCAAAGAATTTTATGCTGCTGGTTTTCAGGGGCTTGTGAAATGATGGGACAAGTGCCTCAATGTACAGGGAGATTATGTTGAGAAATAAAAGCTTTTTTCAAATCAGTACTCTTATTTGTTTAAGTTCTATATCCATTTGTAACTTACTTATTAACTTACCCTCATAATATAATACAGTCTTTGTTACTTATACAGTGCATATCATTATTTGAATATTGAAAGAGTGAAGAGGAGTGGTTTAAGTAATTATTGTGGTGGAACTGTATGACATGTTCCGTGGTTCCATGTTAGTTTATTTCCTCTTTATTAACCTGTGGATAGTGCGCTTTTCTTCATATTCTCCACACTCCTGTTCTCTTACTAGATATGTTCTGTCCTAATTAGATTGTCTGAAGTTTAATTCCTCCAAACCCTAAAGTACAATATATTGAAGGCAGGTCCTTCTAATTAACTCTATAATGTGTTTCATGTTTTGAAAGATTTAACATAGAAATGCCTTGTATGTATATTGAACACTTTTGAGATTGTGTATATACTGCCACAGTCAATAATTTCGTGGACTGGCCACAAAGCCTCATTGCAGTGCACTACAGCGGATAGTTTGCGGCATGATATGATGCCCTGTTAGTTCATCTCTTGTCACAGCAAGAGACAGTTATGTGCAAACAGTGTAAGCAGAAGTACGGCCTCTGTTGTGAACTGCAGTTACATGTGAGTGGGGGAAATTCAAAATGTGATTGAAGAACGGATAAACATCAAGTTCTGCCATAAACTAGGCAAATTTCCTGGCGAAACATTTGGCGTAGGAAGAATTGGCTGTTGCTAAATGACAACCAACGCCCCTGCACATCGCTCTGTTCTTGTCCAAGAGGAACTGCCAAGGCAACAGCTTACCGTTTTGCCATACCCTCCATACTCACCTGATCTCGCTCCATGCAATTTCTTTCTCCTTCACCGCTTGAAAGCAAAACTACGTGGTCGTAGATTTCAGTCATCTGAGGAGGTGGTCAATGCCACAAGAGATGCTGTACGGGAATTTCTCGCCAATATGTTTCAGTAATGTTTTCGGCAGCTATATCAACGTTGGCAGACTTGCATAGTGGCCAACGGCAACTATTTTGAGGGTCGATGTGGATCTGTGTAGCTGTATGTGAATACCTTGTAATATGATGCGATAAAACCACAGTCCACGAAATTAATGACTGCACCACATATGTGATGACCATTTCTCTGGTGGATGTAATTATAGTTTCCTTTTACAAGAATAGTATTGACTGCACTGAATGGAGGCTTCTTTCATAAATGTGTAGGAAATCAGCTCATGACAAACTTACACACAAAATCATGGCATACACATTTACATCGATGTAAAGAATGATTATGATTGCAAATGTGATAAACATTCGAAGGGCAGTATTCTATATGATATATGGCTGTGTAGTCCTGTGAAAGTCAACCGTTTAAGAGGGTTGAAGATTAAGTCAAGCAAGAAACCAGCATGAAGCAAGCGACAAACGGTTCTTCCAGCTGCCTGCAGCCTTGCATATAGGCTAACAGATCACAAACAAAACCTACAAAGATCACAGCAAATACCAGAAATGGTCCCTCTTCTTACACACACGTTCTTTGTGCAACCACAAAATATTCACAGTCATGTATTGAATTTAATTTTTTGGAAATAGAGCAGACTTGAAACGTGGAGTTTTAAACTGTGGTCTTCTCTGCAAGATGTCTGAAGAATTTTTAGGAAACTTCTTCACTGAACACCTTGCATTTCGGTCTGGTTATCTTTTGTACAGTAAGAAGCCTGTTTGTTTAATTTGATTCCTCCCCCCCCCCTTTGGAAATATAACCTCCTGGAATTTGTGCTGGAATCTTCTCTTTACTTGTACTTTTCTTTCAAAAGCACTTTTCACATGGGTATCATACAGACTACTTATTGTTCCAATCTGTAATTCGCAAGTAGAATTTTGATGCAGGAAATAACACATATGAGTTATGACTGCTTATCACACAGGATAAATGCAGTAGCAGTAGTGAAACAGGGCTCAGGATTTATGAATGGGCTGGCACGGTATGCATAAGTTTACTTCCCTGTAGCTGTTCAGTAGTTTGTTCAATGATATTGGAAAAAGATGTGTACATCATTGGTTGACGATGCTGTAAGTCCAAATGAACGTGAACTGTTCTGATCTGCCCACACGGCCAAATCATTTGGCACAGGTTCTCAAATTACCTCTGTTTGTGGGTGTATGTGTGCACATATGCAGTGACATAACAGAAATACTCCATAGCCTCTGTACCTCCACTGTTCTTATTTGGGGCAGCTAATGGCAAAATTGGATGACATATTGCACTTTACTATGACAAATGCATGGTGCAGAATGTGTTAACATTTTAGAGATATAATCAATCTCAAGGTCATTACAGATTATTCAGAGGAAATTTTTGATTTAGATAAATTTAGCTGTGTGGGGGTGTGACTTGCAGATATGTTATGACATTTTTGCAGCTCATTCTGTTGCTTCATTTGTCTGTGGACATCATTTGAAATCAGTATGACACACACATCTCTTTAAATGGTGTCTCAGAGTTTAGAACAATGCATGTGCATTAAATTTAGTGGAAAGACTGGAGAGATCACAGCTGGCACCATTTGATGTAAATAGCACTTGGAGAGCCAACAGCGAGCTGTGCAGAAGTATTTTATTTGTTCCATTATGTTAAGGAAGGACAAATGTCCCTTGAAAGTGGCCACTATCTTGGATACTTCAGCTAGTAGATAGGGTGAATTGGTGGCAGAAATGATTGATTTAGTCAAAAATGACAGAAGATTGATTCTTCTTGAAGTGGCATATTTCATGTTGCTTTAGCTGAAATTTTTGGAATGAGGCGTGCCTCAACAAAGTTTCTTCTCTGACTGCTGACAGAGGAGCAATAAGAAAATTGCTTGTCTGTGGTGTCTGATGTGTTTGAATATGAAGCATCCCATGAAAATTTGTAAAAATCAGTTTCTAACAGGCGATGAAACATGGGTGTATGATTACAATTCCAGAGCTAAATTGTTACAATTGAAATTCTTGCCATAATTAAAAAAGATGCAGTCCAAGTGCGCAACAGAACCAGAGTGATGTTTTTTTATGAGACTTTTGGTTAAGGTTGTGAGCCTAATTGTAGCATTTTTTCACGAGTGACAGTTTATCTACCTGCCAGACGTGGTACTTGTGTCTTTTTTTATATTCCCTAAACTAAGAAACTTGATAGGGCCATAGATTTAATGGTGTAGAAGCAATTGAGGTTCCTAAAATTCAGTTTGAGAGTTGCCACCTGCTCTGGCAGTAACAATGGAACAAGTGTGTATGTGCTAAAGGAGCCTCCTTGCAGATACAGTAGCTTAGTTTTCACAGATTTGCTTTCCATACTTTTTAATCATGCCTCATACACCATAAAAACTGCAAGAATTTTATTTAAAAGATAGTTTGAATGCCTGAATTTTAATTCTCTAGTGATATACAACCTCTTTATTACAACTGTCACAACACAACAAATATCAAGATAAGTGCCAGTTTCGGCTCTGCTACATGTTTCGGCTATCAGTAGCCATCATCAGGCAGCTACACGGTTAACATATACCGTATGTCCAAAAGTATCTGACTTTATTTTTTTCCGCTGTAAGTAATGGCCAAAGGGGTGGGGAAACTGAGGGTAGTGGTAGAAGGGACTTTCATGTGCATGCGTGATTTTTTGCTGACTCGCAACACTGCCGGATGCGTCTGTGGCTGCCAGGTAGCAAAGTGGTGTAACACGTGTTTGTCGCATTCTCGTTTCGCTCAAGATGACAGAATGCTTGGAGCAGTGATACTGCATTAAGTTTTGTCAGAAACTTGGGGGTACCCAGGTGGAAACAATTCGCAAAATTCAGCAGGCTTTTGGCGATGATGCAATGGGTGTCACTCAAATTAAAGAGTGGTTCAACCACTTTAAACATGGCCGTATGTCGGCGGACAGTGAGCAGCGTTCCAGGAGACCGTCAACAAGCCGAAATTCTGATGTCATTGAAAAAGTGCAGACACTGATCATGGAGGACAGTTGTTTGGCCATCTGTGAAATTGCTAATGATGTTGGGATCAGCAGAGATTCCGCAAACACAATTTTAATTGAGGATGTGGGCATGCGAAGAGTGGCGGAAAAATTTATGCCGAAGCTGCATTCGCCGGAGCAGCAACAACTCCACCTCGAGGTTGCACAGGACATGCTGGAGTGCACCAACAGTGATCCTGAGTTCCTGAAGACTGTGATCACTGGTGACGAGTCGTGGGTGTACGAATATGACCCGGAAACCAAGGTCCAGGTGTCACAATGGAAGCATCCAACATCCCCAAAGCCCAAAAGAGCATGACAGATTCGGAGCAATGTGAAGGTGATACTGACTGTTTTTTTCGATTACCGGGGTCTTGTGCATCGTGAGTACGCACCACTAGGCCAGACTGTCAGTAAGGAGTACTACCAAGAAGTCCTCCGCCATCTTTGTGATGCAGTTCGACGCAAGAGACCGGAGCTGTGGGACGCACGCAACTGGCAGCTGCGTCATGACAATGCTCCAACTCATTCATCGCACCTGATCCAGGGTTTCCTGGCCAAGCACGGCATTCCGCAGGTTCGCCAGGCTCCCTACTCTCCTGATATAGCTCCTTGTGATTTCTGGCTGTTCCCGAGATTGAAGACACCGCTAAAAGGCTGCTGTTTTGACAGCCGCAAGGACATCATACAGAACGCGATGGTGCAGCTGCATGCCATTCCAAAAGAAGCCTTCCAGAATTGCTTCCAGCGATGGAAGGACCGCTGGGCTAAGTGTGTGGAGTCACAAGGGGTCTACTTTTAAGGGGATTAGGTATTGTAACCACCCAGATACAGAACTTTTTTTTCCCGGCCCAAGGTTGAATACTTTTTGGACAGAGTAGTATAAACCACTGAACTGCAGTACCACTAAAATTGGATACAATACTATTAATCATATAAAACACTTGACATAAAAATACAATAAATCAGATTATATAAAACAGAAGTTATAGTATAAAACAAGAATAAATTTCTTCGATTGATGTTTTATATTATCGAATCAGTCATTGGTTTTGTAATTTCTTTGCGTTCCCACGGACAAATTGGAATATTCTATATTTTTTGTATATAAAATTGTATAGGAGGCTCGTGATGTAGATGTAGTAAATTAATATTAATTAATTTTGGAGATAAAATATTTTAAATAAATTTAAATTCGGTAATTGTGTAGAACATATGAATTTTTCATATGCCTCATTTATAAGTCGCTGTGTTTGTAGCTCAGAAAGAACAGGTCACATACTTTCTCACCAGAAAATATGAATGCAACTTTGTGAACTGAAAACCTACATAATTATTTCTTTTAGGCATTTGTAGAAGGATGTCAACTCTGAATAATGCTTCATGAAGGGTATATGAATTCTGAGCATGGAAAATTTTGCTCTAAAACAGTTGCCTATAAGATAGCAGGGGCTCTCTTGAAAGAAATAGATGACAATGTGGCATTAAAGGTGTGTAAGTGAGCTGATAGTTCCCTTCAGCTGGAGACACTGGGTTTCTTTGAAAACATTTTTTTTTTTTTAATTATGCTTCCTTATACTATTAACTTTGAAGATTTATCAAGTCTGACAATTCAGCAACTGAACTGACTCTAATAAAAGGAAGCTGTCCCTGTAACAGGCTGTGGAGGGCCATGGGGTTGTGAGAAGTTGAGACTCCAACATTTTCTAGACAGTCGGGTCACAGTTGGCAGTGAGGTTGGCAGCCTTATGTGCCAGCCACCCTCTACCCCAAGAAGATCCTGGTACTCATTCCTGTTAGAGGCTGATTCAACCCAGGGCCATAGTGCGACTAGAAGAATTAGGTCAATAGAAAAATCCAGTGACATTAGGAATTGAGCCCACGAGTTTCCCCAAAGAAGAACATAGAAGGTCCATGCCAAATCTTGAAGGTAGAATGCATAATTGATTTTTGAAAAAAAAAAAAATTCTTACCATTAGTCACTGTTTTTCCTAGTGGATAGTTTCAGCAGATCTCTTTTTTCTCTTCTTTCTTTCTTCCTTTTTTAGGGGGTACAGATTCTTTCACCACCATTTTGACATAAACTTTCTTCAAAGTAAGTCTTACAGTTTCTCTGTTCATGTTCAGTTCTGCTCTCTTCTGAACAGTCAGTTTGAATATTTCTCACTTTCTTAAGTCATCTCTCCACATTTGGTTTCATTCTTGAAATTGTTTGATATCTGGATCATTTATTGCCTTTGTCTTGAAATTGCTTAACCCACTCAAAAACATATGATCTGTTCATTATTTTTTAATGCATTTCCTGTAATATTTTATAAATGTCATTTTTTTCCTACTTCACTAAATGTAGAGTTGTAATTCTTTGCTCTAATAATTTGTTTCCCATATTTTGAAACACTGCTCCAGTACAACACTTAGCGCAACTGCAAAACAAACAGAATCCTAATGACTTCAGCAAAAAACTGCTGAAATATTGGTTACATGATCGAACATGCTGAAACTTGCTTGTGTTTCATGTTGTGCATAGACATTAGGACTGTTATTGTCAGACCTTGTACAGAGAAGCATTGTGTTGCTGTAATGCAAGATAGCAGTTACTTTAGTTTTTGCTGATGGAAAACAAGAAATGAACAACATGGACTATGAAGGCTACCAGATGGATACCACAGGTCATCATTAGTCAGGTTTTGTGAACAGGCAACAAGACGAGGCTTATAAAATTATCTTTATCAGGGTTTCAGATTGATAGATTATATATGGCAAATAACTACATGTACCAATTTAAAGTATAAGCCAAATGGAAATAGAACTATCTAGATTGTTTTGAAAGTAAATTTTCAAACACTTGCTTAAACTTGAGATTTCATTTGCATAATGCTAAAAAAAATACAAATACCATGAAATTCTCATATTGAATTTTCAGTAGCACCTTTAAATGATTCCATGACTTTGATCTTGCTGCCATGAACCATTTGGCCACATTTCTACTAGTGTAAAATAAAATGTGACATTTAAATTATTCTCATACTGTCATGTGACTCATCACATTTTATTTTGGATTACATTGTGTAATTCATAGAATTAATATAACACGTTTTGAGGACATCTGAGACTACTTGGACTTTCTGTACTCTGCGGAGGATTGTGATTTAATGGATACCAATGCTTGTGTTTGGAAGATACCCAGTTTGAATCCAAACTAGGATGCTAATAGAACCAACATCATTGTGGCCGCCATCTGTGTACATAGACATTTGCCCAGTTAATAATGTGGGATAAGCCATATTGTTTTCTTTTTCTTGACTTGTCACTCGTAGCCGCCTTATCTCTCATTGAATTCTAACCTCATCTAGGTTGTTGCCATTGTTGAATTATCTGAGAAACTAACTGCCATTTCCTCTCTTTCCTTAGTCTGAAATCTTGTCACCTTGTCATAACATCATGCATTTGATCAGTTCAACATTGGTGATAATGTTATCCTTCTAATGTTTGTATGTTTTGCTGATGTGCATTTCTTTTATCTATAGTTGGCTTGTTGACTGCTAGGAAGACATATACCAAGTGCGTTTAGGATATTAAGAAATAACATGAAGGTACTTTCTGAATAAATTAATTAGACTAAATAGTAGACATGTGTGCTTTAAGATTTCTCATACTAGTACTATTACTACAGATACACATAGCGATATATTCAACACAGGACAGAGTTTCTGAATAATTTCATTTTGATGACTAATTTATTACAGAAGAGTAAAAGTAAAGTTATCCCTGTAACAGGCCGTGAAGGCCCATAGGGTTATGAGGGGTTGAGGGTCCCACATTAACTAGACAGTCAGCTCAAAGATGGCGGTAAGGTCATTAGCCTTACGCACCGGCCACACTTTACTCCCCAGGAAAATTATTTAATTAATTTCTGGTACTCATTTCTGTTAGAGGTTGAGTTGACCCCAGGGCCATAGTGTGGCCGGAAGGATTAGGTCAACTGAAAAAAGCCAATAACCTCATGAGGATTTGAACCCGCAACCTTCTGGCTTGTTGGCTGCCTCAACCAACTAAGCCACCGTGTGTCTCCTTACAGAAGAGTACAATTTTTAATTATTAAATTCTGAAAGAAGCCACTATAGGCATTTTCAGGAATTCAGTGATTTAAAATTGGAATTGGTTGCAGATAATTGATCATATTAAATTTGTTATTCAGCTAATGAAGTTCAAATTAATAAGTAAATTTCATTTTTTACTTTATCCCACAACTGAAATGACACATCACATGGATTCTCTGTGGTAGCCAGTAATTCATGGCCCACTTTACTTTATTTCACAGAAGATGTTTCTGGACACATATTGAAATTCCTGTATGGGAGCACTAGAATATTTCATGCTTAACAATATCTTGAAAGTCTTCCAAAGAATGCATATTCACATACACCTTTCTTTGAATGTTCCTCATAATTGAAAGTCACGAGGATTGAAATCACTTGATAATGGAGGCAGGTATCATCATTTATTCACCAAAGATTCCATCTGTTGTATACATAGAATTGTTGGCAGTATGTTCTGTTGCATTGTTGTGCATCAAATTCCTTTACAGTTTCTCTTCTTCAATCCGTTGATCAAAGATGACAAAATTAGATCATATAAGGTTCAGTATGTATTGTTTAATGGGGAAACACAGGCCTGCTTATCTTCTGCATATTAATTGCATGCCGTAGACCAACTTCAGTCATGAAATAGCACTTCATGAACAGCTTGAAGAAGATATGTGTGCCAGTAACTGTTGTATTGGCTGTTTCCGTAACAAATATATCCACCTGATGGTGAGGCCAAGAATGGTGGCGCCATATCTCTACTCCCCATACATACTCAATTAATTAAACACAGGGTTAGCTTTACCTTACCTTACATAACCACTTAACAGTGAACAACGCTTTTTTCAGAATAAAATACAGGTTCTGGGCCAGGAAGTCCAGTTAATACTGCTTCTGAAACAACCTACGATATGAAATTTGTGTTACACAATCTGGAGACAAAAGGCTCTCTTTGCCATATTGCAAGCTGTCAACATGAACAGCCAAAAAGATATTCTACTACTAGTTCTGTAAGACCAGTTTCTACACACGGAGTTGTACTTTGCCATACCATACTGATTAGCTGAGAGATGTAATGTCTCTTGGGGCTTGCTTCCAATAGACTATCAGTGTCATCAAGGTTTTCTTCAGTCAGTATGTCTTTTTCAAAATGTCCTTCTGTCCAGCACTGATCCCATAGGATGTAGTTTTGTTATAGTGTTGATAATCGTTGCTTTACATGGCACTGTAACGTCAGAATACTTCTATAGAACTTTTTGTGTCATTTTATCCATGAAGAACTCTTGATGATTTCTGTTCACTATAATTTTTGAACACATTTCACAACACTGTAAACTCTATCTGTATGTGTCACAAAAACAGTTAAATGCTACTATTGAGATATGCCAGCAAGCATCAGATGACAAGTAACAGTTCAACAGCCAGTGGTGTACAGGCATCGGCAAACAAATTTATAGCTAGTCGGTCCAAAGGTAAAGGGTATTTCTTGCAGTAAGGGCATGTGAGATACAGAAGTGGAGCAGTAATTCATATTCAGTGTAGTCTGAAGAGAGATCTGGCTTATAACAAGAAGAAGAACATAATTCTTTTAATTTTATGAAATTATTGGCCATATTTTATCATTTTTACAGAAATGTACTTTAGTAAATTGTTTTGGAATTTTGGATGGATTAGAATTCTTAGATGGACTCAAGAGTACCAGAATCACAACCGTTGGTTAGTGTGTTCTTCACTAGAGAGAAGTAAGAAATGAAAAGCTTGTAGAAAATTGACTGCTGTTTAATTTTTAGTATGTTTATGGTGGCATCAGTGACTCCACACTCTCCTCAAATCCATGGTTGTCAAACATGTTGAATTTTTAAGAAACTTATATGAAATATGCAGTAGTATGTTTATTTTGAGAACCAGAATAGCACAATCAATAAAAGTGCTTATTTAAAGGCTGAATTTCCAAGGTGCAGTTTTGAGGAAGGACAAGAACGTTTTTCTTTGCCACCTATCCAGACTATCTCCCAGTCTCCTGTCAAAAAGGTAAAATGATAGTGATCATTATTCACCGTGGATGAAGTGCCCAGAGCATGGTGAAGCTGATCTAGTTATCTCTGTCTAGTACTAAAGTGTAGATGGTATGGAGTGTTACCTCAGTGCCCCCATGCATCTTCGTGGCGTGGCACTTAAACACTGGAAGTTGTTCTATTGATATTTTGTCATATGTGTTCTGTCTGTACCATGTGCCCCCTTTTCACAGTTGGAAGTTTTATGTATAGTTTCATTAATTGTCTAGGTAAGTTGCTTGGGTACACTGTCCCAATCTATGTTCATGGAATCTTTTTCCAGTAGAACTTGCTCCTAGTTATGTATTTCAGTGTCTCTTTGCTACATATTTGCCCCAGGTATCATGAAGCTTAGTCTGTTCAGCGTACGTGATAAACATTAGTTTAAAGTTGTCAGTATTTATGGTTTGCGAGTTTTTGAGTTTCTTATTTAATGATGCTGGTGGTCGCAAGACAAAATGGCATGAATGATAGGATGATTAGTGAATGAGCAGCAGTTGGTGGAATGAGAATTGGTAATGGAAACTGAAGTAATCAGAAAAACCCACTTAGATGACATGTTGTCCACCAAAAATCCCATCTGACTTGAGGTATAACCTGGACTGCTGCCCTGAGGAACTGACAACTGCATGAACTGTAGCACAGCCTCAGTTTGTGAGAATGAAGGAGTCTGCATATCCAGATTCTCACATGTTTTCATACATTTCCCTGTAATAATGTTGCATTTATTAAAACTTTTAATAGGCACAGTTGTTGTAAACACTTAAAAATATAATTATTAAATATAATAATTTCAGCTATATTTACATATTTGGTATTAATAATAATAATAATAATAATGTCATGTATTATACCATTTTATAGTCGCCCTATAGGATTGCTGGTCATTCAGAAATTGCTTGACAACCAAGGCATGTGTCAGGACCCAAATGCACATAGAGTATTTCTATGATTTTTTTTAAATAATACTCTTTCTATGGGTATAACAAAAACATTGGACAGAAGGAATAATGTTAGATGAAGGTATAATTACAAATGTACCTCAGAAACAGAACCGTGGCTCCAAAAATATAGGACTAGATCCCCACATAGTTTGCAGATATGACGTTAATGCTAATGGTAACCAAACTGTGATTACTTTTAAATACTTTTATATCAATATGATACTCTGTGGATTTGAGTTTCCAGATGTCAGATTTTCAAAAGTTGTTCAGTCAAATTTATTTTCCTTCATTCCTGATTATAAGATGGCATCTTATCCTTGACTTACAAGTAAGAAACACTCATCTTGTGGTTGGTTAAATATGGTAATTTGGAAAATCTATATGGGACATAGGTGTTAATGTGTCGTAGTTTTCATTTGGACCTCTTGTGAGTTGTAACAAAATGAAATTATGCCTGTTTCTAACACAGACAGAAATGGTGCTGAGTATGAAATGAACTCCATGAACACTTTGTATAGTGTGTTCCCCGTTATTTTGTGAAATCAAAATAGTTACTTTTATAGATTTTAGGCATTAACTGTTTAGTGTGAAACTCACCCACTGTCAGGCTAATGCAGAAATACAATTTGTATAGGTCTTGTTTATGTAACTGAATAAGTTAATTTACATATTTACTTACCCTATATGAAATTATTCAGAAATTCTGCAGACTTTGTGTTACATAATAAATATACTGTTGGATTAATCAGTCATATTTCACAGAAATTTGAGGGAGTTGGCAGAAGCTACTTGCTAACTCTTGTTCTGTACTTTGCAGATGTTTAATATAAAACTGGTTAGAGAACGTGATTGAGACTAGAATAGTGTGGAGCTTGTGAACGTATCTTTAGGTCCAGAGTTAGCTTTACCTTCCACCTGCCTCATTCTTATTAATTTGCCATGTCAACGTAATTGTATATTGTTGCAGTGATAATCTGCAATATTCCAGTATTAACTGATGTTTCTTTGACATTTGACATTGTTCACTCAGTTTCTCTCTTGTTTCAGGTGGATGTTAATGTACACAGTAGAATTCAGTGTTCTGGGAATTAAACATGACAAAGATGGAAGGAAAATGGGCTGCAGATTTGGTGCCTGCATACCAACAAGTGGGTAATTCATATATCTTCGGGGTGAGAGAGTAACCTCCCATGGAATTGAATTTTAAAGATTGTTTCAGAGATTAAAATGTAGCAAGCATAATTTGAAAGCAAGAAGTTTTGATGTGTTGGAGGTAGAGGGAGAAGAGAAGAAGTGACTAATCTCTTGTTTGGTTGATAGACTGTTCATAAAAATTGTGTACAAGTGAGTATGTGTGTAACTGTGTGTGTGCATGATGCATACTGGTATTGCTGTATTCTTGTGGTCAAGAACAAAGCAAAAAGAAAAAAAAGAATGCATGCGTGGAAGCTCAACATTTAAACATTTCATAGTCAATGTTAAAGGAAATCATGAACAGATGGAACTTTTTAACACCACGTTTTTCCCCTTTTATATTTAAAACAGTTTGAAAATAGTGGTTGAGAAATGGAAGGATGGAAAATGGATCCAATAGGAAATGAATTGTTTGTTAACAGACTGTGAAAAATGTGGAAGGAAGAGATAGAATGTTAAGAAAACAGTGTTGATGTGAATAACAGAAAGGTTTTCCTAGACATAATTCATATTAGCTGCAGTTTGTAGCTGTCATTAAGTTGCTGCATGTTCAACTCTAAAACTATAGTTGGTATATTAAGAATAAGTGTGAAGAAAAGATCACCTGCCAAGCTTATCGTTTGTTAACATTAGTAGGTTGTCATCCATAAGAACTGGATACCTAGTAATTTGAATGCTCTGTTATATAATTTGAACATAAACTGTATATAGTATGTGGATGGATTTATTTTTATTCTTATGCCAAATCATGGATGTTACCCACATGTGATGTGTTTCTTTTTTTACATACATCCAAATCAGATAGAACACGTCTGTTATCAAAGTAAGTATTTTAAATCTTTGGAATGAACTTTGAAGTGCACTCTTGAAACCCAAACTCTTGGCATGTTTCTGTCTGCCATTGTATGTTCCATAGTTATTGCCATTAACTGGTTTATCATCACACTCATAGGTCAAAACTTTGCATATGACATTATTTCTTCTTTGTTCACCAAATGATGTGAAAGAGGATGTCCACAGAGCTTTTCCTTTTATTTTATGATCACAGAGTAACTACTAACGGTTTGTGTCAGTGTCTAGAAAGGCTTTATAATGTAGGAATTCATTTTTATTACACCATTTAGACTTATGAAGGTACATATATGGGGTATTTAGTGAATATCTTATGTTAATGAGCGAGTTACAGTGTACATACAAAAGTATGAGAATTGACTACTTGATATGTTTGGAATTTAGTGTGCTACAGTTGTAAGAAATATGTGACTAGGTAGGCCAAACTGTGTGATTCGTTTTGGTTTACTCAGAATTGATAAGTTAAAACATACATGGCTATGTATAAATATCATAGGCCTATTGTAATATTCTTTGTTATATTGTAAAGGATATATTGCTTCTCACATGTGAGCCTCTGAAAGATTGAATGAGTTTTGTCATTTCAAAAGTTCTATTGCTTCCTCTGATATTTATGATTCTTTATTCTCTGTATGTCTGTATTGCATATTAAAGTGTTGTCCAATGGAAGAGGATACGTCTGTAGTGTTCATTGAAATGATGACAGTTGGTATGTAGTAGTAAGAATGCATATTTTTTATAAGTTTGTGCAGAAACAAATTAAAGACAGTGTTAGTGATTTGCCAAGTATTCATACATAGAGTAAATGGGTTATTAATTGTTATACAGAATGATGACCACTGTATGGTCTTATAAATAAAGAATCCCAATAAAGCACTTTTGGGGTACTGTTTAAGACACATATTAATACTTTATATTTTGTGTGTAGCAATTAGATGTGGAATGAACTGCCATGTGCATAGATCCCTGAGATGTAATGAACACAAATGTTAAAACCTTTTGAATTAATATAAATTGTTGATGGTCATACACAAACTGTGGAAAGACCAGTACCTTTTGATAGAGAATAGACTCCTCATTCTGTGAGATAAAATAATAAAGAGGATCAAAAACAAGTCTACGCCTTCAGCCATGACAGCCAGGACTGCTGTGAATGCAAGGGGGTAGTGTGCAGATGATTTTTATTTCTGTGGAACTTCTGTTTTCTTGATAAAAGAAAATGTTCCTTCCTAGTTATTGCTGAATTATTTCATAGAATTTCTTGTCAAGAATGTGATTTGTCAGAAAGTCATGTCTGTTGTGTACTTCAAAAATAGTATTGTAGGAAAAAACAGATACTGACAATAAAAGTAACATAAAACTGTTATTTGTGGTGCTCTGGAAATGATATTTCCCACTTTTCAGTGTTTCTTATGAGTCTCAGAATAAGTTCATCAACAGACTGTCAGAATTCATAGAAATATATGTTACCAGAAATTGATTTCACAAGGAGGGAGATTAAAAACATGGCAGCTTACCACTGATTACATTTATTATAAATGGTAAGGTGTTAGGTAAAAATACAAACATTTGAAATTGGGATAATGCCATGATACAGTCACACTGTGAAGTTTGTGAGAATAAGTTCAGAAGGCTGCAGTAACTCGAATCATGCTATCAGTAGTTTGTGGCACCAAGGAGAGAAATTCCAAAATAGTGGTTGCATAACATTGCAGAAATATGCTAATGTTCATTGAACATAAGGAAACTTGATAAAATAAAGGCACAGAATTTTGAAAAGATAATCCCATATGCTATAGCCACACTGTAAGTTATTTATGATATGCTCTACATTGCAGTATGACTAGCAGACAGATTAATATATTTAACTGTTGTAAGTTTGTAAACTGGATGACAAAACTTCTCGTCATTGTTTCAAAAACATAAAACATAACCAAGATGTATTTTGTTCCACTGTTGTAGGAATCAAAATATCTGCTTTCCTAGCTCTGTGCTGTGTCCCAAGAAGCTTCTATCTGTAGACAGTATCCCCCTTCATATTTTACATTAACCTTCACACCATGCAAATTCCAACCCAGGTCTTTCCACAAACCTGGGTTCAAATTTTAGTGCAGATGCTGAGGTTTATCTTCCTCATCTTCTGAAGAGCTGGGGCTGGCCCAGGAGTTCTGTTTAGAGGTAAAGTGGTTTGAACATAATCCATTCATCAAGAATATGTATTACTGCCAGTTCTACTGCCCTTATTGTGAGATGCATGAGTATATCTTTACTTACCGTACATCATTTTCATAAAAATACAGTTCAGCTATTTGTACTGTGGTACCACTCTAGGCTTGTACTCAGGAATTTATATTTCAAATATTTGCAAGGCTACAAGGTATCCTAACAGGTTCTTCATGGTTACCTTCTTCTGAAACCTTATTCACTTAATATCGATGATCACCTTACCATCTCATTGGATGGTGTATTGTAACCTCTGCAGTATAAATGATGTTTTAAAATTATATTAGAATCATAACTAAGCTTGTTATTCTTAGTTCTGTTGTCTGCAACTCTCCTAGTGATGAGCAAAGTCTATTTATGAGCCGGAGAATATACATTGTTTGAATCATTGAGCAAGTGGTATATTGAAGAAAGCAGTCTTCTGGGATGTAGCACTGTGTAGATGTGGTGTTAACCGATGTTTCGGAGGAACGTATCGCCTCCATCTTCAGGGTAGAAGGAAAAATAAGAAAATCTGCAAGCGAAGAGACAGTGAGAAGAGGTGCAAGCAGACTAATGTTGGAAACAAACTCAGTTATATGAGAGCAGGAAAGGAAGGGACAAGTCTACATGGGAAATCAGTTCCCGTCAAGGATATCCTATGTGGGGTGGAGAAGCTGATAGTGGCCCTGCCTGTAGAGACTGCGGAGGAGATCCAACAGGAGACGGTCAGAATTGTCAAAAGCTCCCACAAATCCAAGGACAGCCTGACTGGTGCCGAGAGGAGAGCCCTTTGGTCCTTAAAAGCCAACGAGGCACTCACCGTCCTTCCAGCTGATAAGTGTAATGCAGCCATGGTACTGGATACGTCAGACTACAACCAAAAGATCACCGCTCTCTTGGAGGACAAGGCCTGCAAGAAGTTGAAGAAGGACCCTACTGATGCTATAGAGCACAAGACTGTTCTACTGAAAAAGTCCTCGATTGCTGAGGAGGTCTGTCAACAGCTACAACCTCAAGGTTCCAGGCCACCTAGACTATGGGTTGCCAAAGATCCACAAGCCTGATGCTCCACTAAGGCATATTGTGAGCACTATTGGCTCTCCTACCTATCGCCTGGCCAAACACTTGGCTGGCCTACTGAGCACATACACTGGCAACTGTCCACACCATGTGAGTAACTCCATGGAATTTGTCCACACATTGGGCTCTCTATGTTGATCCCCACGACATAATGGTCAGTTTCAATGTAGTGTCACTCTTCAGCAGGGTGCTTATAAAGGATACAATGGATCTACTAGGATGACATTTCAAAGAAGATATCTTGAGACTCTTCCGCCATGTCCTGACCACCTCATACGTCAACTTCAATGGCCAGTTCTATGAACAAACCGATGGTGTGGCGATGGGCTCGCCACTCTCTCCGGTCATCTCTAACCTATATATGGAGGACTTCGAGGAGAGGGCACTTGACTTTGCCCCACACTTTTCGCTACGTGGATGACATCTTCGTCATCTGGCCACATGGGCCCAACAAGCATAAGGACTTCCTGAATCACCCTAAACAGTATCCACCAGTGCATTCAGTTCACAATGGAGACTGAAACTGAGGGCCACCTCCCCTTCCTGGATATAGATATTTACAGGAGACCCGATGGTTGTCTGGGCCATAGAGTGTACCACAAATCCACCCATACAAACCTCTACCTTAATGCTGAGTCCCACCACCACCCTTCCAACAAGCAAGCTGCACTTTCCACATTGGTGCACAGAGCTAGAGAGCACTTTGTGATCAAGACAGCTTACATACAGAGTTGGTGCTCCTGGGGGAATTACGCAGGAAGAACGGATACAACAACCGGCAGATCCACAGAGTTCTCAACCGTTGGCCGAACATCAGGTGGCCTGAAGATAAACTGGGCTCAGTCGCCTTCTTGCCCTGTGTCAGGACTATATTCAACCATATCAGCAGAGTGCTGTTCTGGCACAACATCAAATCAGTGGGTCTGCCTCCAAACAAATTATCCAGTTTCCTCTGGCCGGTCAAAGAGAGCCTGGGACTAAGGACACAGGGTGTATACAATATCCCATGCAAGTGCTGCAAGGTCTATATTGGGCAGATGGGCCACTCCCTAGGCATGAGGTTGAAGGAGCATCAGAGGCAGATTTGTCTTGAACAATTGGACAAGTCAGCTGTAGCTGAACACAGCATCGATTTGGGACACTGCATTCAGCTTCAGAATACCTCTATCCTCACCACCAAGACCCGATATATGGATCGCATCAGTAGGGAAGCCATTGAGATTGAACTCCATCCCGACAATATGAACAGAGAGGGGGGGTTTTGTCTCAGCAAGTCATGGAAGCCTCTCATCTGTTCCCTAACCCCCCCCCCCGGGACATGATGCCAGATTCACAAAGCCACACAGTCCATGACGGACTCACATAGCAACCCCCCCCCCAGCTTAAGGGTTAATGCCCTCCCATTAACCTTGCCTTTCTCCCTTAACACAATATCCCACTGATTTCCCATGTAGACTTGTCCCCTTCCTTCCCTGCTCTCATATAGCTGAGTTTATTTCCAACATTAGTCTGCTTGCACCTGTTCTCACTGTCTCTTCACTTGCGGATTTTTTTATTTTTCCTTCTACCCTGAAGATGGAGGCGATATGTTTCAACGAAACGTCGGTTAACATCACATCTACATGGTGTCACATCCCAGAAGACTGCTTTCTTCATAGTCACCGCCGTGAAAAACTAAAATCTTACAAATGATATATTTGTGATCATGAGCATATTTAAGGTGACTGATACGAGGTGAGAACACTTTCATGTGCATTTGAACACCTTCCTCCCGCTCATAATGAGTTTATATTCATTGTATGACGGGTGATGCAAATTTAGCTTGGAATTAATTAGTCTAGTTTAAAAATATTTGAATTATAATTCACATTGTAATTGTATATAAGAAATGCAGGATTTTGTGGACTGGTTCATTGAAACACGATAAATTAGAATAGAACTTGTGTCTATTTCAGTTTTAAACATATATAAATCATTTTCTCTATTGTGTCACTGATTGTCCCATTTACTCTTCGCAGTCCGTTGGTTATGAATGGGCCATGGATTTTTGGGAGTTCATATTCTGATATTGCTTTGCAGAATGGTGTCTGAGTTAATTATGTTGCAGCTGTGAACACATAAGGTTGTGTTGTGTTGCTGACCCTGTGGATTTTATACAGAAAAACATGGGTTGCTTTAAGGATGTCACCTATTCAAAGTAAATTCATAGCCAAAAGTGAGAAGTTGTGGCCAGTGTATGTAAATTTATGGAAAGAAGGCTGATGCAGAATTTCTCACAAACCTCAAAGAAATACAGAAAAGAATACAGAGAAGGAAAGTATCAGTACAAGAATAGTGAATGGAATGAAAATCATGGAATCCAGTATATTGGCCTAATTCACAGTTGTTCATGAAGACTTGTATCATCTCCAAATGAATGCCAGACAACTTTTATATATATATATATATATCTATATATATATATGTGTGTGTGTGTGTGTGTTATTTGTGTGACTTAATGAGCTCTGTCACCAACAAGCAAAGATCAGAACAGATCAGATCCAAAGTTGAACCAATCAATCATGTTTACAGGGTCCCTCTCAAATTGAAGAAAAATGCTAATGACTTAGGTTCCAGGCAGGCGAAAAAAAAGAGAAGAAGAATCGATAGTGAAGTACAGAAAGTAAGGCAGACCCATAATGTTTATGGATTGAAAATACATCCATAACTGTGACGTGATGAAATTTAGTGGCCTGCTTACTCCTATTTTCTGAAGGATGACAGCTGATTATAGTACATGCTGATAGTGACAAAGGTTTTATTCCTAATGCATACATATGTTTTAAATCCTGTAAAACTACAGTAGATTATCACAGTGACACAAATTACAGAAATTTCAGAAGTGGTTAACAGGCTGTTTCCTAATCTACATCTGCACAATATTTTGTAATATACAGTGCTCTCTACTACAATCTTCAGATCGATATCACCTCCAACACTGAAGGCAGAGAAAAGAACCATGGTATCATGGCTGAATGAAAAGGTAATTCCACACAGAGAACAGAACAGAAAAATTGTTCCTCCTCAGCTGGTTAAGCCTCTTATTTGGCCCCCATAAATCCAAGCTTCCAGAGTAACATCTGCCATTCCCATGGCAAGTTACTGGCATAAGACAGCTGTAGCTGACTTACTGTGATGTGGATTAATTTGAATGAAATCCATGGTGTCAGTTTCTTCTTTTGCCTTCCTCCTTACTCTTCCTTCGAGTGACCTGGGACTCAGGAGGAGAAGGAGGGGAGTAGCTGTTGTAGTCCCACCCTCCTCAACATCAGATCCTAGGGATGCTGGACACATTGAGGCCTCTTCTTCATATTTGGGCCCTGCTTGACGATCAGTCATGATCATAATGACTTCCTGAATGAGTCATGTGAATATCTTGTAGCCGATTACTTGATGGTTGTAAAGGAAGCCCAGTGTATAAGGTGGAGAAGCCTCTGGGCTTTTGCCTCAGGTATCCTGTCTAGAACCCTCCAGTGCTCTGTGCTAAGCCCTGGGTTGATGTCCTTCATCCACCTCAATATATCATCAGGATCTTGGCCATGACCCCAGCCTGCGATTGTGAGTGGTCCTAAAGAGCCATTGACCAGAATCTCCCTTGAGGCTGAAGGGACTGTAGGGCAATATTTTGTCTAGAATTTATGAGTAGCTCTCAGCCTTCCTTATATGTACCAAGGCCAGTGAATATTTGAGGGAGACAATTCAAGGAAGGGATTAACACTGAATTCACAATTTAAGTTCCATTTACCTCAGTATTCTTATGAATCAATTTGACACTCTCCTTAACATTCTCGAGGGTTAGCGAGAATACCATGACACGTCCAGATTTCATTCTAACCTCTGCAGTAACCTAATATGGATGGAAAAATGCAAACTTAGTAACGGCAGAAGCACATGACTGTCATGTGAGCGAAAACAGGTGGGGTGCACGAAAATGTGTCTTCCCTGCAAGAAATCTTACTTCAGGCATGAATCGTTTGTGCAAATAAAATAAATGGTAGTAATAGTGGACAAAATGAAAAATAATGTGACATTTTAATTACATATATAGAAAGCCATTATCAAAATACAATATCACAGCAATGAAGTGTGGTCAGAGAGCCATGAGAACCATGTTCAACCATGTTGGGATTCAGACCCTCCACACACACACGAGAGAGACGTGATTTTTGTAACCATGCTTGGTGGATATGAAAATTGCAGCACCTGAGTGTAAAATTTAGAAAAACTTTTCGGGCATCTATGTGACAACCCTTTTCTAAAGCTCAATAGATTTCAGTGATCTAACATATGAGATACCATCATTAACAAGGAGAACACAAAGAAATGAAAGTGGTTGGTATAAGTGATAGGGATTGGTCATTGGTATTTCGGGTTTGGTGTACCTGAAGGTGAGTACACATTTCATGAACTGTTGTGAACGAACGAATGTTCTTTCGCGTGCCAGTCTTGGTCTGTGTATCCTATGCATTTCATTGAGAATTTTTGTCTCTTAACGTTCGGTTTTGTTTGTCATGTATGTTGTCAAATTACATACCAGTGCAGGATGGCAAATGTGATTTATCCCCTTTCATACATAAACACGAATTCGCTATGATGTACCGGTCTGCCAGCCAAACCAAGCACAAGTGAACACATGCGTTCATTGTTCGCTACCGATTCACAGCATGCACTTGGCCAGTTCATTCATTCGCATTCTTTAGGCAAGTTTGGATGCAGTGTAAGGCAACATTAAGTTATCCGAGAATCATGACCCGAGTTTTCACTTGAATCATCCGGAGTTAGGGACTAGCTCTATTGATTGAGGACGATGAGGATGGACACACGAGTTCACTCTCCGAAATGTTTTTAAATAAACAGGAGGGTGGATAATATCCAAGAAGTCAATAATTGTATCTTCTCATATGACACCTACCTCACCTGCTGATGTACCATCCACGGGGAATACCATGGATGCGAATAATGTGCATTATCTATCCTCATCTGTTATGATTGAATTTACTCTTTAATTCTTAATATATGTCTTAACTTAAATCTGAGAGTATACTGTTAATAATCAGTACAATTCCTTTATTTTTCTTACACATCTATTTTATATAAATATAGGAATGTTGTTTAAGAATTAACAGATGCCTTCCAGAAATCTTTTCTCTTCTAGCTTTAAGAGCTCTGTAACCGACTTTGGGTATTATTTTTGCTGTTCTAAGAAAGGATGTCCATCATTGTTGCCCTTTTTTCATTGGTTTTTTAGATCTGCCACTGGTAATAGTAATTGACTACCTCTGCCTTCTTTGATTGCTTGCTTTGCCTCCAAGTTGGCCCTCTCATTAACTTCAACTCCGCAGTGCCCCGGGGTCCAGTAAAACCGGAAAAAAAATTCAATTTTGCATTCTTTTCCCCAATGTTTGAACCGGATTGTTCCCCCCGCCCATTTTAATGGGTCATGGTGCACAGAGAAGTCCTGGCTGCCATCTATAAGCAGACAATAGGAACTAGATAGATCCACTCACAATACACCTATGGCAATATACGAATCGCATGTGTGTAAACCAATCACAATTCAGCTATCGCATTTGTGTGACCCAATTACAGAACCGTTTTGTCCGTCTTGTCCAGTCTTGTCGACACCAGTCGATACGGTCGATGTTGTGTAGCTACGTTCGTAGAATGGCGTTATGTAATGGACAGTTCTGTAAAACACTTTTTCGAGTATGTTTATTGGCACGATAAGAATATTAATTTAACCAGAAGAGTAGTAAAGATAGTAATGTTACGAGCCAATATTAAGATTGCGAGTTCTATATTGTAGAAGGTTACTGTGAAATTCTTGCTGCCTTCCGTTGTGGCATAGTGCTACATGATTATTTTACATCAGCTTCTTACTTGCAGGTTTCTCAAAGTCTCCCCGTAGTATGTACACGATCGTTTCATCCGTCATCCGCTGCTCCGGCCATTGTAAGTTCGAGATTTAAAAATCGAAACTGTTACAATGAATTCCATGGAAACATATGTAACGTCTGTGTGGTATTAAACATGCCTGTTATCAAGGGTCTACTGTGGAGCCAGATGTTTAAATTGGTGTATATAAGTTACAAACGCAAGTAGATAGTCTTGTTTATGTAGACGGTAATAAGTTTTAATGAATAACATTTTCCTGGCTCATTTAAATTTTTTTAGAACAAGGGAGCCTCATACGAAAATGGATATAATATTAACTGAATATAGCTGTATAAATCAGGAATATCAATTACGCTGTTTCTTGGAACAGGATATAGTACATTATGAAATACGTATGGAGCTGAGCCCTTCATGAGGAGAATCCAAATCTGTAGCTACCCAAGAATTTCCCAGCATTTCATGGAACCTGAAGGTTCATTACCGTGTTTACAAGAGTCCTCCACTGGTCCCTATCGTGATCCAGATCAATCCAATCAATACCATCCCATCCTCTCCCTCTAAGATCCATTTTAATGTTCATCCACCTACACCTTGGTCTTCCCAGTGGTCTCTTTCCTTCTGGCTTCACCACCAAGATCCTATATGGATACCTCTTCTCCCCATTCGTGCTACATGCCCTGCCCACCTTATCCTCCTTCACTTGATCGTTCTAATTATACTTGGAGAAGAGTACAAGTTAGGAAGCTCCTCGTTATGCTGTTTTCTCCAGCCTCCTCTCACCTCATCCCACTTTGGTCCAAATATTCTCCTCAACACCCTCAGTCTATGTACCTCCCTTAATATCAGACACCAAGTTTCACACCCACACAGAACCATGGACAAAATTATAGTTTTGTATCATCTAATTTTTAAGTTTTTCGACAGCAGACAAGAAGACAAAAGGTTCTGGACTGAATGGTAGCAAGCATTACCCAATTTCAATCTCCTCTTAATTTCTTCCTGAATCAGGTTTCAATCTGTTATTGTTGTTCCTAAATATCTGAACTGTGCCACATTTTCAAAACATCTGTTAGCTATATTTATGTCATGATTTTGCCCTGTATTTTGGTGATGAGAGTGCAACATATACTTAGTTTTCTCCATGTTTACTTCTAGACCAACCTCTGTACTTGTGTCAATTAAAGTTTGTGTGTTTTTCTTTATGGTATCTATATTATCACCCAGTAGATTCACATCATCGCCATTGACCCAGCAGCTGATGTGTCCCATTTAATTTCAGCCCCACCTGGTTTTCCTGGGCCTTCCTAATGGCATATTCTAAAGCAAAGTTGAAAAGTAGTGGCGATAAAACATCTCCTTGT
The DNA here is from genome assembly GCF_002891405.2 of Cryptotermes secundus. Lineage (NCBI taxonomy): Eukaryota > Metazoa > Arthropoda > Insecta > Blattodea > Kalotermitidae > Cryptotermes > Cryptotermes secundus. The sequence continues at coordinate 196,411 of NW_019733835.1, read as the reverse complement.
CCTAGACCATTCTGGATAGGAAATTTATCATACAAATGTTTACTTATACGGACTTTACCATAAGTTTCGTTTAAACACATTTTAATCAGCTTAACTAGTTTCATGGGTATCCCAAACTATCAGAATATTATACAATACTCCCATCCTAACTGAATCATAGACTTTCTTGAAGTCTATGAATAGCTGATGTACTGTCTCATTGTACTCCCATTTTTTCTCCAATATCTGACGAATGCAAAAGATCTGATCTGTAGTTGATCTCTTACATCGATGAAATAACTCATATTAATAGAGTTAATAGAGACTTTCTACAGAGAGTGAAGGAACTTCTGAACTGTTGCTGACTGGTTTTCTCTTACTATTACGAATGCAAACTGGATTAAATGATTGCCAGTGCGACAGCTTTCCTGCTAGGCACAACATTCATGCTGTTATGACATTAGTGATAGGCTGCTGGTTTGATGTGGCTGTCTTGGCTAAGAAATTATATGTAGGAACAAGAGTTAGTAGGACACGTGGGACAGAGATTTTACTTCTCTCAACCACTTTTCCTTTTCTTATGAAGCTTCACCTTTGCAGTGAAATGTAGAAGAAAAAAGTGCAGAGAATCGCAAGAAGATTAGTAAATGAGGACTCAATTGCTCAGTTTCTTAAAAATCTATCTAATGAGAAATGTAAAACTATATATAAACTTAATGATGTAAATGAAATGTTCAACTCATTTTTAAATAAGTATTTACTCGACTATGAGTCATGCTTTCCAAAGCAAAATGTAACAAATAAACTCGAGGATAATGGCTGGATAACAGCTGGTATACTTACCTCCTGATGGAAGGAATTATTAAGCCAGTATACAAAAAAAGGCTAAAAGGCTGTTATAAGTAACTACAGGCCAATATCTGTAGTAACTGGGTTTGCAAAAGTTTTTGAAACAACAATTTTTAGAAGACTCAGTGATCATATCGTAAAACAAATATTACTTTCAGAGCAGTATGGATTCCAAAAGGGATTATCAACTGAAGATGCAGTGTTTAAATTAACCAATGTAATACTTACAGCTTGTAATAGAAAAGAGTATGTAACTGGTATATTTTGTGACATATCCAAGGCCTTTGGCTGCATTAATCATGATCTATTAATGAAACTACAGCGCTATGGAGTGCAGGGTGTATTATTGCAATGGTTTAAATCTTACCTCTTACATAGGAGGCAAAGAGTGGAATTAAATTATATAAATAATAAATATTATTCTAAGTGGGAAATTGTTGGATGTGGTGTGCCTTAGGGATTGGTGTTGGGACCCTTACACTTTAATATATACATAAGCGATTTCCCCCTTGAAATAAGTAAAATTTCGGAAGTGATTATGTTTGCAGATAACGCAAGTATTCTTTGCACAGCTGAAGACTACTATAATTTAAAAATAAAATTGGATGTTGTTTTTAATCACATGTTTATGTGGTTTCAAAATAATCAGTTAGTGTTAAATCTGGATAAAACAAAAAATGATAAAATTCATCCCAACAGCAGCTACGAGATACCCTCCATATACATTGTTTTTTAACAAAAAGCTGAAAGCAGTAGAAATGATCAAATTTCTCAGTTTGCAGCTGGACAGTCATCTGACGTATGTCGATTTTATGCTTCACAAGTTGAGCACAGTTTGTTTTCTAATGCGAAAATTATCCTGTATGTTAAATATAATAGTCTTAAAGCTGTATATTATGCACATTATCATTCATTGGTGAAATATGGAATAATATATTGGGGAAATACATCAGACAGTCATAAGGTCTTTGTTATACAAAAGAAAATAATAAGAATAATGATGGGAGTGGGCCCAACTCATACATGTAGAGATTTATTTAAAAAGCTTGACACTACCAATCCCATGTGTATATTTGCTCTCACTGATGAGATTTGCTGTTAATAATTTGGATAAGTTTCAAACCAATAACTCTGTGTATATGACTGGTACCAGAAGGAATGACCACCTTCATATACCTACAACACATTTATCATCCTATCAGAGAGAGGTGTATTATTCAGGTGTCAAGCTATTTAATGCTCTGCCATCAAATATCACAGTTTTAAAAAGTGATAAAAAACAATTTAGGTTTGTTTTACAAAATTATTTGCGAAGTAATGCAGTTTACTCTATCAATGAATTTGTCAAGCATGCAAGGGGCTCAAAAGTTAACGAGTTAATAAATGGGGTGTGTGTGCGTGAATTATACATTGTTGAGACTTACTTGCTGTAAGTTTAGTAGTATGTATGATGTCTGTTTTTGTTATGAATTTTAATATTTTATAATGTAACTGTTTTAATGATACAGCTTGCCAATGTGTGTGGAATGGCAAGGCGTGAATTTGACGGTGGTTTTTCCACGACCTATGTGTGTTGTTCTGACACCTTGAGCTATCTGTGTGAGGCCTGATTATATATTTTATTGGACCAAGGATGAATGATGTATAGTCATCATGAATTTGTAATATGTGACATGTTTTATATCCAGCCCTATGGGGATATGATTGGGTCCATGAAGTGAAAAATAAATGTAAATGTATAGGGGTTTGTGGGTATCCTTCAGCTGACACCCCTAGTTGTTGCTTGGCAGTGATGTGAGACATTTGTGGCCTGTGTAGTTCAGTGCAGTGTTGTAATTTTTTTTAACATGTGACAAAGGGAAATCAGTGATTTGAAACACACTAAATAGGTGATGCATAAACAAGGGAGGAGAGTTGTGTACAGTATATGATAGTGATGCAGGAGATGAAGAGCTAGTTCTACTTTTGCCATATTTCATGGGTCACTTGGCAAAACTTGTCATTTCAGCTCTGTACTGAATGACCCAAATGGAAGTAGCCTACAATTGGCCCACCCCACACTCCCTTTCGTGCTGCACTTTTGCTGTATTGATTCACCTTTAAATGTGTACTGATTTGTAGGATGGGGTACTGTAAAAAAGGATAAGAATTTGTTTCCTTGCATGAAAAAATGTTTTAGAGTGATAAATAACACAGCAATATGTGAGGGTTGGAACTTTAATAGTGGCAACTTTTTATTTACAGCTGAAAAAAAAATAAGATGCATGTTTCGAAGTTTTGCTGTTCTTCAGTGTAGTCACCAGCATTGTGTACAACCTGTTGCCAGCAATGTGGAAGTCATAGGATACCTTTAGCAGCTCCTGTCATGTTGATAGTTCGAATGGAGCGGTCTACTGCCTTAAGAGTCTCTGGAACAGTTCTGAAGCGAATGCCACATAGTGGTTCCTTCATCTTAGGAATCAGGTCGAAGTCACAAGGGCATAAGTCCGGGGAGTATGGTGGATGGTACAGCACTTCTCAGTCCCATCGATCAAACAGATCAGCCACAGCTTGCACTGCATGTGGCTGAGCAGTGTCCTGCAAAATGATGGGTGGGTTCTATGGAAAGTGTCGCCGCTTCTTTCTCAAAGCTGGTCGCAGGTTGTGTTCCAAAAATTAACAGTAATACTGCAAACTGATGGTCTGCTTTCGGGGAACGGTATGCATTAGGATAACACCATCACAGTTGTACATGAGAATCACCATGACTTCCACATTGCTGGGGTTCTGACTAACTTTTGATTTTCATGGTGACCCGTAATGACGCCATTCATTTGATTGGCGTTTCATTTGTGCCTCATACGATTTGGCCCATGTCTCATCCAGTTTAATGATATGGCATAAGAGAGCCTCTCCTTCGTGCTCATAGCACTCCAAGTGGTTATGAGCAGCATCGTATCCTAGCCATTTATGCATTTCCATCAGATCATGCGGAACCAATCCTGATGCAGTTTTTCTCATGCCTAGGCGTTCCTTCAGAATGTGAAGCACAGTCATATGTGCTAATCCTGTCTTGGGCCAGCTCAAGAATCGTATGGCGTCGATCACTCCCCAGTAACACGGAAAAGCATACGCTTCTTCTTCACTGACACTAGGATGACCTGGCTGATGCATGTCTGCCACATTTTGGTGTCCCTCGTTGAAGGCTTTTATTCACCTTTCCACTGTTCTGTAAGGCAATGCAGATTTTCCGCAATCCTCTTGAAGACCTTGATGACACTGTCGTGCTGTATGGCCTCTGGAACATTCAATATTTATCCAACTCCGTTGTTCCTGTTTTCAAAACATTGTGACAACACCACATTAGACTACCAGCTAACATGAGGCTCTGTTCTTCTTGTCACTGCCCATGCGTGTGATGTATGAAGGGAGAGTCCATTTGCTCTGAGGTAAGGTAGGTATGTAACTAACGTGTGGTATAAACAACATTCGGTTCCGTTGCATGGTGTCTCTACATCAGTGTTGCCACTATTAAGGTTCCAACCCCTGTATAAATTTCAGTTGTATGGTTGCATTATAGTCAGCAAAGAAATTGACTTTCACCTTAACCACCTTACTTGGTTACATGCTTTAACATTGCTGTTCATGAGTTCCCTGCCTTGTTTTTCTGACCACCACAAAACCCATGTTAATTAATGTAGGAGTGGTACAAGATTCAGTCACACTGAAATAATCTTATCTCATAAGCATGGTGTACTTCTTCTGCTATGGGAACAAGGGTACATCATTGTCAGTGAGTGATGTAGATCAGTCATCATTATGATTAGAAAGTTATTAGATTCTCTTTGCAGCATGCTTATGGTATTTGTATGCCAGTGGGAAATTTAAATGTATGTACACAGGACTTCTTTCCAGTGAAGTTGCTGACTTAAATTCTGACATACCTTGATTCGTAGAGTAGATGGACTTTTCATTTCCTGTGTGTGTGTGCCATCATACAAACACACACACACCCGCGTGCTCGCTCTCTCTCTCTCCCCCTCCCCCCTCTGCATCTCTTCCCCCTCTCCCTCTGGACAAGATAATATTTTTATAAAGAATCAGCCATTGTCACAAACCTGTAGAGAATTACCAGGCACAGCTTTTGTTTTAAGTTCTGACCTTCATTCTGGTCCTTCGTGATGTGACTACTTTAATAGTGAAATCAACCTAAGTGTTATTTATATTGTTTTGCAACTGGCCCAGTAGGTAAAATATATTTATTGAGGCTGGATTAGGGATACTGTTACATTGCCACATACAAATAATTTCAAACGTGTGATCGGCCAAGTAGACAAAAGTAACGACTGTTAGTATAGACCTTTCTCTCCAGTGCACTTTATGCAATGAACAGATATAAGACTGAGATGAGTATTATGATATTTTAACAACTGAATTTGAAATATCGAAGCAATATCAAGTTTTCTATGTACACAGTAAAAGCTGAAGCTGGAAAGTCTAAAAAAGTTCCTTCATTATGAAACTGAATTGTAAAGCACAATAGACCACTGTAGGTTGTGGTGCAAGGGCTGAGAAGGCCCACCCCTTATGTAAGATGAAATGTGAAGAGAACAAAGAATGGAGAAAGCAGTCTTCTGGGATTTGGCACCGTGTACATGGTGTGTTCAAAAAGTATCGAGGCTTCTTTTTTCCCCGCATAAACCAATGAAGCGCGGGAGGCTCCCTTTGGCTGAGATGTGGAGGGGACATTCGTGCGCAGTCGTGAATTTTTTCCCGCCCGCAGAAAGCGTCAGTCGCTGGCAGTTGGCCTATGAGTGAGGACGTGTAATGAGCCCTCGTTGGATTCCAGTGAGGTGTAACATGACGGAACAACATGAGCAGCGATATTGCATCAGATTTTGCCAAAAGTTTGGCGATACCCAAGTTGAAACCATTCGCAAGATTCAACAGGCTTTCGGAGACGATGCCATGAGCAACGCACGGATAAAGGAGTGGTACAACCGCTTCAAAAATGGCTGCACATCAGTGGACAGCGAACCGTGTTCAGGCAGACACTCAACAAGTCGAAATGAGAATGTCATTGAGCAAGTGCGGACTTTGGTCATGGAGGACCGTTGTATCACATTCCGAGAACTTGCGAACGAGGTAGGGGTAAGCATTGGATTGGTACATTCAATTTTGACCGAGGATTTGGGCATGAGGAGAGTGTCCACGAAGTTCATACCGAAACTGCACATCTGATTCAGACTTTTGTCGCCAAACACAACAGCCCTGTGATTCATCAGGCTGCCTATTCCCCCGACATGGCTCCGTGTGACTTTTGGCTATTTCCCAAGCTGAAAATGCCACTGAAAGGAACCCGATTTGAGTCAAGAGCAGACATCATGTGGAATGCGACGACCCGGCTGATCACCATTCCAAAAGACGCGTTTCAGAAGTGTTTCCAACAATGGTGGAAGCGCTGGGAGAAGTGTGCGCATTACCAAGGAGACTACTTTGAAGGGGATTAGGGTTTTGTACCTCCAAATCAATAAATGTATTTCTNACAAAACCCTGCTTTTCCCAGCTCCTCCCCCCCCACTCCACTGATTTCAGTTGTAGACTTGCCCTTCCCCCCTTCCTTCACTACTCTCACACAGCTATGTATATTTCCAACACCAGTCTGCTTTCACCGGTTCTCACAGTCTCTTCGCTTGTGGATTTCTTATATTTTTCCTTCTACCCTGAAGATGGAGGCGATACGTTCCTCCGAAACGTCGATTAACACCACATATACACGGTGCCAAATCCAAGAAGACTGCTTTCTTCATAGTCACCACCGTGAAAACCTCAGATCTTAAGAACAAAGAATGTTGTAGATGTTCATTTAAAATTTAGTGAAGGAATTGGTCTAGAATTGTATTTGGATAAAAAGGAATGTATGCATGTAAGAAATCCATAACCTAAAACAGTGCTAATGTAAATATAGACAGTAAAAACTTGAAAATTTTTAATTGTTGAAATGCCCAGGACAGTAACACAAAGCTCAATGTGAAATTAAGGAAATATGAATTGATGAAATTGTTCTTATTCTTTTTTCTCTTCAATTAAAAAACTTCATATATCTACTTTCTGAACAGGAATGAGTTATAATTTATAATAAAAGTCATTCTACCATTGTCACGTAAAGATTATGAAATATTTTTTGTTTTGTGCAATTTGCAAGACATAAATTCCGTTCCCCAAAATGTGTCACTGCCTTTGTCCTCTGTAAACAAGACTGTGAATCTTGCTGGAAAGAGCTTGGTTCATTTATACAATACATAAAATCTTTTGGTTGGCTTTAAAAATTTGTTTCAATGATGTAAAGGAAAATTTTTACTGTATTTAACTACCTGTCTAGTATAGTGATTGAAAATCAGTCAGATACATTTCTGCTTAGTCTGTGTGGCCTGCAGGAATATCCATTTCTGAACTTGAGCATAAATCAGTGTGGGCTTCTTCAAGCCTTTACCAAAATAGCAATACCCAAACATAATAGGCTTTATCTTAAAGATGTATTCCATATTATATTTAAGCATCCTGTTGCACTCTATACGATAAATGATATAAACTCCGTCTCAAGTGCAAACAATATATTTTGTGTCTTTGATCTTGCTTCCCCACACTACATGTTTCGGCCTCAGACGGCCATCATCAGGTGTATAACACT
>NW_019733835.1:179046-188583 GCF_002891405.2 Cryptotermes secundus | reverse complement strand
GAAAGAATTTGAAGGTTTTAAAATTAGAACTAAAGATTTTATTATGGTGCCATTACAATAAAGTAAAATTAACGTGTGTGAAATAATCTACGAGCCAGACAGCTATCAACGGATTGGAAGTTGATAATGACAGGGAGAGTGTTTTAGATGTTAAATTTTGAGCTGGGTGCAGTGTGACAGCGACGTGAGTGTTATACACCTGATGATGGCCGTCTGAGGCCGAAACATGTAGTGTGGGGAAGCAAGATCAAAGACACAAAATATATTGTTTGCACTTGAGACAGAGTTTATATCATTTATGTATTCCATGTTTGGAAGTATCTGCTTATGTGAAAGTTTTTTTGTCATGAAGTATATAAAACCTTGATGTCCACTAACATATGAATCTCTTTCCAACTTCAGTTTGATACTACCAGGAGAAACAGACATATTTGCTTTTGTAAAGGAGAATGTTTGTTTACAGTGCTCACATTGAAAATAGTTTAAAACAGGTATTTCCAAATTTTATTAGAAATATATTTATTGAATTCTAATTTTGTTATAGAATGTTACAGTATCTTACAAAATTGGGCCCAGTTCTTATTTGTGGGCTTATGTTTTATAGATTTGATGAATACAGGACATATTGTCTCTCAGTATTGGAAATTCCTGTTTTTTTATTTTGCATTTTATACACACCTACATAATGCAGCCCATGGGGCATTGCATCTCCTTGGTAATTCAAGGTTGGGCAGCCCTGATTAAGGACAATGTAAAATAACAACTTATGAGTACTTCAGCAGGTTAGAGATTCACTTGGGGAGGGGGGGTGGAGTCCAACTGGGTCCACTCAGCATGGTGGCCACTGGTTGGGCTATTGTAGCTTGCCCTGGGTGATTATGATGATGATGGAGAATTTGGTGGAATGAAGATTGGCAGGGGAAACCGAAGTACTCAGAAAACCTGCCCCAGTGCCACTTTGTCCACGACAAATCCCACTTGACTAGACCTGGAATCGAACCCGGGCCGCTGCGGTGGGAAGCCAACGATTAACCGCTTGAGCTATGGTGCTGCCTTCAGGAGTGGCTTTCCAATCTTGCCTTTTTAGTTGGTATAACTACTCATCTGAAGCACTGAATGTTAAATTATAATGCAGCAGCAAGTTATGTACCACCATAAGAAACAACATTTCATCTGTTAAAATGAAGTTATTACTTAACAGTGAATTTTATACTTTATTCCACTCATTTGGTATTGTTAAGGCTCAGATGAAATGCAAGAAATTATTACAGGACATATTAGAGGAAACAGGTAAAACAGAGGAGGAGGTAGTATTAAAATGGATCATACGTTAAATAGAATGTGGGGATGCGAATTGAAAACCAGCTCAGTACAGTGATGCTGAATGTTCCATTTTATTACAGGTGAGTTCATTATGTGGTTAGGATAAAATTATTACTTTGTGTTTTCACCTGCTCGAAGAATTAATAATGGAATGTGGGGAGGATTACATAATTTTGTACAGGGTGTTCAGTTGAGATTAAAAAGTGCTGCTCAGGACAGGACAGCACAGGATCAAAGTTGGGGTGTGATGTGCTGTAAGTGCGCAGCAGATTTTTTGTGCCAGAACTCCAGAATCAGAATGTTCTCAAAACTTGTCTATATGTTTCAAGTCATGCTTGTAGGTAGAAGGGGGTTAGTTCTAGCAGTTCTTATTAAATATAGTAAGCTTGTGTCACCTTTTTACAATAATCTATAGCGAAGTTCTGTTTATGTAGAGAGAGTCAGCACTTACTGCACTGGAATTTTCATGGTCATGTAGTAAACTAGTGCCATGCTGCTTGGAGCAGCATGCTCCCATCTCAGTTGAATGCACTGTAGTGTCTTGGCTGCAGTTTACTGAATCTGTGTTATCCTTGCTACTGTGCATTGAACTGTTTTTTTTTAATTAGAAAACGTGAAATAGTAATAGTTCTGTATATAAGCACAAGAGTAAATCATGTGAATGTACAACAACGTCATGGTGTTATGTTTTCAGTTTTATGTGATGTGGAGACTGGTTTTTGCAGAGCCAGGCTTAATCTGCAGCTTAGGTATTCTAGATTGTACATATATAAAAATGTTGCTGTGATTATGATATCAGTGGTTACCATGCATCATTTTCTTTAATAGCAAGCACCAGTATCAAAGCCAGAGGGCCGCACAAAGTGTACATTGATTCCTGGAGATGGTGTTGGACCTGAACTGGTGTATTCTGTTCAAGAAGTATTCAAGGCAAGTTAATGCATTCAGATAATTTAAATATTTTACTTGAGGTAGGTACACTACACAAATCTAGGAAGATTGGAAGCTAGAAATCAAGACATCAACTAGACATCTCTGGAAAACATGCAGCTGTCAGTTGTAAACATAGAAGTTGAACGAATATTGAATCCATTAACCAGCATTGACTTTAGTGTGTAGCATTTATGCCTCATAAAGTAAAAAGGAAAAGTAAAGCTATCCCTGTAACAGGTTGTGAAGGCCCATAGGGTTGTGAGACGTTGAGGGTCCCACATTATCTACACAATCGGCTCAAAGATGGCGGTAAGGTTGTCAGCCTTATGCGCTGGCTGCACTTTACTCCCCAGGAAAATTATTATTTAATTCCTGGTACTCATTTCTGTTAGAGGCTGAGTCGACCCCAGGGCCATAGCGCAGCCGGAAGGACCAGGTCAATTGAAAAAATCCAGTGACTTCATTGGGACTTGAACCCATAACTTTCTGGCTTACAGCATAGTGCCTCAACCAACTATGCTACGGCATGCCCTAGCATTTATGTCTTATATATTTCAAAATGTCGTTCTGTGCAGTAAATGAAGATTAAACATGCAAGCTTAATTTTTGGTTAAGGAGGAAGCACAGTTATCAAATTTTGATGAATATGAGAGTTGCAAGAAGTTGTCTTGAGATATGTTGTAGAATAGTTAATTTCATCTGCAATCTTTCATTATATGAATGTGTAATGTTGTTTTTATTTCAGGCTGCTGGTGTGCCAGTGGACTTTGAAACATTTTTCTTCTCAGAAGTCCATCACACAATGAGTGCTCCACTGGAAGATGTAGCTAAATCCATTGCTACCAATGGTATTTGTCTTAAGGTATAAAACGACAAGATTAGCATATTTCATAGATCAGAAATTGTCAGCCTTTTACAACTTGCATCCCACAAGTCACTTTTGTCAAGAACCACAGTCCCACCATAGAAGAGACTGGTGCAAAATCATTGCACATACTTTCTTGTATAGGGTGTCTGGATGAAAGGTATCCAAAATAAAATCATTATATCTCGGAAAGAAGGGGCACCTGGTAGCGTAGTTGGTTGAGGCACTATGCTACACGCTGGAAGGTCGCGGGTTCAAGTCCTGATGAGGTCATTGGATTTTTTCAGTTGACCTAATCCTTCCAGCCACACTCTGGCCCTGGGGTCCACTCAGCCTCTAACAAAAATGAGTACCAGAAATATTCTTGGAATGTTCTTGGGGGTAAAGGGCGGCCGGTGTGTAGTGCTGCCAGCCTTGCTGCCATCTATGGGGTGATTGTCTAGAAAATGTGGGAACCTCAACATCTCACAACCCTATGGGCCTCCACGGCCTGTTAACAGGGATACCTTTACTTTTTTTTATCTTAGAAAGAATTTATTATACACTTTAATGGGTTACACCATTACAAAAGGAAACTATCAAGTTTTTTCTGCGTATATAACTTTTTCAATAAATTTAAATGTGGGCTCCCTTTGTGGCATGACAAATATCCAGGCTTGAAGCATGTTTGGTGTTACTGTAGCCACAGCGTCCCTTATGCTGGCTTTCAGGTCATTGATCTTAACCTGGTAGACAATGTTCTTCACATAACCCCACAAAAAGAATCCACTGTGGTTAAATCTGGTGACCTAGGATGCCAAGCGATTGGTCCACCTCTGCCAGTTTGTATCCCAGCCATCTCTCTGTCTGGGTGATTCCTAACATGGTGGCAAAAGTGTGGCTGCATATGCACGTAAGCCTGGTATGAAAATAATTTTCAGAGTTTTCCTTTCTGATGACATAAACCTGATATGTGATGACAATTAGTTTCTGAGATATAAATTTTTTATTTTGAATACCTTTCATCCGGACACCCTATATATGACTAACCTGGGCTGCATTACCTTGGGAACAAAGTCATTTGTTGCTTAATAGACCATTTTTGATTACTGAATACAAATTGAAATGTATCTGACCAGTAAAGTAGGTTTCAACAAAATCGGCATTTCGCATTCTGGTTGGAGTGCGTGTACCATTACTTTTCTGATGTTACCATCTGTGCAGTTTTATTTGGGGAGATGGTCTCCATAAATAACCGAAATTTAGTCAAAATCATTATAGCTCTTTTTGATAAAATAGCCATTTTGTTTGTGTGGGTTCATCTGAAGAGCACCAGTTACAAGGTGTATTGGAAAGTTCCTGGACTGTTATTGTAAGTGCCTCAGTGAAAGAAGATGAGAGGTCAAGGTCACACTTCTGCAAACCTTCTGCCACATGACACTGCTCCTTGAACATGCATTGTTTTTAGATGAGTGCTTTTTTGACTTCATGTTTCGTTTTGTCTGCAATGGATGGAAAAATTGATCAATGTATCTGCATCAAGTTTTGCGTGAAGCTCGGTAAATCTGCTACTGAAACCCTTGAAATGCTTCATGAGGCTTTTGGAGAACATTCTTTAAGCCAGACAGTGGTTTTTGAATGACAAATTTCAAGGCTGGTCGAGTGTTAGTTGAGAATGATGAATGTTCAGGGCGACCATGCTCCAGGAAAATGACAGGAAATTTTGAAAAAATTTGAGAACTCATCCACGAAGACCGTCGCCGAACATGAGCTTGCAGATATCATTGGAATCAGTTATGAAGTTTGCCAGATCTTAACAGAAAATATGAACATGGACCACATTGCCGCCAAGTTTGTTCCCTGACTCTTGACAAATGATTAAAATCAGCAGCGCATAAACGTGTGTCCTGAGCTACGAGAGAAGGCTAACGAGGACCCAGCTTTTATCTGTAGGATTATAACAGGCGATGAAAGTTGGATTTACGGTTATGATCCAGAAACGAAGGAACAGTCGTCACATTGGAAGAGCCCACAATCACCAAGAGCAAAAAAGGCGTGGCAGGTCTGGAGTTTAACAAAGAGCATGCGCTTTGTTTTTTCAGTGTGAAGGGTATTGTTCAGTATGAATTTGTTCCTCCTAACACTACAGTCAACTCTGACTTTTACTGTGACGTTTTGAAACCCTTGAGAGAAAGTATGCGACAAAAAAGATTGGAATTTTGACGCAACCACAACTGGCTCCTTCATCACGACACCAGACACACCAACACTTCCCTGAAAACCACAGACTTTGTGACTAACAACAACATGTTTACCATTCCCCATCCTCCTTGCTCGCTGGAATTAGGCCCCCAGTGATTTTGCTTTGTTTCCCAAATTGAAAGTGAAACAGAAGGAGCAAAATTTTGAAAGTGTCTGACACCCAAAGGGAATCACAAATGGTACTTGACAGCATTAAAGAAAATGACTTCCATGCTACTTTTGAAGCATGGAAGAAACGATGAGCTCTCTGTACACATTCCTAAGGAGACTATTTTGAAGGAGATGGTAGCCACAATTGAATCAGTAAGCCAGCATTTCTCTTTTGACCCAGTCTGGGAACTTTCTTATAGCACATTTGTAATTTGAAAAATAAGTTTCCTACATAAAATATGGATAGATGTGTTATCTCTGATTTAACATCTTGTATTGTTGATGGCCATTACTTTCAGTGATATACCACACTGCACTTGGTTTATTATGTTTTAATACACTGTAATTTACTTGAATTCATTGGCAAGACACTACATTAATGTACTTAAATTGATACAGAGTGAAGATTTGATGTTACCAGACTTTATAAAGTCCCTAAAAGTGCTTGTTGTAATGCTGAAGTTCAGTCTGTATCTTTGCTGTTGCTCAGAAGAAAGCACAGACCTGTAAGAAAACAGCGTTGTTCACCAAGAACTTCAGAAGTTGTATTTTTTTTTTAATTTTAGTAGTTTTATGTTTCATTACTGAAGTCTGAAATGATTTCTATTTCATTGAAAACTATTTTTAAAGCATTGCAGCAAATCAAAATAACCACCCACCAATGATCCCAACATTTGACATTTTGGTCATAGGGTGAGGGCACACCAAGGAAACTGGTAACCACAATTTCCGAGAATTGTTACCAGACTGAGTTGAACACATATTACTGAATGGAGCAACGCAAATTGAAGAAACTGTGTTGCTCTTACCTCGATTTGCGCTGCTCCATAGAGTAACATGTGTTCAACTCAGGCTGCTAACAGTTCTTAGAAATTGTGGTTGTGTTGCAGTTGCCAGTTTCCTTGGTGTGCCCTCGTCCTTATAGTAGATTTATTTGCTTACAAGTTGCTAACTTGTTCTTGGTTTTTGTAGCATTTGGTAAATATGAATTTTGTTATTATGGAATGTTCTGTATATGGAGGAAAGAAGATTATAACAAATTAGGATCCACATTTTTGTGTTATAAAAGTTTTATTTATTATATGATGTAATTGCATTTATTACACATTAGAGTGTTATCACCTGAATGTTGGAATATACTGTGTTTATCAATTTTTGAGAAATTAAATTGGAAATAAGGGAATCAACTGCAATTTAAATGTGACAGAAAAAAACACATTCTGAAATCCTATACTTGAAGGTAAATTAAACCTGTGGAAGTATGTATGTAGCACAACATAGTATGGAGAATCAGGTAAGTGCATTATCTCATTTTCACTCAGAAGTGGAGATAGAACACTCAGCTACTCTGGCAGCAGTGAGTAATGAGCATTGTACAGTTGTTTCAACTTTGAATACCTTGTCTTTTATGTTTCTTAGGGTATCCTTGCCACTCCTGATTACAGTCATTCAGGAGAATTGGCATCACTGAACATGAAGCTGAGGCGTGCATTAGACCTTTATGCCAATGTAGTGCATGTGAAGAGTTTACCTGGTGTGAAATGTCGTCATCAGAATGTGGATGCTGTTATTATACGTGAGCAGACAGAAGGGGAGTATTCTGCTCTAGAACATGAATGTGTTAAGGTAAATAGGAATCACTGTATTGATTTCTTATTGGAAGATACTACTAAATAATTTACTGTTGTGTAATACGGTTTATGTTGTTTGATAAATAGATAAGTTTTAGATGTCAGCTTCCATATACATGGTGTGTCCAGGATCCATTAGTACTCATTTTTTTAAATTTTGTGACTTTAAGATTCTTGAAGTTTCAGCTGTGGCTGTCTATAATTTCAAAGCGCAAGCATTGCTGCACCGTGTGTTCTGACCTTGGATGTAACAGTACTGTTCTGACACTCGTGGAAAATGGCGGTTGAACAGAGAGCCAACATCAGATCTTGTTTGAAGCATATGGTAGTGATTGAGTTGCTCAAACATTTTTCGATGGTATGCTGTATTTCATGACGGCAAGGAGGACATTGAAGACACTCCATGTGCATCAAAGCTGAGAACAAGTCGCACTGAAGAAAATGTGGGAAAAGTGACCAAAATCCTTGCATCAGACAGATGTGTTTCTGCAAGATTCATCGAGGAGCTTTTGGGAATACCAAAAAGTACTGTGCATCAAATTTTGACTGAGGATTTGGGCAAATGGAAGGTCTGTGCGCGGTTTGTACCGCACGCGCCGTCAGGCGATGAAAAACATGCCAGAGTGGAACGCTTCAGAGACATGTTATGGTCGACCCAAAGTGATACAAAATTTAAAAAGTCGATTGTTACTGGTGACAAGACATGGTGTTTTCAATATGAGCCTCTCACAAAGCGGCAGAGTGCAGCGTGGTTGAGCCCAAAGTAGCCGAAACCAAAGAAAGTGCACATGCTAAAAGTTGAGTAAATACACTGCTAACTGTTTTCTTCGATTCCAATGTAGTCATTCACAAGAATTTTCTGCCAGAAGGTCAAACAGTGAATTCTGATTATTATCTTGGAGTCTTCAATCGTTTGTGGGCGAGAATTCTTCGAATTTGACCTGAATATTGAGAGCAAGGTTCCTGGTTACTACATGACAATTTTTTGGCCAGAAAATGGATCACAGTCCTTGGATCATCCTCCGTATTCACCAGATTTGGCTCCAGCAGATTTCTGGTTGTTCCCAAAAGTTAAGTTGGCAAGGAAAGGAGACCGTCACGACACCATCCAGGACATCCAAAGGGAATGTACCGCAGTTTTAAATGCGATTCCACAAAAGGAGTACAGTGACTGTTTTCGAAAACTTTTCAATCGATTCCAGCCATATATTGATACAGAAGGAGACTATCATATTAATACATACAAGTTCACTAATTTTACTGTATGTCCCATCATAAATGGTCTTTCTGATCATGATGCCCAGAACCTAATAATACACAATATATTTAAACAAAAACCTAAAGATAGCTACTACTATATACGGGAAATAAACGATGTTTCAATTACTAATTTTAATAACAAATTAAGTTATGAGTTATGGGAAGACGTAATTAATGAAAAAGATATAAATACTGCCTTTAACTTTTTCCTGAATGTATACTTAACAATATTTCACTCTAGTTTTCCCTTAAAAAAAGTTCATACCCGCCCTGCCAGTAAATCCTGGCTAACGCCTGGAATCAGGATTTCGTGTATAAACAAAAAAAGTTTTATTTAGCTCAAAGAAATAGTGATGATATATATTTAACTAAGTTTTATAAGAATTACTGTAAAATTTTAACTTCTGTTATCAAACTTGCAAAAAAAAACATAATAATAATATTATAACTCATTCAAATAATAAAATTGCAACTGTGTGGAATATTGTAAAGAGTACTTCGAAAATAAAACCTAATGTACCCAATATAAGTACTATAAGGGTAAACAGTAATTTATCCTCAGATTCTCAGATTATTGCTGAGGAATTCAATAAATATTTTGTATCAGTTGTTAAAAATAATCGCTCAGCTAATGACACTTCCAACCAAGAAAATCCTATATCTATATAGGGCACGTAATCAACCTTTCCCCCCTATTACATTAAATTGTGTATCGTCAAAGGAAATAGAAGATATTATAAAATCCTTGAAAACAAAAAATTCATATGGATATGATGGGATATCCACTAAAATTTTAAAAGTTAGCAGTCCCTATATTTCTTCTCCTCTAACTTATTTATGTAATAGAATGCTAACAACTGGCAATTTTCCACTAAGATTAAAGTTCTCTGAAATAAAGCCCATATATAAAAAAGGTGATAAAAATGACACATCGAACTACAGACCTATTTCACTGCTCACATCAATTTCTAAGATCTTTGAAAAGGTAATCTATAATAGAATGCAACAACATATCAAGAAAAATAATATTCTTGCTAATGAACAGTTTGGATTTAGACATGCACGATCAACAGATGATGCAGCTTACTATCTTATTAATAATATCTTAACTGCTTTAAATAACAAAGAAATTGT
>NW_019733835.1:177702-178190 GCF_002891405.2 Cryptotermes secundus | reverse complement strand
GTAATCGTAAATCTGTAATTTGGGTGATTGTAAGTGCGAATGTGAAATAAAATTCGCTACATCAAATACGTCGAGAAGTTATTTGTCGCGATATACGCCCGATACGCGACAATTGGTGTCAGAAGTGGGATACGAACTTACACACGTGACCGACAGGATTTGAACTTACACACGTGACCAACGAGCTTCGAACTCAAGACACGTGACAATTTGGTGTCAGAATTTTTACGAACTTAAACACGCCTGACAAATAACTGGATTATTGTGCGCATGGAATTTTACTGCTACAAAATGGAGAAACAAGTGTTGCAACGAATAATGGAAATGCTGGAAGAGTTAAAGGTTGACAAAGAAGAGATGGAGGAAAGTAGGAGGAAAGACAAAGAAGCTTTAATGGCCTGGGGAGAAAAGTTGGATGCAGAGACGAAAGCAACCCAAGCAAGAACGAGAGCCATCCAAGAAAGGACGGCCGCCATGCGAGAGAAGAG
>NW_019733835.1:143918-176198 GCF_002891405.2 Cryptotermes secundus | reverse complement strand
GTGGTAAACTTAACGATATTTCAGAAAGGTGGATGGTATTCTGGTATCAAACTTTATAACCACCTCCCTCCAGAGCTTAAACAATTATCTTATGACATTCCTGGATTTAAAGTGGCGTTAAAGAAGTTTCTTATCACCAGTTCTTTTTATACTGTTGAAGAATACTACTGCTGGAATAAAGATTGATACCTCATGTATATTTAGTAAACACTGTTGCCTATTGCTAGGATGCAATGGAATATGGAATAAAATACTGTAATACTGTAATATAGGTGTATCATATATTAAGAAAATAGATTTTATATTACTGTATTAAGAGTTTTGACGGTCTTTTAATCATGTATGTAATTTTAAATGTTATTTTGATATATGAATATATTGTTGTACAGTAGTTTTGTTGTATTGAATATTTAAATTTTGACAATGATGACTGTCTGATTATAATCAGACAGTCATCATATACATACATAATTATGTATGTATATTTATATGTTATATTGTATTATTGACTTGTTCTATATCTGAGGCAGATGCCTCTATGGATTTTTTGGAACTATAAATAGATGACAAATGACAAATTTCGAATAAAAAGAGTGAAATTTGGAAAATAATTCACGTCTTGTATTTTTAATGTCCTAACAGAACCTGGACACACTGTGTATTTATGTAGGCATTTTTGAAGGTCATTCTTTATATAATACTTGACATTGTGTCCTTCTATCTGCATGCTGTGGATGCTTACAGAGGCCAATTACAATATTAATGACAAGGCCCAAGGAGTCCTCAGAGCAGAATCTGGAATGAATATACATTTCTGTATGCACCTCATGTGAATCTTTTTTTTTTTAAGCTGATTATTTAACAGGGCTATCAATATTGAGACTAAGTAGTGTTGAATGATAGGATGGTAGACTGCAGAACACTTGATGGAATAAGATTTGGCTGGGGAAACTGATGTACTTGGGGAAAACTGCCCCAGTGCTATTTTGTCTACCATTAATTAGATGTGACTGACTTGGAATCAAACCTGGGCTACTGTGTATGGGTATCTTATGCAGTGTGATGCTTATATGTAATGGCAGGTACATTTTCATGTGGAAATGATGACAGTGAGCTTATTTTTAGGTTTTACTCTTAACAGTTGCTCCTGCTGTAAAGCATTGCATACATACTTCTACAGCAGCCTCCTGCCAAAAATTAAACATTTATTTCCAACACTAAACAGTTCACACCTATTGTATGGATGAATTTATATTACTGAGAAATGTTTGACTGCTGTAATCATGTGCCTGTAAAGTATGTAAACCTGTGATTGTTACTGTTGACTGTAATGTAGTGTCTGTAGAGTATAATTTTATATGAACCCAGCCAGGGCTTTCTTCAGCTGGTATGCCTGCTATCAAACAGGTGATGTGTACCAGTATTGTGTCAGGCATCAAAAGTCACACATCTGCTGATGTAGTGTATGTTTCAGCTAAAACTGAGTAAGAGAGTACTAGCCAGTGTGTATTTAGAAAGGAATGATGGTGCATTTTACAGGGTGTTGTAGAATGTTTGAAGATTGTGACAAAAGCCAAATCAGAGCGCATAGCGAAGTTTGCCTTTGATTATGCAACAAAGAACAAACGTAAGAAGGTGACAGCAGTCCACAAAGCAAACATCATGAAATTGGGCGATGGACTCTTCCTGAAGAGCTGTCAAGAGGTATGTGATTGTTGAATTGTATGGTAACAAAATAGGAGGACCGCGTGAGTGTATCATGTGCTCTCTGTATGTAAAGGATAAAGAGGTACTTTACATACTTTTGTGCGTACCTTCACCTTCTCTCAACTCTTGCAAAGTTAATGGTTTGTTAATGTGAGGAATGCTAGGTCTCCAACTTTGTTTGCATTAAACCATATGTCTTCTCCATCATTTATCATTTGGGGAAAAAATTTCTGCTTACTGGGTGCTCCCGTGAAAGAATATGGATGAACAAAGGCCAGGATGAAAGACCATACATGAAGGAAACAGTTTCAATACTGCAAGCCCCTTCTTCATTCTTCTCTCCTCATATTAATAAAAGGTAAGGTGAAGCAATCCCTGTAACAGGCTGGGAAGGCCCATAGGGTTGTGAGACATTGAGGGTCCCACATTTTCTAGACAGTTGGCTCACAGATGGTGATAAGGTTTCAGCCTTATGTGCCAGCTGTCCTTTACCCCCAGGAAAATTCTGTTAGAGGTAGAGTCAACCCCAGGGCTGTAGTGTGGCTGGAAGGATTAGGTAAATTGAGAAAATCCAATGACCTCATCAGAGTTATAGTGTGTGCATCACCTGCAAAGGGTCGTGATAATTTTTTTGTCATATTTTTGTTATTTACATTTTTGTGTTGTATATTTCAGATGTATCACTAGTGCCAAATTCCACTTGTAGGTTAGTGTTGGTGCCAGTGTTTATCTTGGTATGCATGATGATGCGTGTTCTGATTTTCGTTCATATTGGTGCTTTGTATTTTTCCATAATTTCTTGTAATAAACTCTGTCAAGTCTCATTATTTCTGTTTCTTCATACAGATGGCAAAACTCTATCCTAGGATTGAATTTGAAACAATGATTGTGGATAACTGCACCATGCAAATGGTTTCCAATCCACGTCAGTTTGACGTGATGGTAACACCTAATTTGTATGGCAACATTGTGGACAACTTGGCATCTGGTTTGGTTGGAGGAGCTGGTGTTGTTGCAGGAGCCAGTTACAGTGCGGAATGTGTCGTCTTTGAACCTGTATGTACATATTCAGCCTATTATCTGTTTCTGAAAGTATTTCAATATATTTAAACATTAATTATATGTAAAAACTTTTACTTTTAGCCATTATCAATGGATTCATTGCGACATGCAGTCTAATACTGAGTGTAGACGTCTTTTGTTGTTTACAAATGCCTGATGATGTTTGTAAATGACTGAAACATGAAGCATAATAACACCTTAATAAGACTAACTGATTTTATTGACAATTTAGTCTGTCAGTCATTTATTAAAATTATAAAATTATGATCATTGGGCATATTTACATAGTAGTGACATACAGAACAGGATGCAATGCATACAAATTATCTAGTAATGTAAGGTGGACCGATATGCTTGCACCAGAGCCAATAATACTGGAACATAGTTCCTTTGAGGTTGAAATTGCATTGAGACGTTATCAGACATAACCAATAAAGTGGTTATTACTCCATATTTGGAATGTCCCTAGTGTTTGAGACTTGATTGGGTGACCAGTTAAATCAGTTGAGGTGTTTTATTGATTCCATTAGCTTTTTGCAAAAAATCACGTATTTTTTGGAATATGGCTAAGCAGTGGGTCTTAAATGATTTATTTCCCTTTGTAATTGTTAGACTTTGTCATGTCATTCCTCGCCACATCCCTGTATTCAGTGTTTAGGCGTTTAGACCCTGATGACAAATAGGGTGAAGTACACGTACATGTAAAGAAAAGTGCACTATGAATATTTCATGAGATAGACCTCGAAATCCTGTTGTCTGTATTGATATGATTGGTAAGACCTGGGGCCCTCTAATGCTGGTATGATATCAGTTTGAGTGTACCTCCTACATTATGCATGGATATTTTAGAATACAAATGTATGATTTTACAAGAAAAGACTGTTCATATGTGAATAGCAGTGATGGGCTGGTGTCAATGATAACAGAAGCATACAGTGAGATAATTTATCTGTGCTTGCGATTTCAATGTGTTTCTTCTTTTGGTGAAACTTCTGGCACCCATTCTACTTAAATCGCTTTGTTATGTGTTTCAAGGCCACAAGGAACAATGAATTAAGACATGGAACTTCTTGAAACATTCCTATGCATTTTCAAAAACATCCATTCATAACCTGCCAACTGCTGACTCCAGAGACTCAATTCTAATTCCATCTGCCTGAGATCCTCATTATATATCCTTGGGGCGAACCCACAGAAAACATCCCTTCCTCTATTGTTGCGTGTTGATTCACTGCTGCAGAGATATGTTTACCACACTGTTGTGTAGCAATGAGGGTGCCGCTGACTACATAAAACACTGCTCTTCTATTTTTGAGCAGGTTCGCTTCCGCGGGAATGTGTTTACGGAGCCGTTGCCCAACAATGAAATATTCCGGCTTTCAGGCTTCATGTCACAATATTAACCCCTATTAAATCATCTTTCTTCTTCCACTTATGCCGTAGGTATATCACTGGAATCACAATTTATTTTTCGACTAATGAGTTTGAAGATATGATTTATCATAATTCTTATTGCATTCTTTCAAGAAATATCCTACCTGTGAAAATAATTATTAATTTTCCTGTCACACAACTAAAGCTAATCAACATCAGAATTTTGGAGAAGCTGGCTGAGATTCAGAAATTGTTCATTTAGTTCGTTTTCTTCTCAACGAATGCAGTTCGTTCTTCAGTTTCATAGCAAGAATGCAAGCGACATGAAGGCAGAAGTCTGTTAAACATCAGTGGACTATCCATTCCTAGTTCTAGGCAAAGAAAAGGAAGGTTCTTTCTTGCTGGATTCGGAAAGCAATCATTGTTATCTCGTGCGGAGTTGGTGGCAGCATTTATAACCTCAAATCTTACAAACTATGTAGGTATTCAGATAGTATGTTTCTGGACATTTTCCATTGTCCTGTTTATATTTCGAAACACAACATTTCGGAGACTGGATTCCGTCTCCGTCTTCAGGTAAAAACTTCTCGGTTGGGCCCAGTCAATAGCATTAGTTTGGAGATAGGGACTAGCTCTATTGATTGGGCTCAACTGAGTAGGTTTCGTCTGAAGACAGACAGAATCCAGTTTTGAAATATAAAGAGGATGGTGTTTTAGATAATAACAGAACACTGGATAATGTCCAGACACACAAAATTTGTAATATTTATACTCATGTACCATTGGGGCTCGCGGTAGAGTAGTTGGTTGAGGCACTATGCTACAAGCTGGAATTGCAGGTTCAAGTCTGGATGGGGTCATTGGATTTCTTTCAGTTGACCTAATCCTTCAGAAATGAGTACCAGGAATTAATTAAATAATTCTGCTGGGGAGTAAAGTGCGACCGGCATGTAAGGCTGACAACCTTACCGCCATCTATGAGCCAATTGTCTAGATAATGTGGGACCCTCAACGTCTCACAACCCTATGGGCCTTCATGGCCTGTTACAGGGATAGCTTTACTTACTTTTTGCTTTTACTAATGTACCATCATTAAAAACTTTTAGATCTTATGTAGGTGCTGTAATGTTGAATAAAGCAAGAAAGAAAGGAAGGATTAATGACCTTATCATATGCTTATTTGTTTCCAGTCTAATATTGTTCCTCTGAATTATAACACTTTCTTACAAGTTCAGGTTCTGTCCACATTGCCTTATTGTCTTAGTCAACAGAATAATGTGTTGGTTGATGTTTTCAACATTGTTTTTTCTTCTTTCTTTTTGTAAGGGTGCAAGGCATACATACTCTGAAGCAGTAGGAAAGAATGTAGCAAATCCTACAGCAATGCTTCTGTGTTCAGCAAAAATGCTAAGCCACGTTAATCTCCAGTATTACTGTGACATGATACGCAATGCTGTGAACAGGGTTCTCAAGGCAGGCAAGGTTGGTATATACTTCATGGATGATTATAGCCTCTAACTCGGATGTGATTAACACAAGGCATTTTGAAAGTATGTTTAAGCTGTGTGAGGTTTGGCAGGTAGCCAACAGTCTTCCAAGGTACCTTGGAGATGATTGAAGTGGGATTTTTTTGAAATGTTGGTGCCCATCTGCCAGACCACATGTCATCATGTGCCAAAAGACAGTACTCTGTATGTTTAAGCTGTTTATCTCTGCAGTAAAACAAATAGTTGCTGTCATGAAACAAGACTTTGAGGAGTGTATTCTTTTGCGATGTCACTTTATTACTCAACACCTTAACTACAGTTCAGCATAACTATAACACACAGTCTTTCACTTGGTGAGCTTACATGTAGCAAATTAATATATGTTGAGTTGTAAATAAAGTATCATCATATACCATCAGTTTAAACAGTGATTATTACCACAGTAATATTTGTAACATGTTGTTATATTTCACACGAGTAATCCTTCTGTCCCAATATTCAGAGTATGCTACTAGTGATTCGTATGCCATCTTTTCAAACTCCCTGTTAGTGACAAGGGAATAACCTGAAGTTTTTTTTTTATTGTGTGTAAGATGTGTGTAACAAATGTGTGGCATATTATAACATATTTTACAAAAATAGACTGAATGTAAAGATTTATGTTTCCTTTGTTTACAGGTTAGAACAAAGGACTTGGGTGGGCAGTCAACCACAAATGAATATACATATGCCATTATTAACAGTCTTCGTTAATTGAAACATCTGTAACACTTAGTAATGATAATTATTTGAGCATAGAAAAGAGAAGCATGCATGGCCCAGTCATGCTGAATTTGTATAGCCCAAGATTATTTTAGATGTGTTGCCTGCATTTTAGTACTGAAAATCATTTGAAGTTCTTATTCAGAATATCAGGAGATACTTGGTGTCTGTAACACCCACCAAACGTGTTGTACAGTGTAATGAAGAAGAGCACAATTTCTGGATTCACTACTAAACTGTAGTTTTCATAGCAGATGTAATTGTAAATATGATGTTACTGAATAAGAAAGTTATTTATATTCAGCTCCATAACTGTTGTTTGTTACTAACACTGTGTAATTTATTCTTGAAATATAAAGCATTGAGAGGTGGTTTATAAACAGTAGAAGAATGGCTACAGTTTTTTTTTGTGGAAAGCTGTGAGTTTGTTACTAGTCATGTAGAGATAAAATGTAGTACAAATTTGGAAAAGTTTATGGTTTCCTTAGGTAGAAATTCTATAATTGACTGCATATGCATATTCTGAACTCTAAAACCTATTGTTACAAGAACTTCAAGACCATACTAGAGTCAGGGACAATTTCGCAGGTTCATCCAAACCATAGCTGATGCTTTAGCAGGGAGCACTGTATAAACCTCACAGCATGGTTGCAGCGTCTTGAATCATGTTGGTAAGATTTTGTCTTACCTGTATTTTAAAGAAACCCCTGAAAGTAGTATTCATCTGCCTTGGAACACGTATGGCACTGGCATAAGTGATTTTGGAAACTCTCTGCAGCTCACGGAAAAATTGCGCACCAAATCTGGCAAATGAGGCACCAGTAGTCCCTGGCTAATTCTTTCATTGAAAATGCCACAAAGGGCCTCCATAGAATGTAGTCATATATGGGTGGTTTCATTATCTTGCTGCAGTTACACACATTGCTACTCTTAAATGAGCATTTGAAAGAACAATTTCAAAATATTTTTCACATAATGCTCTGAGGCCCAATTATTTTCCAACCACTTCATGTGCTGTGTGGGCATTTTGGCTGTCCCAGTGTTCGCTGTTCTAGGCGTTCACAGAACCACTAAGATGAAACCAAGCTTTGTCACATAGCCACTGATACTTTAGGGTTGACTTCAAAGGCATGCCCTTTAATTTTCTGTTTTTTCTTCTCAAGAGGGGTAACTGTTCCTTGATACAAGTTGAACCTACAAATGTATGCCGATAAGTATGTCAGTGTTCTTAAAACCTGAACAAACTTAGAGCTTGTTCTGTGCTCTTTTGTTAAACTCGTGTGTTAAATGTCAGATATTGTATTTACTTGCATAATTGCCCTCACATTCTTCCTGCTCTTTGAACTTTTTGATGAGAGCTGGAACGATTTAAAGAGTGTAAAAGTAGCAGTATTAGAACATGGAGATTAGTATAAAATGTTTGAAAAGAGTAAATGCATGTTTTATGATTCTAATATGAAAACTAGTATTTTCATTCACTGCAGTAATACAAGTTATATCCAAACAAGTTATTAAGCAGTACCTCTTTTTTTAACTCAGACATCTTGTAGTAATGTCATAGAATTTTTTTCAATTTAGTTTTTGCAGTTTTAGATTATGCATTGTCAACAGTCTCACTCATACAGACTGCAACAAAATAAATACTGAAGAGTTATTGGGAGGAGAGGAGCTGTCAAACAGTTTGTTTCTTACTTGAAACCAGAGTGGCAGAGGTACATGAGGGTATTATGTAAATAAATACAGTAGTGTACATCCCATAAGGAAAATGAGTTATGAAGTGAACCCATAAAGTGACATACACTGGCTAGTTCATTCATTCAGCATTCCATAAATCCTTACATGGTTAAACACCAATGGATATAGACATAGTCAACATGAGTAAACATCACATACTGCATTACAATTGTGTAATGTCATACCAGTTAAAAATATTAACAATATACAACAGGAACAAAAACCATCATCTATAACAGTAAAGCGCTATCAACTACCACCCATAAGAAATCCAAAACATTAATTGTTGTCACAGTTAAAATATTCGTCCAATGAATAAAATGAATTTGAAAGACAGTTAAGTTACACGAGGGATAATGGAGGTTATTACTATGTCTTGTGTTGATTGTTTGAATCTCAGAATTAGATAAAAATAGGTCTTTGTTTTTGACTACAAATAACAAAATTGAAAAAATGTACTGTGAGTGAAGGGGCAGAATCTTTAGTCTCTTAAACAGCTCCCTACAAGAATCTCTACTTCTACAATTGGTGATCACTCTTATTACCCTCTTCTGTAGTCTAAATATACGGATGCAGAGGGGCGAATTACACCAGAAAATCGGCCCATATGTCATAATAGAATGAAAATATGAATAATATACCAAACTCATTGATTCTAAGGACATGTAGGGTTTAATAGCCCTAACTCCATAGAAAGCTGAACCCAGTTTGGACATGAGCCAGTCAATGTGTCCTTTCCATCATAGGGTATTATCAATCAACAGACCGAGGAACTTAATATCAGCGGTTGTAGCAATTTGACTGTTACTATAAATGATAGGTATATCCATTGTATTACTATTCTTGGTTGAGGATTCCAAATGATTAAGAACAGCACCATATGATATTTTCTTACTAGCAGCACTGTCCACCTCTTCCTCATTCTCACTTTCTCCCCGCTCTTCTGGCTGCACCCCCACTGAACCTGTGATTTCGTTATTGCTTAACATTTTGAAGCCCGGCTAACACGAGTCACAGTCAAACCACTCTCTTATATTTTCCTCATTGACTTCTTCACCTCCAGGAACTTGGTTAGCCAATTTTGTCAATTCTATGGCTCTCTCATTTTCACTAAACCCAGTGAATCCATGGATTTCGTTATCTTCATTAGTGATGAATTGATTCTTTTGTTTTTTCAAATCACGAACAGTTTGTTCTCCAATACCATATTGCATTGCTAATTGTTTAACTACACCTCTTTTTCCCAACTGATTGATAATTTCAAGTTTCTGTTGAATACTTAACACAACATGCTTCCTTTTACACCCTGACATTTTGCTAACACACCTGAAGATCATTAAAAAGAGACTAACTGGGGCAGTGTATCTGTCCTTGAAAGTTTCCACAAATCCTTGCATTCTTTCACCCCTACCCTAGAACATTGTGTTAGCATAACGGGACCAAAAAATGCAGAGCTCAGTTCACACTAGTGCGAAAATAGTGTTACAATTCACTATGTGAAACAAAAGTGAATGAATATTAAATAACATATAAGCCTCAAAAAAGCCCTGGTTAAGCCGCAGAGCAGTTTATCCGCCCCCGGATAATCGAGAGTTGAGTGTATTAAATTTAGTTCGTTTTCATACTCTGTACAATTAAAATTCTTAACAATAATAATACTGGTATCATCTACGAAGAGAATAGGTATTGATTTACTCTTTATAATATTTGGCAGATCATTAATGTATAACAAAAACAGTAAGGGACCTAAGATTGATCCCTGGAGAACACCACTGTCAGTCTTACCCCAACTTGAGTGAGTGCACTTCTTATTAGTTACAACTCTTTGATGTCTACCATGAAGGGAGGATTCCAGTAACGCATTAGCTTTTCCTACTGTTCCATAAAACTTCAATTTAGATAACAGAACTTCATGATTAACACAATCCAAGGCCTTATTTATGTCACAAAAAATTCCTCCAACTGGTATTTTATTATGCAAGGCCTTTAATATTTCATTAATTAAATTATATGAAGCAAGTTCTGTGGATGAATCACACCTGAAACCATATTGGAGATTTGATAATATATTGTTATTCTTTATGTGATGGAGCAATCTTACAATAACTTGAAAAGAATGTAAATAATGATATAGGTCTATAATTAATCATATTCGTTTTATCACCATTTTTAAATAATGGTATTAGTTCAGAGTATTTCAAATGAGTGGGGAAAACACCCGTTGAAAGTACGCTTGTTACAGATATAAGTTAAAGGAGAAATAACAGCAGGTGTGCTAGTTTTTAGAATACTGACTGAAATTTCATCATACCCATTACAGTTTTTGGGTTTAAATGACTTAATTCTATTTTCAATTTCTTTAGTAGATGTAGGTTTAAGTTTAATTTCAGGGAAAGGAGTCGGAAAAGCCTGAGATAAACAACTCCAATGTTTATCAATATCAAACTCTATAAAATGATCACTCTTAGCATTATTGCTGTTAATTCTATCTACTATAGTCAGAAAGTAGTTATTTAAAGAATCGGCAATTAATTAGTGACTATCAGTTAGCTTCCATTCAACATTTAAGAACTACACTTCAGTATTATTGATTCTCTTACCAGTAACCGTTTTAATAATATTCCATGTGGTTTTATTTTTATTATTAGAATTCGAAATTAATCCATTATAATAAAGATTTTTGGCTGCCCTGATGACATTAGACAGAATTTTAGAGTTAAGTTTTAAAATAGGATTTAAGGTTTCTATCATTACTGGTTTTCATGGACAAATAGAGCTCTTTTATGTTGACATGAGGTCTTTATGCCCCTCATCATCCAAGGGTTATATTTCGTATTATTCATAACTAGTTTTTTAGGGAAGCTAAAATTAAATATTTTTAAATAAGTATTAAGAAATGAGATGAAAATTGAATCAATATCCTGATCAACAAATACGCTATCCCAAGTTTCGTAACTTAATTGAGTCAAGAACTCATTTCCAGAAGCTTTATTGAATTTCCTGACAAAATGCCTACAGCTATTTTGGTTATGTAAAACAATGTTATTCATATATAAGATCTGGGCGTCATGGTCAGACAGTCCATTAACATCAGGATATATAATTTCCATGTCTGTGAAGATCAGTAAAAATATCAATAACAGAGCCTGAGTTGGTTTGGATCCTAGTAGGAAAATCTACTATACTAGAAAGTTTAAAAGAAGATAATAGAACATCCGTTTGTTTCTTGTTATTACTATCAATTAAGTAATTTATATTGATGTCCCCACAAATTGACATCTAAAAATTTTAGTTTTTCCTGTCCAAATATGCACCTAATTTAAAATTTTTCCTACAATAAGCAGCACTGAATTTATAATGTTCTATATAATTAAAGCCCAGATCATTATAATTTAAGTTATAGTGGTAACATATGTACTAAAGTGGTGCATAAAAATAATAAAACCATGCCAATATTCATCATCATCATCATCATCATCAGTAATCTGTCAAGACGACAGGTCCACAGTCTCTTTCAAAACAATTCCTCCAATTAATGCGATCTAGAGCTTTCTCCTTCAAATGACAGTATCCTCTTCTGTCCCCAAGGTCATCCAGCATCTTCTTACGTCTTCTTCCTCGTCTTCTTGTCACTTCTATCCGCCCATCTATCTTTCCTTCGATAGCTTCTTTTAGAAGGCAGTTTCTGCGTAAAACATGACCAATCCAATTAGCCTTCCGTTTTCTTATTTCATGTAGGATATTCCTCTGCTCACTGACTCTAATTAACACTTCTTCATTTCTCACATAATCGGTCCAACTGATCTTCTCCATTCTTCTCCAACACCACATTTCGAAACTTTCCAGATGTTTCTGATCTACTGCCCTAAGTGTCCATGTTTCAGCCCCATACAGAGCTATGCTCCAAATGTAGCATTTCACTAGTTTCTTCCTCAAATTTAAGTCCAATTTGCTGGTAAAAAGATTCTTCTTCTTGCTAAATGCAGCTTTTGCCATGGCAATCCTGGATTTAATTTCACAAGTACACCTTCCATCATCTGTTAACAAGCTACCCAAATATTTAAAACATTTCACATTCTCCACTTGTTTTTGGTCTATCTTTATTGTGACTGGGGTTGGTTGTCTCGAAATTTTCATTACTTTTGTTTTCTCCACATTCATTTCCATGCCATAGCACCTTCCAATTTCAATTAGTCTATCAATCATGCCCTGTAGCACAGTTTCTTCCTTAGCCATTAACACAAGGTCATCTGCATATTTCACAGTTTGAATAATTTGCCCTCCTAGTTTGAAGTCACCTAAATAAAACAACACAGACACTGCAAGGAGAGGGTGGTACAGGAAGGGATAAAGAGTTCCCAAACAAATGCATTCTAATGCGAATGACAAAATTATGACATCAGAATGTTTTAACGTGGAAACTAATGCAGTGTAGTGGTTTTGACAAGTGAACAGTTGCCTGAGGATGGCCAAGTAAGGCTGAAACATATAGCACTTGATTGTGATTTTAATGTTAATTTAAACTGAGGAGAGGGTGTAAACAGAGTTGCATTAAAGAGAGAAGTGAATGTGAAAAGTTATAAAGCCTAGTTTCCCAGTGAACAGATTTCCAGTCATGTAAGTTTTGCTCCAGTGGTATATACTCCAATTGTGAAGTATTCATCAGTGAGCATTTAGCCTGTGCACTTGGCATGTTAGGTTCATGCACATACAGATATATAATTTAATTGTAGTCAAATCTGCAGTTCTGTTGCCTGCATTTGTACATTTATTACAAGCTGTGATGAAGACCATCGTTTTATAAGATTTAATGATGATGATTAGCATCAACGTTTCATTGTCTTCTGTTATGGGTGAGAACTTACAAACTGTGATTTTGTGTACATTAAGTGTATTGGACATAACCTTGAAGTTTTACACCTGCTTATAATTGTTGACACATAAACAGTGTTTCCCACAGGGGTGTAGGTATTTCCATGATCAGTTTTCATAACAAATTTAAATTTCCCAGCTTTGATGCCCACTGATTATCACCATCAAATAGATAACTAAGTACAGTAGATTTCTTGAACTGATGTATGTTTTACATTCTCAAAAAGAAAATGCATTGCAGTTTGCATAATTTTCAGAGATATGTTACAATATTTCAACATTATATTATATTTAAGCATCCTGTTACATTGCACACTTCTGTATGTACTTGTATAATATAAACTCCGTCGTAAATGCAACACTTTATTGTAATTCTTGTTCCCCTTCTTTCACACTACATGTTTCGGCCGTAACTGGCCATCATCAGGTGTATTTCACTTCACGTAGCTGTCACACTGCACTCAATATTAACATTTAAATTCCAGATTTCCAATTGTTCATTGCTCTGTTGTCAGTCGGTACCCGATATTCCAGAACTCCCCTTGTCAATTTTGTCAGTTATGTTTAAAATCATTATTAATATTCACATGTCGATTGGTTTAAATTTTTAAATTCTCACTTTAGCTTTAATATTTAAAATCAAAACACACCAGACAGCAAATGTATTAAAGAAAAGCAGTGGCATGCACACAGAGAACTTGCACAAAATAACACACGAGCTGTGCTGAAAGCAAGAGGTAGCCACTGCAGCACATATAAGCATAGAGCAGGTATCTCTGTGATTTTGATTTTAAATCTAAGTTTAAATTTTAAATATTAAAGCTAAATCAAGAATTTAAAAATTTAAACCAATCGACATGTCAATATTAATAAAGATTTTAAACATAATTGACAAAATTGACAATGGGAGTTCTGGAATATCGGGTACCGATTGACAACAGAGCAATGAACAATTGGAAATCTGGAATTTAAATGTTAATATTGAGTGCAGTGTGACAGCTACGTGAAGTGAAATACACCTGATGATGGCCGGTTACGGCCGAAACATGTAGTATGAAAGAAGGGGAACAAGGACTACAGTAAAGTGTTACATTTACGACGGAGTTTATAACATACATATAGAACTTCAACATTAAATTGCAGTACTTTTCATTTTCATCTCATAAGCTCGTGGGTTTGCCTTGTTATTGAGTGCAGGTAATTAAGAACTATGAAGTTCTTGTGGCCACCAGGGCATAATGACACCAAGTTTTGTGAAAATTTGTCCGTTCATTTAAAAGTTGAAAAGTAAAGAGCTGGCACTGTAATCTAATAAACCTGCTTGTTTCCCTAGGGACAGAACATTCGGCCAACAGAACTGCCAACATAGAAGTATTCCGTGACAGCACATAACATATGAGCCCATCACATAGATTAAGAGATGTGTGTCAACAAGATTATCTGTATTATCCCTTTGTACCTCCTAAGCAGTAGGACATTAATAATTAAAAGGGCCTTGACCCATATACTGCAGTCTCAGTAAAATCTAATTTACAGTTTAAATACTTTGAAGAAACTGACTGATAGCACCACTACTACTCTTCCAGATGAAATGGGAGAAAGGCTAATAATGAATTAAGTCATGTAATATGTCTAAATTCTAACCCACTTCCCTCAGGCATAATAGAAAAGGTTGAGGAGGGCATCAGTGTTAAAACATGATGCTTTAGCTGTCTCCTCATCTGTTCATTATTTGAATACTGCATTTAATTTGTGGAAATTGGGGGTCCATACAGAGGAACAGATGCAAAGTTAAATGCTGATTCTAATTGTAACAGTCATGCTGTACAGCAGTGGTTCTCAAACTTTTTACCTCTGAGCCCCCTCTGACAAGAGAAAATACTCTCAGGCCCCCAGCCTCTTTTTTTTGTCAAAATGGAAGTCATGGTATGTTTGATGTTTTATTCAGTTTGTTTTGTGTTTTTCTACATACTATTTAGCAGTTTTTTACTCAAAATTAAAGTATCACAATATTAGGCCTACAATAAAAATTAGTTTTAACACTTCCAGTTAACCAAAATATGTAATAAAATGAAACTATATTTGACTAACAAGTATGTAATTTTTTTCTGCAAAGAAAATCAAACATTTAAATGTCAAACTTCAGTGTGATGGATGGGCCTGCTTTCGAGAACAAAGTTTATCAAAATGTGGTGTAATATCAGAAATGGCCACTCTAACTTCTTTAGCAATATTTAGCCTTGAACAATACTTTGACTTTATAGCTACCAAAGCAGAAAAGCCTGTCTTGCATAAGTAAGTTATTGCAAAAGGAATCAGGATCTTCAATGCCTTTTCGCTCAAAGTTGGGAATTCCTTGCCAATATGTATCCAGAACTCCAACAGAGACAATTTCTTAAATTTACTTTTTAATGAAGTATCACTAGTGAGATCGATGAGTTGTTTTTGTTCATTTACCTTCAGAGATGATGGCCCAGGAGAATTTTCGAATGGATTTTTAATCCAATTAAATTTATCAAAATCATTGCAAAAGTATTTTTCGAAATGAACTTTCAACATTATGAGATGATCAAGTAGGCAGCTATTTATGTCCATTGGAANACATGTCTAGCGTGTCACTTTCCATACTGTTTCTCCAGAGCTCTAATTTTCTCATGAATGCCTTTACTTTGTCATTCCAAGAAAGTACAGTTGCCTCATTCCCTCGAAGTGAAGTGTTGAGGATATTTAGTTTCTCAAATATATCTGTGAAGTAAGCCATTTTCAATAAAAAAAATCCTTGTTGAAACTGTCTGGCAGTGAGTGATTTTCCCCATTTAAAAAACAGAACACCTCATGCCTCAGCTTAAACATTCTCTTTAATACCTTGCCTCTTGAAAGCCATCGAGCATCACTAAAAAACAACAGAGCAGTGTGTTTGGCACCCATTTCCTCACACAGCATTTTAAAAAGTCTAGGCTTAAGAGGATTTCAGAGGATGCGGCTGCTGCCGAACTATCAACGCTGTCTGTGGCATACGCGTTTTATAATTGCCGGTAAAGAGAATAATTATTAGTTGTTTTGAAATTCATGATAATTAAAGCCTGTACGCCTGAAAAGTTTTTCTATATGTATTTTTATTTTTTGTTACTTTTGTAATTGATTTAGGGCAGTTTTAATTTTTATCTGTAAGAAAGTATGCTGCGCCCCCCTTTCAAGCCCTTCGCCCCCCCCTGGAGGTCGCGCCCCATAGTTTGAGAACCACTGCTGTACAGCACTATAGAGGCCGGTAATCCTATACAGTATGCCCAGCAAACCCTCCGGGAGAGGGGAGTGGGTAATGGATATGTTTAGTTAACTGATGGAGTTCATGAACACTGCAGAGATGAAAGTTTAGCGTGATGACTGATGATAATCACTAGTAAAGAACCCGAGTTAATAGTAGGCATATGCCACGTGTCAGTAACATATCTAATTGCAGTAGACATCTCGCAGCCAATGTTATATCCTATGCGACTGCTCTACCAACCGAATTAATACAACGCCATGCTGTCTTGCGCTGTTTTGCTTTCTCCCACCACACTTAATTTTCCTCCCCTCTTGCGCAGGGACCACCGCAAGTTATCTTACAAGAGGCCACACGCTGCTTAAGAGCTTAAGAGGGTTGTATTAGGTGGTTTCACATTGTGTTATGTGTATATATGGTGGTTTCACATTGTTTTATGTGTATAAATGACAACGAACGAAAGTGTAGTATTCATCATCGTCCGTGGCATGTGAGTAATGAATATTTTAATTCATTCTCATTCTTTCCTTAAGTTATTTTAATTACTCTCGGCGAATAATTTAATCATCAATGTTTTCATTCTCGTTGGCTTCTTACACCAGTTGATTGAATTGGGTTAGGTGTGACGTGAAACCAGCAGGCATTTCAGGAACAAAAAGAAGGAATATCTGAAAGACAAAATTGATGAGTTTGCAATGAACAGTAACAACAAGAACATTAGAGACCTGTACATAGGAATAAATTAAGAGGGGTTACAACCTAGAAGTAACTTAGAGAAGAATGAGAATTGTGATCTGCTTGCAGATTCCCACAACATTTTGAATAGGTGGAGGAAGTACTTCTCTCTGTTATTGATTGTACATAGGGTCAGTGATGTTAGGCAGACAGAAATTCATACACCAGGGCCATTAGTACCTGATCCTAGCCCTTTTGAGGTTGAAAGTGCTATTGCAAAATTGGAACGGTATAAATCACCAGGTAGTGATCAAATTCCGCAGAACTTATTCAAGCAGGAGGCGATATATTACGTTCTATGATCCACAATCAAGGAGGCGAAATATTGCGTTCTATGATCAAAAATCTAATTACTTCTATTTGGCATAAGGAAAAATTGCCCGACCAGTGGAAGGAATCTATTAGTGTGCCAGTTCACAGGAAGGGTGATAAAATAGACTGTAGTAATTATCGGGGAATATCACTGCTATTAACTTCATACAAAATTTTATCCAAAATTCTTCCCTCAAGGTCAAGTCCACACATAGATGAAATTATTGGGGATCATCAGTGAGGGTTTCGGCATAACAGTCATGTTAGGATTGATCTCGGCGAGTAAAATATGTGTTTGAGTGGTTTACGTTTTCTAACCTCCATACACTGTCCTCGCTCGTAGTATTGGATTGCCTTGAATTTAACATGAAGCGACGGCTGCTCTGTTGAATTAGATTTACTGTCACGCTTCGATACAGATTTTCTATAAATTTCCTCGTGGTTATTCAGGATTCTAAGGTTACTCTCACTGGCTACATATTACCAGTGTAAAGCATTTTATTATAACGACCCGGACATAGGGCCCAATCTGGAGGAAGTAGAGACCAGGAATCGGTGTCAAATGCATCAGTACAACGTCAGGGTCCCCTTTCGAAAAGATACCCGTTGATGTAGCAGGGCCTCTCACGGAGCGGTCCAGGAAGCCGATGCCTCCAGGTAGCTACGGACTATTTTACCAAGTGGACGGAAGCCTACGCTATCCATATCAAGAAGCTCTTCGACTGTTGTGGTTCAGTATTAGCTTAGTGGGGGTGCAGTCCGACTGTATCAACTCGGCACGACGGCCATTGAGTGGCTTATTGTAGCTGCCCCGGGTGATTGTGATGATGGGGAATTTAGTGGAATGAAGATTGGCAGGGGAAACCGAAGTACTCGGAGAAAACCCGCCCCCAGCGCCACTTTGTCCACCACAAATCCCACTTGACCAGACCCCGGGATCGAATCCGAGCCGCCGCGGCGGGAAGCCAGCGACTAACCGCTTGACCTATGGCGCGGCCTTGGTGGTTCAGTATGTTAAGTTCGATAGATAAGCGAAGAGCCTGACAAAACTCAAGAATTCAGTTCCCACTTCATAGGAATATCATTATAAAGACCGGTAGGTTAATGCAGTATAGGAAAATAATCGCTCTTTATTATGAGTGCCAAAAGAAACACTTATGCTTAAACCTGAATGAATTTTCCTTCACAGTATGCTATGGCATATTTGCTGAAAAAGAAACTGTGGACCCAGAGAAACAGTCGTTACTGGCGAACTGCTCTAAAACAACATTCGTTCCTAGGCAACTGATTCTTAATAAGCAATAATAGACTGCCGCTGCTAGAGAACGGCTCTGTAAACACATTCGCGCGGCAACGGATACGAAAATGAACGGCGTTGTCTGTTCGGATGGTGCCGAGGAGTTATAAAGAACACAACTGGGGCAATCAAATAAATTCTGTACGGGAGTCTATGAAGAAAAGAATCAGTTGGAAGGGAGCCGCCATTCAGACAGGACTTGAGCCCGAAAGCAGAGGTATAGCCATTGTTAGGAGCCGTTACCACGAAACGGCTAGTAGCAACTGTAACGAACTGAGAACACTAGTCCGTGTGCACTAGTGATTTATAAAGTGTAGATATCAGCGATGCTGCTATAATTAGGTGTAATTATAAGTTCTGTTGAATCCAATATACAATCCAAAACTCCGTCGTTAGAGTCACTCTTACATGTGAAAATACTATTGTATTTGTTAAAAACATGATGGAAATACTGTAATATTTCAACAATGTGGAATCGGCTAAAATAGAACCAATATTTAGAACAGTAATAAGAAATATTTGTGAAAAGTATTATTAAATTAACCTTCTTAATACCGGATATAGAGTTTACGGAAACATAAAAAATTGAATTCAGAATACTGTTGAATCTTTTGATCGATTGGACTGATAGAGGCTTTGGAAAATAATGGCTAGGAGGGGTTATCAAAACCATTTATTATATATATTAAGAAATATATACAGACACAAATATAATTAGGGAATGGCCAGCACTCAAAGTAAATAGAAATTACTCAAGATTGAGACAGGGTCGTTGTATGTCTCCAATGCTTTTTAATAAATATTAGCTCTACAAGAGATGAGCAAAATGATTATTTGACTTAAACTGAAAATAGTACAAATGTAAATATTTTAGCACTTGCTGACTGCTTGATTACAATAAAAGAGAATGAAGGTAATCTTAAAAAAATATTTCATTTGAATAATATATGTAATGATTATAATTTTAAAGCATTCACCACAAAATCAGCAGTTATGACTTTCAAGGGAATGTACCCAGTTCGTCTCAAAATAATTTTATATAACGCAATATGAGAATAAGTAACATACGAATTATCTCAGCCGCGATATGACATAATCGTGATGAAGATGTTAACGGAAAAGTACACATGTTTCTGAAAGTACGTGGAATTATTTCAAGAACACTAAGGCAACTGACTAAAACAGAAAAATGTTCGTCTTATATAGCAGTGAATCTTGGCCTATGTAGATTAAGGGCTAAATATAAATGCCGACAAGCTGGATGAAAATGTTAAATAACACTGAAGAATTTCGGTGGAATAGATAGAATGATAAATAAAGATATAAAACAGAACAGGTGATTTTCTCATCGAAGTATCCGCTGTGCTTGGAAGGATTAACACAGATTTCATTCATCAGTGCGACTGATAATCAGTTGGGGTCCCGTTAAATGCAGTATCGATATAATCCGCTTTGATCGTGAGGCATCATTCCTGTCACAACTTTGTTTCAGCTTTGTATGGGTTGGTGGAAGGAAAGTCTTCAGTCCCTTCTTCCTTCCCGAGGCCCTCCTTTTCGATTTTTTACCAGCTCGGCCCTCAATTTTTTTTGCCTTCCACAGATTGGCTGAATTATCTTGTTCTGGTTTGTCCCATAAGCCTGTTTCCTTAAGATTTTAATTCTAATAAGCTTCTCAGTGCTTTTGTCCTATCTATTACTTTTGCATGGCCAAACAATTTTAGTCGTGTTTCTTCCAATTCTGTTAGCAAATTGTGAACTTCTGGTCAGGCGTATTGAGAAGGCCAGTAACTATTTGTCTGTTGTGGCTTTCTGGTACAACCTGGTGGCTACTTCTGCAATATTCTGAATTATATTTTTGTTACCGGCTTCGTAAATATTGTGGCCATTGTAGTAATTTTTCCATTGAGAACTGTGGCTTTCATCGGAATGAGATGCATATTTTTGAGGTTCAGCTGGGGTATAGTAACTGCTGATTAAATGACTTTCGTGCCATGGTTCCACACGGTAATGAACAATGTAACGTTTCTTCCTGAACGTGTCGTAAAGCATCAGTCCGAATGCAGCCAGGCTGATGAGAAAGGCCTTCTTAGCGAAGATAGCCATGACGAATGTGGCTGTCATGGCGGCGAGAGCCATGGGCACGATCTGAGCCAGGCGGGACGATATGCGCAGGAGAAGGGGGAAGAGCATCCTGAGGCGGTGCCGAGCTTGTGACGCCTGTCTTGCTTCTCCTGGAACACAACACCACACATTTATGTATTCAGATGTTTTTTGTCAAACGCGGCGAACACAAAAACTGCATCTAGCAACCTGGTACAAGCGGAAATGCTTCTGACTTGTATTGCAATTTCTGCTAGGATAGCCACTATCGCGATTGAGGATTTTGTGGTGGTCTTCTGTCTCTACAATAAGTTGCCGGAATTTATATCCAGAGTTATTGGCACCGTGGTTAAATAAACTTTGAATGAATATTGTAGCGTATATAGCCGTTGCTATGCAACGATTGTGAGACGAACGGTTATATCAGACCCGTTTCTGGACAACGGCTCGGTAAACACGTTCCCGCTGCAACGGTTACGCATGAAACGGGGAAAACAGGATGTTGTCAACGCGGTCCACGCCGAGGAGTTATAAAGAACAGAACTGGGGCAGCCAGTTTGCTGTCAGTGGAGGAAGGTTCTGCACGGGAGGCTGTGAAGATAGAACCTTAGCACGTGAAGTTGAAGAATCTTCACTGTTAGAAGTCGTTGGCAGGGAAAGGCTGATGAAGACACATCAGGCTGGAAAAGGCTTAGCGGGTGCTGTGGTGATCTGTGAATTGTGGAGTTTTTGGCGGTGTCGCCGTAAGTGCTTGTAGTTCCGAGTCGTGTGTATAAATGGTCAATAAATCCACTCACCAATCCACAACCTGTCTGTAGTCACACATACTACGTAACAATATACTGAAATGCACCAATGGACAAGCTCCTAAGCTACTTCCATTCGCTTCCCGTCCTCACCATCTGTGTCCCTAACATCAATTTCAATGTTACTATTCCATCTGTTTTCTCTACCTTCCAAGTGTACATAGCGCAGTGGATTCTAAAATTCTGTATGCATTCTTTGTCTCTCCGAACCATAGATGCATCTTCGATCCATTTTAGACTCCTAGATTTCCCCCTCATAGCAATAACCACGTGACCTAGGTATGTAAATTGTGGAGTTTTGTTATGTAATATCCTGCTTTGCTTAATCCCATTCTTCTTAGATCCAAATACTTTATTGGGCACGTTTTCTTAAAAAATAACGTTCAATTCATATTTCCCTCTCATATTAATGACCACGTTTCTTAGTCTTACAACACAACAGCCAAAATTATTGTTTTGTACGTATATTCTAATTTTCAGATTCACGAAGCGTAGCTATAATGAAAACAATTTTCGAACTGAATAATGACGAGTATTTTCAAAACAAGGGGACGGGTTAGCATAGTTGGTTGAGGCACTATGCTACAAGTCGGAAGGTCGCGGGTTCAGGTCCCGATGAGGTCATTGGATGTTTTTCAATTGACCTAATCCTTCCAGTCGCACTATAGCCCTGGGGTCGACTCAGCCTCTAACAGAAATGAGTACCCGGAATTAATTAAATAATTTTCCTTGGGAGTAAATCGCGGCCGACGCGTAAGGCTGACAACCTTACCGCCATCTTTGAGCCGATTGTCTAGAAAATGTGGGACCTTCAATATCTCACAACCCTATGGGCCTTCACGGCCCGTTACAGGGACAGCTTTACTTTTTTTACTTTTTATTTTCAAAATATTTTTCTTTTAATTGTTTCTTGAATTTCATTTCTATATGCTGGTGATTAAAAGAGGGACGGATAAATTGGTTATTGTATATTAATATCAGTGACCCAGTATTGCTCGAGACAGAATGTTCCGGATTCTTTTCGCAAGACGGGCAAATAAATGACTTATTTTATGTTTTGACGTTTATACCCATTCCTAGGCAACGGAACGGTAAACACACTCTTTAACATCAGAAGACGGTGTTTTCCGTGGGGTCCGATCCGAGGCTATATAACGAGGATCTCACGCAGCTAGCATGGGGAAGTGGGTGGAGTTCTGCAAATGGCGATCGAAGGTGACTAAGGAGAAATGGGAAGAAAGGAATTAGACTGTGACAAGGAGACTTCATG
This sequence comes from Cryptotermes secundus, assembly GCF_002891405.2. Lineage (NCBI taxonomy): Eukaryota > Metazoa > Arthropoda > Insecta > Blattodea > Kalotermitidae > Cryptotermes > Cryptotermes secundus. The sequence continues at coordinate 153,415 of NW_019733835.1, read as the reverse complement.
TGCGATTTGAAGTTACATTGAGACTGTTAAAAATCCGTTGCAAGGATGCTACTAGTGAAGACTGAAAATCCTAATGCGTGTGCAACTGTGAACCGTAAAATGTGTCGAATAGCGATAGCGCTGTAATTGCCTGTAGTCCTGAACTGTGTGAAAGTATAGGATGTTAATAAATCCAATCATCCAAACCAGACCCCGTCTTTTAAGTCAGCCAAACGCGTGATAATACCGTTGGCCCAGTCCATTCAAGTCATTAAAGTGAACCTACGTCTGGAGTTCACTTCTCTCGGACCGACCCAGCCCGCTATCCACTGTGTGCCGTAGATTTTTCCGCTTGGGACATTGTTGGAGCGTGAAGCTGGCCACTCACCTTCATCAAGTGTCAAGTTTAGAAGTGTGTAACTTCATTCCTAGCCCTCAAAATCCTATGCTTCGGCGCAGAGGAAACTTGCGTCTTTATCTTTACCAGTTGCCCGCTTTCTATAATTTCCTGTGTATTAGTCTAGTAATTGCCGGTCACGGTAGCCGAGCGGTCTAAGGCATGCACCGTCTTCGCTTGCTCGGAAGCCGGGATCGTGGGTTCGAATTCCATTCAGGGCATGGATGTTTATTCTTTTGTGTGTGTGTGCGTGTTTTTATGTGTTTGTGTACAAGTAGTGGCCTTGCTAAGAGCTGATCACCCGCCCAAGGAGTCCTACCGAATGTCTAAGATCTAGTAAACCGAAGTGAAACGGAGAGTTTCATTGAGGTAGGCCAAGGTCCAAATTGTGGCTGTGCCGCCAAAGGAAAAGAAAGAAGTCTATTTCAACATGTACACATTCTTTATTTGAATTTCCTGTAAGCAACGGTAAACTATGCTTCAATGTCGCTTTCTGAGCAGGACTCGAAACGTCTACTTTCCTAATGAAGGATGTCCGGTAATTAAATAAAGACACTAACAACAGTGTGAAATGTTAGTCCCTCTGTGGTCGACGACAAGTGCTGTCACTTGTAGGTATGTATTTGAGATCTCAACATATCAAACTTGACAAGTCTAGCGAGCTAGCGAGTTAGCGAATGCAGAGCTGTTGTTCTTTAACTGAAGTAATGTTTGCGTAGCTCTTCACGAAAATCAGGCATGAGTATTATAACAGTCCAAACCTTTTAAAACTCTTTAATGGACGCTATGTTCCCCTTTAGCCATTTCAATAGAGTGACTGATTTATTGGGGAGACCGATGCATTAAGAAGTTATGACTTGCTTTTCGCATTTAGACAGGAACAACTGCCTTGTTTTGTTACCTGCAGCTTGGGTGACCGCAAAAGGGACGTGGCCCATTACGAAAAGGCAAGTCTGTAGTTTGCCGAACATGTAAATGTTGTTTTACTAATAGGGTACCTGTTATAAAGGTGTCTTCGGAAGGGTGTAATTAGACCCTAAACTAAGAAATAACCGCTTTCACATGTAGGGTTCCGGGTTCAATATCTTTGGATCTCTTTATTCTCAAAGTTAGTAATGTGATTGTCTTGTACTGATGGTATGATGAATTGGCAGTTAAAATCAGCCATTAGGAAACTATTCTTGTCTGGGACAAAGGCCGTCGGTTCAAATCCTATGCAGTGGATGAAGTGACGCTCCCGCAGGATAGAGTGGGCAGAAGGACATGGCACTTTGAATTCACCATAGGCAGACGTCATTGGGCTGCGCTCTCCAAGTATATCTAAATTTATCAGTCTATTTGGTTCGATTAATTTTTGATAATAATAAAAGGGGCGCATTACTCCGTACTTGCTAATAAAGATATAGTGTTTGCTTCTGAAATAAACAATTTGTGATTAAGCAGAAAATAGAGTATTTTTATTTCTATCAGTGGACTAGCTTTAGATGCGCAGTCTCCGAGTTGACTCAGTTATTACCGTGACACAACCCTGAGAAGAGTCAAGCGTTCTACCGAAGCGGGCAAATAAAAGAGTCAAGTGTTCTACCGAAGCGGGCAAATAAATAAATAAATACAAAGATAGATAAGGGACGGTCACAAGAAGTGGCGCCCAAAGGTTGCGAGAAGTGGTAGCTAAGTGATCGGTTGTAAGAAGTGGCGCCCAACGGTTGCAAGAAGTGGTAGCCGAAAAGCGGTTGCAGTATTTTGGGGAAAAAATCAATATTATATTTTTTTCAAACTTGGAAGAAAGAAGACACCTTTGAAACGCCAAAGAAAATACGGAGGTTGCTCAATAAGTAGTCTTCCTAGGTCATACAAATTAAATGAGAAATTATGACACCATTAAATATAGCTCATTTATTCCACTGAATTATTATTATTATTTATTACTTGATGCATGTTACTCCTACCCATTCCAATTGCTACCGCTTGCCGAATAGGCTTAATTGACACAAATGTTACAGGGTAGCCTCAGTGGTCTAGTGGTCAGAGTTCCTGGCTACAGATCCAAGGGTCTCGGGTTCGATTTCCGGTACTATCGGATTGTTCTTAGAAGTAGTGGGTCTAGANTAGCGTAGTGGTTAAGGCTAGTGCTACAAGTCGGAAGGTCCCGGGTTCAAATACCGATGAAGTCATTGGATTTTTTTTCAATTGACCTAATCCTTACGGCCGCACTATGGCCCTGGGGTTCACTCGGCCTCTAACAGAAATGAGTACCGGCGGCCGACCGGCGCTTAAGGCTGACAAACTTACCGCCATCTTTGAGCCGACTGTCTAGATAATGTGGGACCCTCAACGTCTCACAAACCTATGGGCCTTCAGGGCCTGTTACAGGGATAGCTTTACTTTTTTTTATTAGAATCAAAATCGGACGGTAAAGGTAAACAGGTGAGAATTCTGGTGTGGTGTGATCGACACCTTACTCTCAGAAGAATTGAAGAAAAAGAATAATTAAATATCAGTAGCGGTACTCTATGATTGATTTGGATGAACATTTTGGGGATGAAGGAAATGTGTGCGAAGGTGGTGATCAAGAATCTCACAAACAACCAGCTCCAGTTTAGGAGACGTTGAGCTCTTGCCACGAATCGAGAAGACTGACGAATGGCTGAACAGAGTCACCATTGGGGATGAAACTTCATTTTTCTGTACGAATTTGAGACAAAGCGGCAGAGTATGAGTTGGAAATCCACAGCCTCACACCGTCCAAGGAAAACACGTGTGTTAGAATCAAGGTGCTGCTTTATTTCTTTGATTACAGAGGAATGGCACACCGAGAGTTTGTCCTGCCTGGTCAAGTTGTCGGGTATTACTCTAGGTCTGTACTCTGTTACTATCAATAAATGGATACAAAATTATCATTATTTCAGGATAACTAAATTTAATATTTTGCTCCTGTAACTAAATTGCTAACCCCTTGGTGTAGGCTTTTATCTTGAAAATATAGGATTATCTCAGCCGGTAATGTTATTTCTTTGGCTTTTCGCGACCTGAATTTTCATTACGCTTTTCACAAACCCGTGCCATTCTGCCCCATCCCGAGTCATCCGATCCAGTCCACATCCTTACACCCGAATTCTATAAAAATTAACCGCTTTAATATTGTGACATAAATTAAGAGAGAGCCGTCACTAGGTTACTGCACAGTGGACAACTCATCAGCGTAACACACGCAACAGAGGAACGGTGTTTTCTGTGCAGTCCGCGCTGATACTGACTTCACCCAACAATAGAAGTACTGTTTGAAACAATGTTTTCCGTACAGTCTCTGCCGAGGTTATACAAAGGGTACCAGCTGCCATTACGTGAGAACCCGTGTGGAGGCGGGGTCGAATAGCTCCACCGTGACCCTGCGAGTCGTAGTAGGCGACGGAAAGGGAAGCCTCAAATCTGAGAGAGTAAAATATGGTCACGGGTACCAAGGGACTCGGACCTGAGAAAGAATGCGCTGGCAAGGACCAGCATCATATACAAAAGACAGACACGTCTTCTCGTCAGAGAGGGCGCTCCACAAAAACAATACCGTAATTGTCAAACAGTAACAAATATCTGGCCATGAGTCCCAGATATGGCTCGACACCAAGACTTACTGACTGACTGCCGTCAGTTGCAATATGACTTTGGCTTGACTACGTGACAGTCTTGAGACGGCAGTTAGAAAGGTGGGAGGTTGGTGCGAGATGGCCGCCAGCCTGCGAGGACATGAGACCCGGAGCAGGAAGATGTTATACCAAGCAGAGCAATGAAAACCGTGACCGAGAGCGCCAGTCTTTGTGTGATAGTGATTTGTGAAGAGTAGTCAGGAGTTGTTTAAAGGTTCATTAAATCCGATTACCTATCCAAACCCCATCTATAGTCATGCAAACCTGTGACAATATGATTGTCCCACTCGCCGTTGGATGTCCCAAGTGATCTCTACCTTTCAAGCTTCAAGACTAAAACTTCTGAAAAGTAGCCATAGGACCGAAAAGTAGTTAGTATATACTTAATTCTTCCTGCTGATGGCCATGAAGGGCCAAAACATGCCGTGAAATAACATATAAATTTTACGCACTAATTGTGATAACGGAACCAATAATTACTTATTCACATACAGTAAAAAGTAAAAAAGTAAGTGAAGGCATCCCTGTAATAGGCCGTGGAGGCCCATAGGGTTGTGAGATGTTGAGGTTTCCGCATTTTCTAGACAATCGGCTCACAGATGGCGGCAAGGTTGTCAGCCCTACACGACGGCCGCCTTTTACGTCCAAAAATATTGCAAGAATATTCCTGGTACTCATATCTGTTACATACAATATGACCCTGAAATGCAGTATTCCTCATAATATTATTCCTTTGGGCCAAAATATTTTTACACGGGATTTTATGATAAAAAATTCAGCTACTTCTGACAAGACAGTCTGACGCTAGCGCGCAACGCGTATAAGTAAACACCTGTCCTGAGTGATAATATGACCGTTGAATAAGACAGCGTTGGACTAGACTAGCCTGAATTGCATTTAAATAAAATAATGATTATTGCGTTTGAAAAAATATTAGCAGTTTAACCCTGACAATTGAAATGATCACTTAGAATTATTTAACATAGCTTATACAGCTAAGTATTGTTACCAGTAATTCTCTCATTCGCGTTTAGTTTACTTAACAAAACTTAACAAATAAAACAAGACGTTGCAGCTTTAAATAAGAGACAATATGCTACTTACATTGGCAAATACGTATCAATGCCTGTTAAAGGCAAGAATAACCTCACTCAGGATATATGGTTTCCGGACAGGTTTTCGGAGGTAATACGTGAAACAGGATCACTCTGAATTACATGACACACCAGGTCCACTGAGCTCTAACATCTTGCTATACACACATACATTTTAACTAAGACTAATTACATTGTTGCACATGTTTTATTGCAATCTGTAATGTAGCGAATAAACTTACCTGTCTGCTGTTTATGGTACTCTGTGACATCACTGATTGGATTTACATCCTCATTGAGTATGCCGCCTGCTTTAGATCTAGCGAATATAAGCATCACGACACTCAGTGCCAGTTTGATTCTCCATGCCTGCACACAACAGTAAGTTTTCATTCTAATGATTCCACTTCCGTTACTTTTCATTAATATTATTTTGTTTATTACGTTTCCTTCAACTGCGAGTGCATCTTACATTCGTCACAATTTGGCATTTAACACGAATATTTATGATTAAGGATGTAGCTGCACGAATGTGTAACTCAGGTTATTAGTTGCTGCATGTGTGTGTGACGCGCGGTGTGGCCGGAAGAGAACTACGCAGCTGTACTACGGTGAGGAGTGGTTGAAGAAGTGTTACGGGCCGCTCTAACCTTCCCCACCGCTGAGGAATCAGGTGGAATGACGGGTTATTAAATAGAAATTCACATTTCGAAGTTTAATCTACTTGAAAAAAAAAGAAAGATTTTCCATTTCGACGCCACTTTCCTGTGGAGAATGAAACTGAGGTTTTAATATGCGAATGTAAACGGTCTGACTAATTACGGATTGATTGGATTAACTTCGTGAGATCGTATTTCCGGACGCAGAGAAGCCACTTAATTTACCTTTAAAAATTAATAAACATACACTATGTAGTGCTTGTAGATTATCCTGATTTCACTTCTTGTACAGGTCAGTATTCTCCTATGTTCCTTTCCCCGAAGCTGTATATAAGTTCCTAATTTCTTAGTGTTTTTTCGCATGTCTCCACCCATCTCATACTTACTGAATCGCTCCAACAGTATGACCTATTACATACTAGTAGAAATTATGTAGCTTGGCATTATGTAATGGCCTCCATTTTCTTGTTGCTTCTTTTAGTAAAGGTGAAATTTGCCCTGCGCTTAATTATTTGAAGCACTATGCCATGGAGACCAGTGAGGGAATTGATTTACACATCCACCATCCTTGACCTCGGTACTAGATGGAGATGAATGGTGAGCTTCATGCCCTGCCCGCTTTTCCTCCGGAGAAAGGACCCCCCCGTAGCCTTCGAACAGGAGGCTGGTTGTGCCCCCGAGCCGGTCTGGACGCTGTGGAGTACTCCCTCTAGTCCAGGTCTAAACGTTCTCTTTAGAACTTTATTCTTGAACACCATCAACTTGTATTATTGGGTTTTTGGACTTTCTCCATCGTCCGGAATTCTAGGTAATAGAGGACACGACGTTTCGGAAACTGAAATTGCTTCCGACTTCAGATGAGAGAAGAACCTACTCAGTTCGAACCCTCAGAAAGAGCTAATCTCAATCACTCTTTCTAAGGGGCTCAACTGAGTAGGTGTCTTCGTTTTCTCACCTGAAGATGGAAACAGATCCAGTTTCCGAAACGTCTTGTGCTCTATTACCTAAAATTCCGGACGATGGAAAATTCCAAAAACCCAGTAATTCTGTTTGTCATCCACCATCGTCAGAACCCTATAGAATCTACCCTCAACTTGTGTTCATGCATTACACCATCTTACCCATACAAAAGAAAAACTATACATGTTGGAAGGTGAAGTGTTCTTAACCGAATGGTAAATTCCCGGAATATAATCACCTCTTAAATTTACGGGGGAGCCTGGATAGTGCAGTCGGTATAGCGACTGGCTACGGGCTGGACGACCGAGGGATCGGAGTTTGAGTCCCGGTGGGGGCAAAAATTCTCACTTCTCCATGTTGTCCAGACCAGCTCTCAGGTCCACCCAACCTCCTATCCAATGGGTAACGGGGGCTCTCTCCCAATGGGGTAAAGCGGCAGGGGCGTGAAGCTGACCACTCACCTCCAGCTAGTGCCGAGGTCAAGAAAATGTGGATCTATACACACACACTCCCCAGTACGCCTTCATGGCATAATGCTTAATTAGTTAAGCGCAGGGACAAATTTACCTTTACCTTAATTTCATTTTGAATGTAATTCCGAATTATTGCTGTCGTTTGTCACATTTTTAAAATATCGCCCTCCTACCGAGCAGGTTGGTCTAGGGATAACCCTCTAGATCTTCAGCCCGGAGGTGCTCTCTCGAACGGGATACCGACTATCCCGAGTCTTTCGTTGTTTTACTCAATGCTTTCAGACAAATGCGAAAATAGCGTTTCAGGTCACGACAGCTCCTTTCCAAATCCTTTCCAGTTTATAATTCATCAATCATCCTACAATTTGACGCCATATAATCAGTTCCAAGTCCTCCCGGGTTTTTTTAATTTCTCTAGTGACGTGTTCTAAAACGAAAGTGAAAAAGAGTGTGTTGAAACCTTATTTCAGACCACTGTATGTAATAAACGCACTGGACAAATGTTTCCTTATACAAAATTTATTCCACATGTCCCTTAATATTAACCTAACATGTTTCATGGGTATACCAAATCAGTTGGATTGGTAATTGGTAATTTGGAATTTTAAAAATAATGTAGGTAGGAAAACGTCTTGCAGATTTTACCAGAAGATTTAGGTGGGTGATAATCGGACACTGAAAAAAGTCTAGTAGCCAACGTGGACTTTGTATTGGACCTGCGCCTGCTTAGCCATAATAATGCACGTAGAGAGGAGAACAGAAGCGGTTTGACAAGGGAACAAGCATAGGATTTCGCACGGCGTTTTGGCTCGTCGACACTCGATTATAAAGGAGTAGTGAAATGCGACTTAAGTAATTCTGTGGGGCAGAGACACTGTTGAGGATGTGAGAAACCGATTTCTTCGTCGTTTTGGAACCAGATGGTTCATTACCGTGTTCACAGGAGCGAGCTACTGAGTTCTGTCCTCACCAATTCAGTAAATTAACGGAATGGAATTTACCGTAATAAAATTAGTACTGTATATTTAGCTCCCCACTTATTTATTAATTGTCATGGAATTATTGTACGCGTAAAATGTAAGAAATGAGGACACGGTCGCAATATAGCGGAAGTTAAGAGTTATATTGGTTGATTCTTAAGATGTTTGTTGACGTTCTTTCTACTGGAAATGTTATATAGTGTCTAATGAAATGGAAAATGATCTTAAGTTGTGGGTAGAAAGGGATTTAGAAGGAGGCGATCGTTGAATGTTTCAGGTATACTGTTATCTCAGCATTCTAATAGAAAGACTGAAGAAAATTGCGAAAATACTTGATCAAGCTAGCGGCATGCATCACATTATGTATAATTTTTCTTTTCATCTAGTGTTTCTTTGTCTTTCCATCTGTTTGCTATGACATTATAATATTTATTAATAAGCGCAATGTGAAAGTTATCTACGTTCCACGGCTGTTTCGTTGATTTACATTCATCTACCGCGATTTAATTCGCTCTAAAGGGAAGATTTGAGCGTAATTGCATGTGCGGAGACAACGGAGGTCTTTTTGAAGTGGTTTTAGTTCAAGTCCAGATGCTCAAAGACACTGTTACTATTGCTACTAATGCAATATACTATTTAAACATAATGTCTTTTCGACGTGCTGTAATGTTCGCTTCATAAACGAAATGGGTAACTTCAATGAGATTCAATTCGGTAGTACATCTGAGGCCATAACTTGTACTCTTCTCCAAGTATAATTAGAATGATCAAGTCAAGGAGGATGAGGTGGGCAGGTCATGTAGCACGAATATGGGAGACGAGGAATGCGTATAGGATATTGGTAGGAAAGCCAGAAGGAAAGAGACCACTGGGAAGACCAGGGCGTAGGTGGGTGGACAATATTAAAATGGATCTTAGAGAGATAGGATGGGATGGTATGGATTGAATAGATCTGGCTCAGGATAGGGACCAATGGAGGGCTCTTGTAAACACGGTAATGAACCTTCGGGTTCCATAAAATGCTGGGAAATTCTTGAGTAGCTGCAGAATTGGCGGCTCCTCCAGAAGGGCTCAGCTCCATGAGTAAGTAAGTAAGTACATCTGAGGCTTCTTCACAAATATCTTTTTTTAATGGCTCTTCCAGCCCATCCAGGGCCCTGGCCCTAATCAGTAATCAGTAATCAGTTTTCACAACGGTAGGGCTCCTTGGACGTGTGAAGGCCGCTACCAACACACAAGACGACACAAATACAGAATGAACGCATACACACACCAAACATCCATGCCTTGAGTGGGATTCGAACCCACGATCCC
>NW_019733835.1:137822-143836 GCF_002891405.2 Cryptotermes secundus | reverse complement strand
GGGGGGGGGGGGATTCAGAAGTCATCGGCACAGAATGGGAAGAGCCTAGAAGCAATACTCCTTGTTGGTCGCTTACATTTTGATTCTAAAGGGTTCTGACGAAGTTATATAACACTCGGGATACTGGGTGTTTGGACTTTACCCATTGTCCTTCTTCCCAGTGACTGAGCTTAGCTGTTTGTAGCTCACCAAAGAGAGTAAGTGGATCCCACCTCTAACCTGAGGAAGGAAGCAGTTACATTTTCCGTAACGTTATGTTTATTCGAATATAGGACTATGGACAGGTACCAAAACCCAACGATCCCTTCCACGGCCATATACAGAAGTTGTGAGCACTGTCTCCGCCCTTACTGCTCTGAGCCCATACAGAATTAGCCATTGCAGAGGCCGCTCGTATAGTCTTGGCCCAGCAAAAAATTCTGATTTTGTGCACGAATCCCGCAGGGGGAATGGATGTAATTCCACATTTTCCGTGTTTTCTTTATGTTATCATGTATAGATGCATGGTGAATCGAATCCACATCCAAGAGTTCGTATCAGATATCTGTACGATGCATTTTTCCGTAAGTCATTGTGAATAGCTGCAGGTTAGAGGGGTCTAATCCAAGAAGAAGAAGATGAAGATGAAGATGAAGATGAAGATGATGAAGAAGATGAAGATGATGAAGAAGATGAAGAAGATGAAGATATGACAGGAGCATATTCAGCGTTACATTGCAGTGTACTCTTCCTAATACTTGTCAAAAATTGCGAGTGTTTATTATTACGATATTTATGGTGCATAACGACAAATTGCTCTTGTGCTGGATCCGCTTTACTCCGTCCTGCAGGAAATTTGTTGTGTTCACCGCGACTTCTCATTACATCGCCGCAAGCATCATACACGCTTCAGGAAGTTCTAAAAGAATAATGTCTCGTATTTCTAGGTGTGACTCTTTGCTTTCCAAAACGTATGGCCAAGCAAGCAGAAAGAGATGGTGCTCCATTTATACGAAGCTCTGAGGTGTGAAAGAAATGTCTCATTTAGAGCACGTCCTTGACCTGGAAATATTATGCAGAACTGTGCTGTAAGAGATACCAGCTGTATGGTAAGCAACAGAGAAGCAAATATCTTCGCACTGAATTGCTACACTAATTTTACCTTCAGGTGCTTGGCAAATTAAAGCCTCTACAGGTCTGAAGACCCGCGTATCCCTGATGTTCTCACCCTTCTCCCTGCAGTTCATAATTCTGCGCCCTTTTATCCAATTTTTATCTGTATGGTTCTTATATCTCTTCTTATGTAGTAATCCCATCAAGTGTACATCGACCTGAAGTATTTTTTACAAATTTCAGCGTGTCTTTGTATACCTTATCAGGTACAGCCAGCTGTGTATTCTACGGTATTCATTTCTGCCTTGTCTATTGCTCGTTTGTCCCTTCTCGCCTCATGACCATGTCCCATTGCCCTATTTTAACAGTGATTTAAACAATGTAGTAGTGTTTTATAGTATGAGGTGGGCAGGGCATGTAGCACGAATGGGGTAGAAAAGGAATGCATATAGGATATTGGTGGGAAAGCCAGAAGCCACTGAGAAGACCAAGGCGTAGGTGGGTGGACAATATTAAAATGGATCTTAGAGAGACAGGATGGGATGGTATGGATTGGATTGTTCTGGCTCAGGATAGGGACCAGTGGAGGGCTCTCGTGAACACGGCAATGAACCTTCGGGTTCCATAAAATGCTTAGAAATTATTGAGTAGCTGCAGATTTGGCTTATCCTCAAGAAGGGCTCAGCTCCACAAGTAAATAAGCAGTACCAAAAATATTTGTACAGTATTGCAATTGTGAATTTAAATGCGAGATAGCCCCCACATCTAAAATTACATTTGATAATTTTCCTGCGTTTTCAACATACGCCTCATAATCAATTCCTTCACGGTCTTACGGATAAATCAGGCTCCAGGATCTTAGCCTGTAGGCCAACGTAGGCACGATATATATGATTTACAGTGATCTATTCTTACGAGGGAGAGTCAATAAATAGATCACAAATGTGAGTAAAATACCTGCAATGGAAATAACAGGTCTTCACTCAGGGGGCAGATGGGGACATTCCGATGTGTCTGCGGACCGAGGAAATCACGAAAATGTGTAATGAACTTAAAAATGTCGTTGACTAGTTATAGTTATTAACATTAATAAACATAGGAAAATCGCAGACATACATCCTTGCCTCGAGTGGGATTCGAACCCACGGTCCTGGATATTAAAACTAATTTTAAATTAATTTAAATGCATTGGGTAGGTTCTGGCCATAATTATTTGCCACTCATCGCATATGATTTAGTATTTAATGTTTTTTCTATTTCTAATGGGGTGGGACTAAGTCCCTTGAACTGCGGCCACTTCTGGCCTATTGTACCAGCCCCAGATGATAGGTGAGGGTGATTGTGGAGCAATTGATGGAATGAAGATTGGCAGGGGAAACCGAAGTACTCGGGGAAAACCTGCCCCAGCACCACTTTGTCCACCACAAATCCCACTTGACCAGCCAGCGACTAACCGCTTGAGCTATAGTGCGGCCTTTAATGGTTTTATTCACTAATTATAACATTTCGAACTGAATTTTAAAGTATCTATACAGTAAGATGACAGGGGCACGTAAGAGTAAGCCGCATGCGCAGTTACACTTTAAGTACCATAACAGTGAATAAACTCTAATGTTTGTGAGCTGTGTTATATTAATAAAATGATCAGTTTTCTGGAATTTATCTTTAATTTTTATTTGAAACGTCGTTTTGGAGGCAGAGGCTGGCGCTGTGGATTGCGCCCAGCAGAGTAGGTATTTCACCTGAGGATAGAGACAAGCCAAGTTTCCGAAACATCGTTTAAAATAAAAATTAAGACGATGGATAACGTCCAGAAAATTGGTCATCGTACTGTACGAGTGAGTTGAATGAGAGAGAACTGACTTAGGTCCGAAACCCTTGAAGGGAGTTATTACGTCATTTCTTTTGGAGTGGGAAACAGAGGACACGGGTTAAATAATCTAGTTCCGCCATGTATAACAATAAATTGGACGTCATGGGAATATGTGGGAACACAATGGTCAGATTAACTGAACAAAAACGGCGCAATGGGTGGGAGAGTTGAAGGAAACTGTTGCTCAAGAGAACGGGTGTTTATGGGAATTCGCAAACAACAGGTAGAATAACAAGTTACGTAGGATATTGTGTATATGAGAGTTAATAATTTTGTATCATTGTGTGCTTATGGAGCATCTAAGGTAAAAGGTAAAGTTGTCCCTGTGCTTAACTACTAATTAAACACTACGCCATGAAGGCGTATGGGGGCGTGGATTTATAGATCCACATTTTCTTGACCTTGGCACTAGTTGGAGGTGAGTGGTCAGCTTCACCCCCGGGAAGGAGTCCCCCCTACCCACTGTATAGGAAGTTGGGTGGACACCAGAGCAGGTCTGGACGACATGGAGAAATTAAATTATTGAACCTACTGGGACTCGAACTCCGACCTCTCGGTCACCCAGCCCGTAGCCAGTCGCTGTACCGACTGCGCTATTCCAGCTACATGAGAACGATTCCTGAGGGCGAGGGTTCAGATATCTTTAGGGTATAAATTTTGGCCTGGTGTACCTAATAGCAACTACCCAGTTCTGCGTTCCCTAGGCTGAGTTACTAACTAACAGCCTCGTAGAACGAACAGCTCTCGAGTGTCCACTGACATCATAGTGAATGTTACTATGTCAGGCATGGTCGTACGTGTCACGTTTCGTCCCGTTCCGTGAGAGATTCTTAATGACAATTTAGATCAGTTATTTAGTTGTTTTTTGTAATTCAGACTTCATTAAAAGAACTGAATATCCCGAATACAGTGGCATGTGTGCCACCCTCCCGACAGTGACGTTCGTAGGAATGCGTCGAGCTCTACTTAAACTCTCCCACAGTGTTCATGTCATGGTGTTTTAAGCATGGGGACGACTTCACTTTTATTTCCTTCTCATACGTCGAGAGCGTCAGTTTTACATATTTTCGCGACGAAAGTGTCTGGTCGTTGATTTCAGCCTGCCATTTCATGAATTACATGGTACCGGGGAGTCTTTGTATAATATTTGGATATAAAAAAAGAAGAAAAAATCCGTGGCTTTAGTCCGCAAGCGAACTATACCGACCGAGTGACCTCCGCTTGTCGGCAAAGTTAGTGCCAACTTCAGCGGATAGAGGGTGACGCGTGGTGAGCGCAACAAATCCACACGGCCGTTAATTTCGGTTTTCTAGATCGGAGCAGCTAGTTTTCCATTCAAATAAATTCTCATTTATCTTCACGAGGCTTAGTGGACTACGTTCCAGACCCACTACTTCTCAGAAAATCTGGTAGCGCCAGGAATCGAACCCGGGACCTCGGGATCTGTAGCCAAGAACTCTGACTAGACCACAGAGGGGGTCAAAATGAGTGTATTAACCAAGAAAATGAAAATTTGGGTAAATGTTAATACAGAGGAATGAAGTGATAAGTTATAGTTAGAGATTCTCACAGTGATGAGTATTAAGACTGAGGTCGTCTGGGATGTGACGCTATGTAGTGAGTACCTGCTGCTTTTATCATCAGTTTAGGGAGCAGGTTCCTCCTGAATCTTAGTACACTCTGTACTAAACTACAAGTACACGGTGTGACAACCGAAAGGACCGTAAACTTATGGAATGAGAGTTGGAGCAAAGGATCAATATTTCCGGCTGTAGGTTAGTGGGAATGAAGCAGAAGAATTTGCGTTTTATAAGGGTAAGAATATCATATTGTGGATGAAGACAATGTCTATTATCAATTTAATAATCTCTCTTGATGCAGTTATCCCATTGTTGTCTGTTGATGAGTGAGTTTATCAGTCAATTATACCTCTGACCTCTCTGCGAATTTCATCTGCATTGTCTCAGTATTCCCAACGCAAAGACAGCCGTAATATATCCCAGTCGCAAATACTAGTGCTACAAGATTCCTGTTAAGCGTTTCTTACTTTTAAAGACATATCCAAACTGACAAGCCCGATTTAGCTCACTGTCCATGTTTTATAACATAAGGAAAACTTCCATGTCAATTGAAATATTCTCGTGAAAATGTATGTGCTCATTTTGCCACTGAGAACTACAACACTTGAAGACTTTTCTTGTCCTGCAAATAATATTTGATGATCATGCAAAATTCGGAGCTGGCAGAATATTTTGACCAAGATGAACATAATGTAGAATGTAACTGTAACGAATTTATAAACAAGAAGTTCAGGGAAGAACAAATTGCCCTTTTTGCATTCACTGTAACTTTGGTATCTGATTATAGTATGTATATATGCATAATGAAGTAAATAAAACAATATAATTTGGGAGGTCGCAGTGTTGGTATTGTTGATTTTCTTTGTGTCATGCTTATATATCACTTAACAGCCATATTGGATGAGAAGAACTTTTGTTATAATACAAAACGAAAACAAATGAATATAGATCACTATTACAAATTTGAACATTTTTACATTAGTAGGTTCTCAACATTCCTCCTTAATTTCAAAACGTTACAAACACATTTCTCATTTTCCTCCTTAATTTAAAAATCTTGTCAATATTATTAGCTGTTTTAGAAAGTTAAATTGAATAACACTTAGTAATTTTGGTCTTTAGATTACAAAATTAGTACATGTAATTAAAATTTTCTCAGTCTTATCAAAATCAGACTTATTTCTTCTTAAGTATAATGTCTCTAAACTTGGTAAATTTCTCTGGTGATAGCGGTTTTGTTAAAATGCCTGCCACCTGAGTTTCAGTGTTACAATATTTGATTGAGTACAGTTTCTCTTTCAATTGTTCACTTATGTAATGATACCTAACGTCTATGTGCTTACTCCTAAGCATCACTTGTCCAGATTCTATTAGCTTGATTGCACTCTGTCGACACACAGTTCAGCTTCCACCCTTTTTCCTGTCAACTCCTCTATCAACGTCTTTAGATATTTCAGTTTCTTACAGCA
>NW_019733835.1:118031-137730 GCF_002891405.2 Cryptotermes secundus | reverse complement strand
ACATGTAATTAAAATTTTCTCAGTCTTATCAAAATCAGACTTATTTCTTCTTAAGTATAATGTCTCTAAACTTGGTAAATTTCTCTGGTGATAGCGGTTTTGTTAAAATGCCTGCCACCTGAGTTTCAGTGTTACAATATTTGATTGAGTACAGTTTCTCTTTCAATTGTTCACTTATGTAATGATACCTAACGTCTATGTGCTTACTCCTAAGCATCACTTGTCCAGATTCTATTAGCTTGATTGCACTCTGTCGACACACAGTTCAGCTTCCACCCTTTTTCCTGTCAACTCCTCTATCAACGTCTTTAGATATTTCAGTTCTTTACAGCACTCAGCTGCTGCAATATATTCGGCCTCAGTGGTTGATAATGCAACAATACTCTGTTTCCTAGAGCACCATGATATTGGGCCCCCTGACATCATAATTACATATCCCGTTACACTCTTCCTATCCTGTACATCCCTTGCATAATCAGCATCACTAAATGCTTCCAGTTTCACAGTTTCGGAGTCAGATGAGGTATATTTTATTCCTGAATCTCATGTACCTTTCACATGCCTAAGGGTCCTTTTCACATTCTGAACAGCTATTTTGTCAGGATTTTCTAAGGTTTGACTTTCCACATTTATGGCGAATGCCATACTGGGTCTGGTTTCAGAAGTCATATATAGGAGGCTTCCTACAGCTTCTCTGTAAGGAAATCTTATGTCATTTTCGCCTTCATCATTTATATATCAAAATTTTTACACTTGCTCACACTTTCTGGTATCCCTTGGCATATCTCTTGTAGTTTCCTAAGATTCGCATAACTTATGTGACCTAGCTTTCTATGCCACTCTACACTTATATCTTACCATAGCTTCATTCCTAGTGCTAAAGTTAATTACAAACAATCCATTTTCATCCTTTTTTCCTTCGATTACAACATTTTTGTCCTTGAGTATCTGGACTTTCTCTTTTGTAAACAACACTTCTCCACCATTTTCTGTAATACAGTGCACTGACAGCAGGTTTTTGCTGAGTTCTGGAACATATGAAACGTTTCTCAAACTACACTCTTTAAGTTCTAAATTGTCTAATCCTTTGCAGTCATACTTTGATTTCTCTTTGCTACCTTTATACATTGAATATACTGCTTAGTATGTATCAAATCAGTCTTCACATTTGTCATATGACATGTGCTACCACTATCCACTATATATATTTTGTCATTTTTACTTGCATCACTCACATGGGTTTCTACTGCTTCAGCTAGAAAATTGACCTTGCTTCTTTTATTCCTATCTTTAATATAACTGTCCTTTTCAGCGTGGTTCGTTTTCTTACATATTGTACATTGTTTTCTCATATCATCGTCCTTATTTCTAAAGTAACAGTCCTTTTCAGAGTGATTATTCCTTTTACAGATAGAGTAATTTCTCTTACCTTTGTTGGGGCGGTTGATCTTGGCATGACCTATTTGATTACAATTGAAACACTTAAAAGAGGTTTTACTTTTGGTTTTAGTTACTGTCCTAAAATCTTTAGTCGTCATCTTGCACTTCACTTCTTCGAACATCAATCTGGCCACCAGGTTGTCAAGGGTTCTGTCCACAGTCATCGTTGAGTCCCAAGCAGTGCTGAAGTGTTTGTAGTCTTCTGGTAGAATCGTTGTTATTTTTGTCATGATCATGTTTTCATCAACGTTTTGGTTCAGTTGACGAAGCTTGAAGGCAATGTTCTATACATGACTTATATTCGTCATCATATCCTTAGTTTTGTCATACTTGAAGTTGCAGAAGTCTTGTAGCAGAAGGCGCTTCTGTTGAGGGGTGTCTCGTGATAAAATTTCTTCAAGGTGTCGTATATTTCTTTTGCGGTTGTGCATGTCACAATGTGTGTCTTCACGTGTTTCTCTATCGTTCTCACTATGTAGTATTGGCACTTTGTATCTCACATCTTTTTTTCCTTATATTTTCTTCGCCTCTTCCTTGGTCACTTAACAGGTCGCTGCCATCAAAGATGTTTATCAGTTCTTTTGCACGCATCAGAATCTTGATTTCAAAATCCCACAGTGGAAATGAGTCGGCGTCCTTCAGTTTTGGCAGATGCGTTATCTCTTATGTCTCTGCGGTTGCCATTTTTCGTTGTTTTTTTTCCCTGTCTTCTCCTTTTTTCTCTTTCTTTCCTTCCTTCTTCTTCTTCTTCTTTTTTTTTAGCAAATCTCGGTCCATAACCTGTTGAATTTCTTTGTGTCGCGCTTACATATCACTTAACAGCCATATTGGAAGAAAAGAACTTTTATTATAATACAAAACAAAAACAAATGAATATAGATCACTATGACCAACTTGAAAAATTTTACATTACTAGATTCTCAACAGGTATTGCTGATGAGGGTGATTTATGAAGTACACCGCTCAGATGGCCTCTGATGTCAAGATATGGACTTACCAAGACTCATGACGATCGATTCAGGGACTCAAGTTTTATTTGGGTTATTGCCTCAGCAGTTTGAGAGGTTGTAGTATTGGTACTTGTAATGGGAATGATTTCTTAAGTACGCCGCTCAGATGACCTGAGATGGCATGTTGAACATGCCAAATCTCATGACGATCTGTTCAGGTGTTCAAGTATTATTAAGGGCATTACCTTAATAATTTGATAGTACAGAGTGTTGAAATTACTCATGAGAGGGATTTGTGATGTACGCCGCTGAAACGGACTCAGTTGGAATGATATACATACCAAGTTCTATGATGATTTGTTCAGGTATTTAACTATCATCACGGTTATCGCCGCAACAATTTGAGAGGCTGTAGTGTTTGTATTACTGATCGAAGGGATTTAAGAAATATGCAATTGAGATGGCTTCATGTGGCATAATACATGTATACAGGGTTTGTCCGGAAAGTAATGCAACTTGTTTTTTCCCGCTTCACAACGCTTCCAAGCTCAGTCTGCTCTGAGCTCTGGGAGCGTCAGGATCGCTGTTTCCGTGAACCTCCTGTTAGTGCCTCTGTCACGACGCGCAATGGAGAAAACTATCGAACAAAGTTACGCGATCAAATTCTGTGCTAAACTGAACAAAAGGCTCATCGACACCCACCAAATGATTCAGGAAGCCTACGGGAACTCTGCTTTCTCCTATTCTCAAGTCTCCAGGTGGTTGAAGTTGTTTAAAAATGGCCGGGAAGAGGTGGAGGATGACCCCCGCTCTGGACGGCCGTCAACCAGTAAAACTGACAAAAATAGGTCTCGTGTTCGTGATCTTTTAAATACCGATCATCGAATGAGTGTTTGGATGATAGCAGAGACTCTCAGTATTCCGAAAACCACTGTGCACGACATCGTTACCGACAATTTGCACATGCGGAAAGTGTGTGCAAGTTGGTCCCCGAATTGTTGACTGACGACCACAAGAACAGCCGAGTGACGATCGCGAGTGAATTTTGGAACGTGTGCAAAACAAACCTGATTTTTTGGACAATGTCATTACAGACAACGAAATATAGACCTTCGAGTACGACCCGGAGACGAAGCGCTAAAGTTCCGAATGGCACACCTCGGAGTCCCCTCGTCCCAAGAAGGCAAGAATGAGCAAATCGAAAGCGAAAACCATGCTCATTGTCTTCTTCGATGCCAAGGGTGTGGTCCACAAAGCATTCGTACCACAAGGGCAGACAGTCAACGCTATCTACCACGTGGAAGTGCTCGACAGATTAAGAAAAAAGATCTTCCTCACTCGAAAGGAGATCGCCGCTACCTGGCAGCTGCACCACGACAACGCTCCCAGCCACACCGCTCAGTGCGTTGGGAGTTTCTGGCCAAGCACAGCTTGGCAACGTTTTCCCAGCCCTCCTACAGTCCTGACCTGGCTCCGGCAGACTTCTTTTTGTTCCCGAGGATCAAGACCGCCCTGAAAGGAACCCGTTTTGGAACCATTGATGCGATCCAAACCGCCGTGACAAAGGCTCTAAACAAGCTAAACAAGGTCCCTGTCGGCGCCTTCCAGGATGCGTACCGTGCATGGAGAAGTCGCTAGCAAAAGTGTGTGGATGCCCAAGGGGAGTACTTTGAAGAATTTTAAACGTTTGTAACGATATCTTGAATAAATTATTTACCAACTTAATTGCATTACTTTCCGGACAAACCTTGTATGTATGTGTACCACATTTCATGAAGATCAGTATAGGCGTTCAAGCAGTATTAAGGTTTTACCTCAGAAATTTTGAGATACTGTAATGTCGGAATTACTGATAGGAGGAATGTTTTAATTACGCCGTTGAGATGGCATGTGACATATTACCCCAAAACTTTAATCCGTATGTCATGATAGAGTGAAAATATGAGTAATAAACACTTTTTAAGAGTTTTAGTAGATACTACTGGTTTCAAGTTTCTTATCATGTAGCAAGCTGTATTTAAATTCTTTATGACCTCATCTATGTGCCTATCCCAGGTTATCTCATTTTGGATATTTAAGCCAAGAAATTTTATGTGATTCATACTTGTTAAAATAGCTCCTATGTCTCCCATATCTCTTGTCACCTTATTTTTTGTAGTGAAATTTATGTAATATGCTTATGTTGTATTAAGTGACATTAAGTTTTTTTTTAACCAATCATCCATTACCCTATATACCTCATTTATTATATATATAAATTTTATTGGATTTGTTTGCGCAATCAAAAAACTTGCATCATCTGCAAATAGAATGGGAGTACCTTTCGTCTCCAAAATCTTGGGAAGGTCATTTATATATATTATAAACAATAGTGGTCCCAGTATCGATCCTTGTGGGATACCACTGGTTACTTCAGCCCATCGAGAATTTACTTTACTACTATTTGTCCCATTAAATATAGTAGTTCTTTGTGTTTTATTTGATAGATAAGACTTATATAGGTCATATTGATTTCCTTTTATTCCATAAAACTTTAATTTGTTCAACAATACTTCATGGCTGACACAGTCAAATGCCTTTTGTAGGTCACAAAAGATTCCACAGACCTGCATCTTTTCAGCCATTTCATTTTTCACTGGTTCAGCCATTCAGAAGTTAATATGAGGGATACACATACAGACAGCAAGATGATTTCATAAGTTTATTTTTAATTTTTCAAAATAAGGAATGTAGGGTAAAAAATTAATAAGTAATGAACATCTCTTACATATATCTAAAGCAGTATTGCATAAGTGAAGGGTTGCAGAATTAAGAGAATGCTTCATACAGATCCAGTCAATGGCATCATGACTTCTTCAGAGTTTTAAACTGATAAAGAAGATTTAGTGAGAGTATCTTATGACACAGTAGTCTGTATATGAGAAATGAGTTTTACCAAAAAGAATACTATCAAATAATACCAAAGAATGAGCCAAAATATTGCATTGTAATGGTGAATTGAGAGTATTATTTGCAAAGGCAAATGAGAATGTTTATTATAAATGATCACAGTATACTGTGACACAAACTTTACTGCAATAACTTATAACCTGTTCCATGACATATTCAATTCTGCAAAAAGTTGCAAGCAAAATGATTCAAAATATGTATACTAAAGCTCTGTGTAGAGTGTAATTTGGTATAAGTTGTTATCTTAATTTATGTTTCAAATTTGAATTTGAATTCTAATTTATTTACGTTCCATAAATCCAAGTGCAGGTTGACACAATAGGATATGGAACAAGTCAAGTAAAATGCATAATATCTGTACAACAATAGTTTTGCATGAAAAGTTAATGAGGTTATAATACATCATTAATATTACCGTGCTAAATGGATACATACAATGGAGTCTGCAAATCTGTTTCAAGCCTGTATATTACTGAAGATCTTCCTTATTTATTGTCATTGTATTGTGAAATACATAG
The DNA here is from genome assembly GCF_002891405.2 of Cryptotermes secundus. Taxonomy (NCBI): domain Eukaryota; kingdom Metazoa; phylum Arthropoda; class Insecta; order Blattodea; family Kalotermitidae; genus Cryptotermes; species Cryptotermes secundus. The sequence goes on along the minus strand of NW_019733835.1, from coordinate 131,873 downwards.
ATCTACAGTTTCACTGTAAGTTCAACAGAAATAAAAGGAAATGCTTTAGTGTATAAAGATGTATTCATTGACATTCTTTTTACATTGATGTTATTTATGAAGGATAACTGTGATTCATTAGGTCTGCTCAGAAAAGTAACCAGAATAAGGGAAAAATTTACTAGAATGTGATTTTCAGTTGAGTAGAAGTCACGATAGTTCAGTCGGTATATTGATGGTCTACAGGCTGGACAGCCCAGGTTCAATTCCCATCATATTTTTATTACAGTTAGCCTTATGAGTCTAGGACAACTAATTTTTAATTGCAAGTCATCATCATGAACATTTTTACACATAACCTACATTTGGGCCTCTTTAGCTACAAGGATCTGTTTCAGAATTGATTTTTCCACTCCCTGGATATTATTCATATTGTACCTTTGCCATTTATAAATAATCAATTTTGATATATTGATATTTCTCTATTACTAATCATTTGTTAACGTCTCACTGTAAAAACAAAATGTTTTATTCCTGCATTGAGGATTCAAGCAAATTACCAAAATATCAGTAATCGCCTGTTGATTCACTGCTGTGAAAATTTTTATCTCGTACTCTTTGAGTTATTTAACATTAATTAAATTCATGTTTTTTAAATGCCACACACCAACATATTTGTATTTGAATTGAAATTCCAGGTTAATCTTCAGCATTTCTTTACATCTCATCTCTTTCCCTGCTTTTGCAGTATTAACTTCTTCCTGTGCAGGACTGGTAAAGGGGCCAAGAATTGTAACAGTCCTGAAGATGGTGTGTGGTATTTGTTATTGCACTGTGTTTTGTTCTGTAAATGTGTTATATTTCTAGATATCTTTAGACTGTGATGAGTTGTTCCTTAATTTGATTAGCATCTACAGTCTGTGGAACCTGTTTTTTATGTCTGTCTGTTATGTTTTCGTGGGTTACATACATTTCTATCAGTAGATTGTAGTTTATAAAATGATTAAACTGGACACATGATTGAGCTAATGCTCCTTCTCTTTACAAATTAAACTACCTTTTAAGTTCTATTCTTATAGTAGCCATAACAAACTCAAAAACATTCTTTGTATAAATGAATTCATGTAATTGCTTTATCTGACTCATCCTCTTCGAGAATCCCTTAGACACACACACACACACACACACACACTTTTGATATCTGTGCCCATTTGCAATCTTCCAGTTTACACAAAATGAACTCATATGTGTGGGTCATTCAGCTTCAAACCAACGAACGTTTCACTCAGTTCCCACAGTTTTTTTGCTGTAGCAGGATCCTTGGCTCCATGTGACAGAAAGTATTCCTGCAAGAAAAACAGAAAGTTAAGTGCATGTCAATAAAGTAGCAACTACAATACGCTGATTTAGACTAATGAGTTGTTTCCCTGAGGTAGTAAGTTGGATCTCTCATAAGAGACATTGCAATTGTAGGGAGTGGTGACCCTGTCTTGTGTGAGCTCCAGGTCCCACTGGCCTGGTGGTTAGCACGTGATAAGGGCTTCTTTCCAGGGTTACAGCTGCCTGAGTGAAGGAAATCCTGGATAAAAACCCTGGTTCTCCAAGACAGGGGGTTTTGCAACCAGCTGCTAACCTGCTGAAGTAATTAAAAACAAGAAGTTCTGCTAAGAACTGATTGCCTACTTCTCTGGCACTGTAAGGACTCTGATATAATTTGAAAGAAAACTTCAGTGTGCATGCATAATGAAGTCAATAAAACAATACAATTTGGGAGGATGTAGTGTTAGGGTGAAGGCACACCAAAGAAACTGGCAACCACAATTTCTGAGAATTGTCATCAGCCTGATTTGAACACATGTTACTGATTGAAGCAGTGCAAATTGAGAAAACTGCATTGCCATTTCCTCTATATGCACTGCTTGATTCAGTAACATGTGTTCAACTCAGGCTGATAACAATTCTCAGAAATATTGGTTGCTTTGCAGTTGCCAGTTTCCTTCGTGTGCCCTCACCCATAGTATTACTTATGGGTGTGATTTATGAAGTACACCACTGACATGGTCTTAGCTGGCATGGCATACAGTAAGAACCTGATTTGTTCAGGCATTTAAGTATAATTATGGTTATTACCGCAATAGTTTGAGATGTTGTAATGTTTTGTATTATTGATCAAGGGAAGTTGAGAAGTATGACATTCAGATGGCTTCATGTGGCATGATATACATATCAAATTTCATAAAGGCTGGCTCAACCATTCAGAAGTTAATAGGCGGGATGCACATACAGACACAGACATGGTGATAGCAAGTTGACCTAAGAAGCCTACTTTTTTTTTTCCAAAATAAGGAAAGTAGGCTAAAAATAAAGAAGTTCTGGGAGGAAATAGTTAGAGTCAGGGTTACTTTATGAGGCTCAGGACCAGATAATTTCTTTTCAATTGAACCCTTGCAGTCATAGTCCTTATGTTGCATCCTCACTGATGAGAGGATGGGGCTGTAGCTTACAATTGCTTCTGGCCCTCGCTGTTGCAGTCATTCTCAGATCCGAGCCCCGCGGGATACGTGACCACATTTTACTTTCTCAAATTCGAGACTCCCCCAAACCTGGAGGGCCAGGTCCCCGTATTTATATCCCCCAGAAACAGGTGGCCCAGTTATACCCCCAGACACCGGGTTCCCTTTTCATTGCCTCCTTCAACTTGCAGGGATACAGCGGAAGTATTTGACCCCACCTCCACACGGGAGCCTCTTGCTTACATTCCTTTGGCTTCATAATGAATATATGATACGACACCGACTGCAATAAAAAATGCCGCAATGAGCAGTTCTTCTATTGTTGCATGCGTATTTGTTGCTTCAAGGAACGTGTTTTCCAGGCATTTGACTAACAATGGGAACGGTTTTCAGGCAGGGGGCAAGGAGACACAGACAGCAAGGTGATGTAATCCCATTTTCTTGTTTTTGGAATAAGGAAAGTAGACTAAAAATGATTATGATTTATACCACAAATACAGGTATATTGTGGAGAAGTTAATGTTAAGAATGTTATTTATTTAATTAGACTTCAAACTGATATGTGTACAATACAAATATAAATACACAAATGCATTAAGAAGAATTTTAATAATTACCTGTACATTATTAGTAGCAACTGCAGTGTCTACAAACTAACGAACCAACCAGCTACCTAACTAACTCCTCTGAACCGAATCCTTCTTGAGAAACCAACACACTACTAACTTTACTTACTTAATTACTCATGGAGCTGAGCCCTTCTGGAGGAGCCGCCAATTCTGCAGCTACTCAAGAATTTCCCAGCATTTTATGGAACCTGAAGGTTCATTACCGTGTTCACGAGAGCCCTCCACTATTCCCTATCCTGAGCAAGATCAATCCAAACAATACCATCCCAGCCTATCTCTGTAAGATCCATTTTAATATTGTCCACCCACCTACGCCTTGGTCTTCCAAGTGGTCTCTTTCCTTCTGGATTTCCCACCAATATCCTATATGCATTCCTTGTCTCCTCCTTTCGTTCTATATGCCCTGCACGCCTCATCCTCCTTGACTTGATTATTCTAATTATATTTGGAGAAGAGTACAAGTTATGAAGCTCCTCATTATGCAGTTTTCTCCAACCTCCTGTCACTTCATCTCTCTTCGGTCTAAATACTCTCCTCAACACCCTGTTCTCAAACACCCTCAGTCTATGTTCCTCCCTTAATGTCAGAGACCAAGTTTCACACCCATACAGAACCACGGGCAAAATTATAATTTTGTATATTCCAATTTTTATGTTTTTGAACAGCAGATGAGAAGACAAAAGGTTCTGGACTGAATGGTAGCATGCAGTACACGAATTCAATCTTCTCTAAACTTCCTCCTGAGTCAGGTTTCGATCTGTTATCATTGTTCCCAAATATCTGAATTGTGCCACATTTTCAAAACATCTGTTTCTTATCTTTATATCATGATTTTGCCCTGCATTTTGGTGATGGGACAGCAACATATACTTACTTTTCTCAGTGTTTACTTCTAGACCAACCTCTTCACTTGCGTCAATTAAAGTTTGTGTTTTTTTCTTTATGGTATCTACATTGTCACCCAGTAGATTCACATCATCGGCATAGGCCAACAGCTGATGAGTCCCATTTAATTTCAGTCCCACCTGTTTTCCCTGAACCTTCCTAATTGCATATTCTAAAGCAAAGTTGAAGAGGAGTGGCAATAAAGCATCTCCTTGTTTTAGACAATTCTGGATAGGAAATTTATCAGACAAATGTTTACCTACACAGACTTTACTATACATTTCATTTAAACACATTTTAATCAACCTAACTAGTTTCATGGGTATCCCAAACTCTATCAGAATATTGTACAATACTTCCCTCCTAACTGAATCATAGGCTTTTTTGAAGTCTACAGATAGCTGATATACTGTTTCATTGTACTCCCATTCTTTTTCTCCACTATCTGATGACTGCAAAAGATCTGTTTCTTCAAAACCTGCACTGATGATCCCAAATAATTTCATATATGTATGGACTTAACCTTGAGAGAAGAATATTGGATAAAATGTTGTATGAAGTTGATAGCAGTGATATCCCACGATAATGACTACAGTTAGTTTTATCACCCTTCTTGTGAACTGGTACAATAATAGACTCTTTCCACTGATCAGGCAATTTTTCCTTATGCCAAATAGAAGTAATTAGATTGTGGATATTAGAATGTAATATTTCACTTCCTGCTTCAATAAGTTTTGCCAGAATTTGATCACTACCTGACGATATTTTTCAATTTTGCAACAGCACTTTCACCCTCAAAAGGGCTAGGTTTAGATACTAATGGCTCAGCTGTATGGGTTTTTGTTTGCCTAACATCACTGACCCTATGTACATTCAATAACTGAGAGAAGTAGTTCCTCTGCCTATTCAAAATGTTGTGGGAATCTGCAAGCTGCTCTTTACCCTATACCTCATTTAATTTCTTGAGATTGAACCTCTCCATATGAACTCTGTGCCTTGTTTGTTTGCTCACTGCCAGTCTTTCCCTAGCCTTTGCCACCACCAGGTAGTGGTCAGTATCACAATCTGCTGCCCTGAATGATCAGGCATCAAGTATACTTGAATTCCGTCTCCTATCTATCAAAATATGATCTGTTTGATTGTGTATCTTCCCACCAGGCGATGTCCAAGTAAATTTATGGATGTTAGAATGTGGGAATATTGTACTTTTGACAGTAAGATTTTTTGATGTGGCAAAGTTTACTACTCTAACTCCATTATTGTTACTAATTTCATGCAAACTGTCATTCCCAATCATTGGTTTGAAAATGTCTTCCCTCCCTGCTTTGGCATTGAAATCTCCTAACAAAAGTTTCAAAGGTTACGTCAGGAATTTATCAAATACATGTTCTAGTTCTTCATAGTATCTATCCTTTATGTCATTAATTTATATTCTGTTGGGACATGAACATTCAAAACAATGATATCACACTAGTGAACACACTACTAACACTAATACAAAATAATAAGAAGAAGAATAACTCTTTCAATATGTATAGAGATATGAATTTAACTGATGCTACTTTTGACCCAGCACAGCCAGAGCTCGAGGTGAGCCTGCTGGTCCAAGCATTAACCTTTAACGTTAGAAGTTCCCCATTTGGGCCAGTGATGAGTATGGTCGTCACGGCCAAAGTACCCCGATTTGGCCAGTTGGGCATTTAAACTCTGCTAGTGGGAATAGCGCACGCACGCCACTAGTAGAAGTGCATGCACAGTCCTAAATATTTATTTCTTATGCAATAATTACCAGACAGACTTGAGTAAAACCCTAATAGAGGAATTAAAATGATACATAAGTGAAGAACAATAAAAATGAGTATACGTATGAGTTATAACGAAACTCATCCACAAGCCAAGTACTTTTATTGCAGATTCTGCAGATTACTGTGTTAAAAATATGTAGTATAAAATTCGATGTACATACCTTCTTTTATTCTTATTTGCTTGTATATAGGCTTATATATATATCTGTTATATATAGGCTGAAATGAAACTACAGTATTCGATTTCACTATGAACGCACAGAAAACAGATCACACTCTGTATCTCAGCCATGATGCCACTGTCTGTTCACGACCATAGAAAGGGCAATAATCTCTTGCAGCTACAACAGAAGGTCTTAGCACTGAAGCCATGCTTTCATTCTTCTGTCCTTTAGTCAAAAGATTCGAAAATCTTAAGAGTATATATAACAAAAACGTGAAACTTTCCAGCAGAAGACCAAATTATTTTATTGCTTCCATCTGTTTTATGACACCAGGGACTGCTAAAATATGTCAATTGTTATAAGCAGGACTGATTTTATAATGCAGAACAACTCTGTGAAGAAATTGGAAACCATTTTTACAGTATGCATCAAAATTAGAAGGAAAAAATTGAAAATAGTGTATACATCTTTGTACAAAAATTTGCAAATCTTGTGTTATAATATATGACACTATGTTCTTTGCTGATACGAACAAAGTCAGTTCCATCAATTTATCACAAAAATTGTGTTTGATACAGCATTTTTAAACACAATGCTTAAAATTGTTTAAGCACCCTAACAGGAACATACATTTTAAAAGCAGAGCAGCAACAGGCATTTAAATGCGCACCAGCAGTGGGCATTTAAATAAACTCAGGCCAGCTCAAGCTTACCACCATTTCAAAAGTCTGGCATTTAAAGGTTAATGTTACCACAATAGTGTTGTCAGCTAGCAGCCTTTTTGCAGACCAACATTTAAAAATGTGATTCACCAGGCTTTTAGATGGATTGATCCATACTTGTGAATGTGCCGCATTGTGCTCCTCTATAATTTGCTTCTCATTGTTTTTACTTCTAAAAGTTTGTCAGTAAGTCTGTAATCTGCTTTCACATTCAAGTTTAGTAGTATCAGCATGCATGCTCCTGAAGCTGCTAGAGTGAAAACTAAGCATCTAAGTGGACCCCCAAATATTCAAACACGCTTGTATGTTTAGCCAGGCAAGAGAGCTGTATGGCAGGCAGGTCATATCATGCTGTATTATCATAAGAGAATACAAACCTTGCAGTCAATGAAATATTTTCCTGATATGCCTTCCACATCTTCAGACACAGAAAGGTAGATTGTTGTCTGGGCACCTTCTGCTGGAGACTGACCAGATAATAACACATTTTATTATAAATATGAAAATATAGCAATTAACATGTTATTGTAGTAAGGTATATATTTTTTTTGGATTACTGGCTTAGTGGAAGGAAGAGGGAACACACATAACATGAATGATATTAATACATCTATAAAACAGTATCTGTCCCTACTGTTTTATAGATTTTTATTTCCATATATGACACCACTAAAATCTTCCATTTCTAGTCATTAGGTTTCTCCAATTGGAGCTTAATGTGTGACTTTGGCTTTTGGGAATATGACGCATACAATGTCAAGGGTTTTCCAGCGTTTCAGCAAACCTTGCAGTTGCCATCTTCAGGGTCAGTGGCTTTGGGTTGCACTATGTTCTGTATCTTTGTTAATGAAACCACTGAGTAAATAACAGATTATGAAATAGTTTAAATGGAAGGACCAAGAAACAAACTACATGTATATTATGAGCATATGTCTTCACCATAAATATTGCATGAAATGACAGTCTGAAACTTTCATTTATCAAGAGGGAGATATCTACTTCACTTTTGACCAAACACATGAGAAATGCAGTTTTACTGATGTGAATATCTGAAACTGTAGGTAGTATTGTGTACAATTTATAGAACTATAGGAGATGTGGGAACATCCCACATACTAACACGCAGTTTTGCCGGTCTAACAGACAGCACTCAACTCCTAGTCAATATCACATTGCTGCCAACGCTCGTATTTATACAGCACTTGCTGTCCAGCCCACCTTTACATCATAGCGCGTGCTAGCCAATCAGCACTCACAATCGCAGCTGCAAGTTTAAGCTCCGCCCAGCAAGCATGGTATAAAAGGCGGAGCCCAAAGCTTGCAATAATAAGTGATCACATTAACTTCAGAACGATCAGTCATCAGAGTCAGCAGCTCTTCGCTGCTCCAAAGACAGCTGCCACAACTCTCCAACAACCACGCTCTATGACCAGGCAGCTAACGTAGTTGCCGCAACTCTCCAGCAACCACGCTCTGCTACCACACAGCTAACGTAGCTGCTGGAACTCTCCATCCCACACCGTAGGCAGCTGTTCCTACCGGCGCATGCCACACCACATCACTTGCCAGACAAACCAGCTGAACGACCGTAAAGACTTGGTCTACTACAAAGGAGCAAATTCTGCCAGTGCACTCATGGCAGAACAAACTGCCCTTTTCAGGGCCAGCCAACTTTTGAACATCGACATTCCACATAGCTTCGCAGCTATTCTGTACATTCAATTTATACAATTTAATATATACAATTGTTACAGTTTTACGTGGTTGTCTTTTAGAACATCAACAATCCCACAATTATATATTTAAATTTGGTTGAAATTTACCCCCTTCTGTCTTAATTTAAAATGTCACTTTTCAGTACAGTGAAAGACCACACACACATTCCATGACATTGATTTGTTGACCATATAGTTTTGGTAGTTTTAATCCTTAAATTGGCAGCTATGCAGTATTATAGGGAGTAAAATTTATGTCACATAAAACAGATTCCTGGACCAAATATATGATAATTTTGTATACACTTTAAGATAATATTCTGTATAATTTAAGTATTTCCTCTGCCTAAGAGTAATTGCAGAACTCACCTTAAAGAAGCCTTTGATTAGAATTTTTAATGGAAGATTTAGTGGAAATGGAACATTCCTCCATATTCCAGAATCAATCATACCAGGATGCAGGCAGTTCACAGTTACTCCTGCAGTGAAAAAGCAAACAGTAAATATCAGTTGGTTTTAGGTCCTGGGAAATTTCTGGGGATGGGAAAGAGCGGTAGTACTAGACCACTTATAATTGCATATGGTAACTTGTTTCATTATATCCTTCAATATTTGAGTTCTGATATTTTGATTTATCATTTCTTGCAGCACCAGATGCTCTGACTGGTAATATTTGGATTGTAGGTGTGTTACTCGTCAGTTTGACGAGCTCTATATGCTATGGGTGCTAAAGCCCCTGTACAGGATTTGTGGAGTTATTTAATAACAATAAACAATAAACAATAAACAATTACTGTTTGCATGCAAGCTTTTATAAACAATAATTAATATTTAAGATATAAACAAATTATTATCTCTATTAGGATTTACTAATTGCTTCAGTACAGTTTATTAATTGCTGAAAGTATTTTCATAAATATGTTGATTTATAGTTGTCCATTCAGTTATCTTTCTCTGATGATTTTCTAGGCCATTTCCATGTAAAATTAAACTCTGAAATGTGTTAAAAATGTGAAGAAGAGAAAAGAATTACAAACACAAAAATGTGTCTTCCGAAGTATGTTACAGGATAATCAAATAAACTGTTCATTTTTAAGGATCTGACATAAGGTATTCAGAAATATGTGCTCTATTGTAAATTATAGTTCATGAACATCAGTGAAAGAGAATTAAAATATGTATCTTTACTTGGCCCTTCTGAAAAATATAAGATGACTGTTCAAATTAAAACATTTTCAGTATGCGCCTCATGAATTTGTTTAGAAGAAACTTATTTTTAAACCTTGAGTGGCAGAAATGAATCAGGTCAAAAGGAAGTTTTTTATACCTTGATGTACTGCAAAAATATCAGCAAATAGTATGTAATGAAACACATTGTGTGCTCATGAGAACCTTAAATTTTTAATTAATGACAGCTCTAAAAAGATGTTGTGAATGAACATTTTCTAAATCATAAGTCATGGAATAAAAAATGGAAGCCTTTCCATTTAGCTACTTGACATACCAAGGAAGGGATGAAGTTAATATGTAACATTAACTAAGAATGTCTAGAAAATATGCTCACATGAAATATCCTGTCAAATTCTGTAGATAATAATATAAAGAACAAAAATATGCAGGTTTATAACTATATTTGAATAGGAGAAGCTGAATCTTTGAAACCTAAGATGGAATGATTAAAAATGAATATGATTTGGAAATTAAACTTAGAAAAGTCACACAGTTTATTTTTTCCAAGACAGGAAAGAATGATGAAACTCTATACAGATTCTTTCTTTCAAATCACTTTTGCCTTGTGGCATATATGTAGGGGTAACTCCAGTTAAATCCAAATGAACTTAAAGTACAGTAATGATTCATGAAACTTCATGATTTAAATTATCTTATAACTTCCTTAGGTGATTCCAATGGAAGTCATTCTTACAATTGTTTGAACGAATGCCAAGTAAAATATAAACACCATCATTGAAGGACTTTCGCCTTGGGGTTCAAGCCTGACATCATGTGGCTGAAATTGTGTCTCCCCATTTATAACAATGAATTTAAAAACTGAATATAGTAATAAAGGTCTAAGTTTTAAAACACAATATAAGAAATGGATCCTAATATAGACATAATAATGATTTACATGTATCAATATAAAGTTTTATCTGATTCACTTAACTGGATTCAAATTAAAGCTTTGTTAATTTGTATTTAAGAAGTAAATAGCATAACACTTTCTACACAATCATTTTTTTATTGTAACATAGTGTTTAAAACTTTTGGAAAAATTGATATTTATATTCTATAAAGAGTGAGTTAGTTGTGACCAATATTTATCACTTAACATTGTAACTCTCTTTAACCATGTGAATAATATGTATTATATTAGCTTCTCAATGTTTCAAGTACCTCTGAAACAAAATAATCAGAATTTGGGAAAATAGTTCTCACCACTGCCTTCAAGTCTCCTGGCCAGCTCTTGTGCAAATACAATGTTGGCATACTTGGATACATAGTACAGATAAGCAGGAAAGCCATCTACAGGATTGAGGTTATTTAGGTTTAGATAGGCAAGACGGTACAGCTCTGAGCCCACTATGACAATACGGCTTGGTGCAGACCGCTTCAGCAAACCTAAACATAAAATTGCAAGGTATAATATAATGCACAGAGCATGTCTAATGCATGCTAATAGAATGGGGGCATACAGCTTATTAATATCAGACATGCCAGTGAGAACATAATGCTCATATCATTTAGGGTTTTTGCTAATGCACATAAGTTAGAATGACAATATACCAGTTGGTACTGTAGATCTTAATACTACAGAAACCTATCACTGAATGCATACTGAATGAAATAAATGAAATTCCTTTAGGTGTAACCCAGTTGTGAAATCACAATGAAAGCTATCTAGTGGTTTGGCAGAGGAAACATATGGATTTACTGCAGTCATCTGTGTAACATATGAGTATTTTAAGTACATATTTCATGCAGAGAATGCATATAAATTTTGTAGAGCTATATCTAAATAAGAACACACATGTTCTCCAGATATCCTTTCAAAGTAACTTGCCAGTAGTTTTTTGCACCTGCTTTGTTGAGCTTTCCATGCTTCGGTTTTCTTTCACTATTGGCTCTTCAAGAAGATGGATGTCATTCATCTTGAAAACATGGTTCATACGACAGAGTGCTTATAGCAAATCTTGAGAGAATGTGAAAAGCACATGTGGTAGCTGAGAGGACAGATAACAATGACCAGCTATAGCAGGAAATGATATGCAGCTGACTGTAGGTTTGAATTTGTTGCTGTTAAGATTACTTTGTATGGTAGGCTACTTTCCAAGTAAACAAACATGAATGCTCAATTAGAATACAAGGTTAGCAGTGGGCTGTTAGAGTAGTACAGTATAAGTTTGCTATAGCAGATGTCATAAACAAAGGACTTTGTACTCTCCAAACAACTTGTGACTTCAGTCAGCTTTCAAAAATATTTTGATGTGAATGTCCTGAAATGACTGGCCATATGAAATGCTTAAAGACGTGTCAAATTTTTCAGGCTATATAAGAAAAAATCCTGAGGTTATAATGAAATTTGGTACCACTTTAAATCTGATTTTCTATGTTAACGATAAAAGTTGCTATGTGACAGTACTTGAGAATGGATAGGTTACATCTTTCGGAAAATAGGATGAATAAAAGTATAGGCTCTGACCTGCAGTAATGTTCTGATGTTATTAATGATAGTCATTTATGAAGTTCATGAAGCTTTTCATACATACCTTAGGGAAGACATTGTAAATGTGAATTAAATAATTAAACAAATGAAAAACACAACATGAGATTTTGATGGAAAGTTTCTAGGGTCCTTAGAACATGAATTTGTTATTGCTGTTTATTATCAACCTACAACTGTGTAATCATGAGTCAAATGCAACCAACTGAAGATTTGGTTTGATGTGCATCTTAACACCTTCAAAACACCAGTCAGCAGTCTATGATACTGTATTCAAATTAAATATTAAACATTCATAATGTGTATGTATTAAAAGTTTTCAAGGGCATACAATCCCATTTACCACTTCTACACTACATGTTTCGGCAGTATGCTGCCATCTTCAGGTGTGTCGATCCATCAACTATTTCACTGCTTGCCTTCATATTGTAACGTGTTGGGTTACTGTAGACGCCGTTCGGATTGTTAATTGGTTTATTTAACAACCTACAAATCTCGGCTACAATTAATTATAACAAAGTTGCGGGGTTTCACACTTTATAACCCTATTCGCAATAATCTGTTCACACTTGTCAGTAGTCTACATGTTTCACAGTACGGGAGCTATACAAGTGTCACTGTGTTACACACTCCCAATTAATTCTCAGTTATCACAAACTGTCACTGATTATAGCACACTAACTGTCTCCGGAGACGGCCACACGTTAACTAACTCCGGCGGCTGTGCAGTTCCCTTATATAGCTGCAGTGCTTGTCTGTTGCATAATGAGTGCCTTGTCACAGTAGGAATCAGTGCCACGTTGCCGTGTTTGCATATAGCCTAGCAACGCTGTTACCTCACGCCGTCTTACGTCACCGTGTGTTGCATGTTCCGTCACCGTGGGGAGAGTGACGGGGTGATGACTCACCTATTACCATAGTAACGAGAGCGCTACGTTACCGCCACGTGCCGCTGGGGAGGTAGGGGTCCTCTGTTGCGCAACATGTCACACTGCTCCCTCCTTAAGGCTGTTCATCCCGAATAGCCTAACGGTGCTTCCTCATTCCTTTTCTTTGGAGGCTGTTCTTGCAGCATTTTCTTTGTGTCCTGCTACTGTTTCTCTTCTCCAACCGCTACATCTTCCCCCTTTTTATGGTTGCTTGTCTCGAGCAGCTCCATGATAAGGCGCTAGCCGGTCGAGGTGTACTACCAACAGCCTCGACCTAGGGTTCCTCTGAATACAGTATACCACATCGTTTATCCGGGTCACTACTTTGTAAGGACCCTCCCAAGATGCTTGTATTTTCGGCGATTTCCCTTTCTTCCGCATTGGGCGATAGAGCCAAACTCTGTCGCCTTTGTCGTAACCTGCAGAGTTGGCCAGTTTATCGTACTGGGTTTTCATTCGGTCGCTGGCGAGCTTCAGGTGCCATCGGGCATAATCGTAGATGTCGTGCAGATGATCCACCAAGTCTGCTGCATTATCGGTTGTGGGTAGTTCTTTGTCTGGGGGTACCCCAAACAGCAGGTCGCAAGGTAGTCGTAGTCACACTATGTCCATTTACAAATAATACTAAATTTGTATACATCCTTATATAATAATAATGTTTATATATTTAAAACTTGTTAAAACCTATTATCTCATACGTCATATTTTAAATTCGCGTGTATTATTGATCATCCACATGGGGGTTCTTCTTCTTATGTTTCTAATGTTGTGTGTATATAT
>NW_019733835.1:113878-117887 GCF_002891405.2 Cryptotermes secundus | reverse complement strand
GACTACTGAAGACAGAGTGAACTGATTTGCGCATAGGGTTATAAGTCGTGAAACCCCGCAACAGTGTCGACAGATTAATGCGATTAGGGTTATAAAGTGTGAAACCCCGCAACTGTGTGATAATTAATTGTAGCCGTTAGTTGTAGATTGTTAAATAAACCAATTAACCATCTCTACGGCGTCTTCAGTAACCGGAAACACGTTACATTGGTGTCAGAAGTGGGATCAGTAACGGAAAACACGTTACAATATATATATATATATGTCTTATGATGTGTTCTACTCTTGTGGATGCGTGTGTTGTATCATTGGACGAATATGAATCAGTGCAACAGGACGCTAAAATACAACATAATATTAAACATGTTATTTCTGTATATTTGGTACCTTCTTAAAATATATGTAGTCACTGCAAGTAATTGATAATATTATAATAATTTATAAACTACAGAATTTTTCTTTCCAACAAATATAAACAATTGCGTATCCCAAAATATGAATAATATTTGTAAAATATAATTGAGTGTTCAATGGAATTATTTCACTTACCAATAAGAAGGTGTGTCAAGAGGAATGGGCCGAAGTGATTAGTTGCCATTGTCATTTCTAACCCATCTTCGGTGGTCTTGGACCCAAACATGTGTGCTGTCCCTGCATTGTGCACTAGGACATCGAGTTTAGTCACTGTGTTATTGATGTCATCAGCAAAGTCACGGACTGATTTGAGAGAACTTAAATCTAACTTCATCACGACCACTTCTTGGTTCCCTGTGCTCTGAACAATCTCATCTGAAACCAGAAAACTCTCATTATACAAAACATGACTTTAGAAATTCATGCTAGTGTAAAGCGGGAAGCATGGAACACTCACAGAATTATGGCCACATAGCTTCAGGCTCCCTCATTTGTGTTAAAAGCAGCCATTTTATAATATTTAACATAGCCCCAATGAATGTGCGCAAAGATAAACAAAAATGATTGGCACTGTATAGCACAGGCAATCGAGAAAGCACTAATCAACACTGTGATATATATTACACTGTGAGAGTTATAACTTAATTTCTCTTGGTGTTCCGCTGAGCAGATTTGTACAGTGATAATATGCTATACTTGACTCTGAAGGTACTTGATTTAAATCTCAACAGATTTAATGGCTGTTCTGACTGGGTTATACTTGGTTTCCATCAGTCTCACCAGCTGGATGTCTGGTAGTACTTTGAAATAGGTCACCACAGTTCCTTCCAGATTCTACTTACTTGCCATTCCTGGTTGTCTCATGATATTGTGACCCTGAAAATTAAGTTATTTCAGGGACAAAAGTAATGCTAGGTTTGAATAAAATAACAACATGAACATGAGTTATGTAATGTCTCAAAGCTCTTAATGCACATTATAGGTATATATATAAAAACATCACTGTTAATTTAAAAGCATGATTACATACTCATTATCTGCACTGGGCACCAACATCGAGGTAAAAACAGTTTGCATAAAGCAATATTGTAATGTTTCAGTAATCCAAGAACCAGAAAACCTTAAATTTAATGAAAACCATGCAAAATAACTCTCTGTATTACTTACTTACTTATGGAGCTGAGTTCTTCTTGAGGAGAAGCCAAGTCTGCAGCTATTCAAGAATTTCCCAGCATTTTTTGGAACCCAAAGGTTCATGACTATGTTCACAAGAGCCCACTGGTCTCTGTCCTGAGCCAGATCAATCACCTCTCTGTATAGCATACTATTTTTAGTGATTGCGAATGCATTATGGTTTTACAAAAAGGCCTAAAAATGTCATATATTTTTAATGTATGAATTGTGTGAAATTTTCAGAGCTCTACACTGAACGTGTTACTGTTCTTCCCACCTCAGATCTTTCCATTTTAGCATATATTACTTGTTGAAAGTTTGGATTTAAAAATTGTGCTGTCATAGTGACTGTCTCTGACATGACATGTGTGACATATCTGCCAATGAAAATCTAAAAAATTATTAAAAAGACCAGGTATACATAGAATATTGTCATGTGTATGAGTGTGACTATAGGCAGGGTTTGGACTGGTAATCGGATTTATTGGACACTTACACTCGTATCTATAATAATAGAGGTGCATACATATCAGGTATTAAAGTTTTTAATCATCTTCAACAATAAAAATGTTGGTTACTGATGTGAGAAGATTTAAATCTGCATTGAAGAGGCTTTTATATCATCATTCTTTTTATTCCATGAATGAATATTATCAACATAATTGGTCATAAGTGTGTAAATTTGTAACGTATTTAATTCAGTTAATATAGGGGAATTTAAATAAAATTGTATTAATTCAAGTTTTATAGTGACTTATTTTTAAATTAGCTTATTAAATCTTTTACTTTATATTATTATTTATGTTAATCGATTAATGTAAGTGATTTTGATTATGTGACTCATGTAATTTTGTATATGTATCTTGATATATCTATTTTCAAAGGTACCATTTCTGCATCCTAGGTTTGTTACCTGTATGGATATGTGGGACTGTCGATGTTCTAAATGACAACCACGTGCAACTGTAACAATTGTATATATTAAATCGTATAAACTGAATTTACAGAATAGCAGAATACAGAATATATGTGGGATGTTCACTGAAGATTGCGAGCAAGCAAGCAAAGAAGAGTCATGTTGCGATTGACGGTCAGTCAGTCTGTCTGTCTGTCTTGGTGTCGAGCTCCGGCTGGGACTCATGACCAGATGTTACTTTTTAAGTGAAAGTTACAGTCCTGTCCATGTGGGGCACCCTCTCTGACGAGAGGTTGGGTCTGTCATTTGTCAGTTATAGTCGACAGTATTAGTCCATTGTCACCATGTACACTTATTTAAAATTGAATCTTAATATCTAGTATGTATATTATATACAAGGCCTCTTGTCAGTCTAGGCTCAGTACAGCAGGTTATGTCCTATTTCTAGTAGTATTCGCTACCATGGCAGTCTAGTCACTTGAACGGTCGTATGTCTGAATGCCGCCAAGTTTAAGCCTCTTATATTTTCTATGTTGGGCTTCGCCTTGATCAATAATGGAACATTCTTGTTTTCATGATTTTGTATGACTTCTGCTTGTTGCCTGCATAATTTTGTTATGTAATCTTATTTGAATGCCATGTGCAAATCGCGGACCGGTGTGCGCCTTGGAAAGTTGCCTATGTTGCGGAGAATCTTGTTTGCAGGTGCTGCAATTTCACTAGATGGGTGTCTGCCGCGAACTCCAAAGCGGGACTAGCATAAGTCGTTACAGATATAATAAGAGCTTTGTGGAGGGTCAGTTTAATGTTAGCGCTCAATCGCTCACTTTTGAATGGAGAACGTACTCTAATGAATGTTCTGAAGGCTTTGGCTTTCCATCATTTCTATGTGCAATCTCCATGTCCCTCTCTTATCGAAGATTACACCTAGATATTTTGCACTACTTACAAATGGAATATTTCTTCCATTTAGAGTAAGACAAGACTCAGGCGGTCGACGACCATGAGAGAAGTAGACCCCCTGAGTCTTATCTTCATTAATTTTTATATTCCAGCGCTCACACCAGGTCTCCATTGAGCTGAGACCGCGCTGGAGTTTTCTAACAATAAAACCCTCCTTGCGATCAGTTGCATACAGACAGCTGCCATCTGCAAAGAGGGCCAGGTGAACACCATGAGTTTGGGGGTATCATTTATATACAAGTTGAAAAGAGTAGGGGAAAGGACAGAACCTTGTGGCACCCCTGCTTGCATTTCCCTTGGCGTTGACATTTCGCCTTCAACCGAGACTCTGAATTTACGTTTAGAAAGAAAGGACCCAATAAGCTTGGTCAAACAGTTAGAGAATTCCAATTTTGATAACTTATATAGCAATCCTGAGTGCCAGGTGGTATCAAAGGCTTTTTCGATCTCCAAGAACACTGCAGCCATAGACATTTTATTGTTGAAATTACGGGTCACGTGGTCCGCCAGCCTCATACATTGCAATGTCGTGCTGTGACGTGC
>NW_019733835.1:90415-113639 GCF_002891405.2 Cryptotermes secundus | reverse complement strand
TGCCTGGAGATTTATAAACAGCTGCAAGCAGTACTTCACTATTACCAATTAGTATGCAGACCCCTGTCGCTTCTACTGAATCAAGGGATGGTAGGTCTGCATGGTTATGGGGAATGCCTTTTCTAACTGCAACGGCAGTTCCCGAGTGGCAGTCGATTCTATAGAAGTGGTAATTTGGAATAAAGAACCTCTCATGAGGTCTTAAATTTGTCTCTGAAAACAGGGCCACATCTACGTGTAGGTCTTGCAGCTGTTTACTGAGCTCATAGCGCTGCCTCCCAATGCCGTTTGCATTAAATGCTATGACTTTGAAGGGCCTATGAACTCTAGTGGCCATTTTGTTTCATGAGGTTTAGTACAATTTTAGTAATGGCCATTACTTTGTCCTCCTCAGACACGGCACCATTGACCTCTGTCATAATCTGCTGTACTGCAGTCACTACTCTCAACAAATTGTCGAGAGTACTGCAGTCACTACTCTCAACATATTGTCGAGAGATTGACCGTTTACATGAGTAGCCTGAACTGACTGACCTGTTTCCTTCTGCAGTGCAGGGGCTGGTACAACCTGCTTCCTTGTTGTGGGTGGAGCCACCGGAACATGGCTCTCCTGAGGGCGCTGTTGCTGCTCTACTGTACTGCCTCGGAGTTCCGCCGCGAAGGAGACACCTGGAGTGACGATGGTTGAAGAGAACACCCTCCCTGTGGTAGATCTGGACGTTCTCTAAGCCTTCCTTTTCTGTTGCTCCTCCTTGGCATGTTTGCAACCCCGACAGTTGGCAGGATGCAGCTTTTCTCCCTCCACCAATCGGCAGTTGCAACATACTGGGGTGGAGACAGAGTTCTCCTTTTCTTGGCACTCCTTGTGTAGGTGGCTACCTCCACACCACAAACAACGTGGGGGTTGCCTGCAGTTTGCCCAAACGTGGCCAAACTGCTGACAGTTATAACACTGTGTAAGCACNAACAGGGCCACATCTACGTGTAGGTCTTGCAGCTGTTTACTGAGCTCATAGCGCTGCCTCCCAATGCCGTTCGCATTAAATGCTATGACTTTGAAGGGCCTATGAACTCTAGTGGCCATTTTGTTTCATGAGGTTTAGTACAATTTTAGTAATGGCCATTACTTTGTCCTCCTCAGACACGGCACCATTGACCTCTGTCATAATCTGCTGTACTGCAGTCACTACTCTCAACAAATTGTCGAGAGATTGGCCGTTTACATGAGTAGCCTGAACAGACCTGTTTCCTTCTGCAGTGCAGTGGCCGATATAATCTGCTTCCTTGTTGGGGGTGGAGCCACCGGAACATGGCTTTCCTGAGAGCGCTGTTGCTGCTCTACTGTACTGCCTCGGAGTGCCGCCATGAAGGAGACACCTGGAGTGACGATGGTTGAAGAGAACACCCTCCCTGTGGTAGATTTGGACGTTCTCTAAGCCTTCCTTTTCTGTTGCTCCTCCTTGGCATGTTTGCAACCCCGACAGTTGGCAGGATGCAGCTTTTCTCCCTCCACCAATCGGCAGTTGCAACATACTGGGGTGGAGACAGAGTTCTCCTTTTCTTGGCACTCCTTGTGTAGGTGGCTACCTCCACACCACAAACAACGTGGGGGTTGCCTGCAGTTTGCCCAAACGTGGCCAAACTGCTGACAGTTATAACACTGTGTAAGCACGTTTTGCGCTTTGTATGCCTCTACCCTGATGGCAATGTGGCAGAGGTTGGTTAATCGGAAGAGTTCCTGGGACTTTTCCGTTCTTGGTAGGGTCACAAGGAACAAGGGAAGATTGATGGTCCTTGCTCCTTCTGGAGGTATCCGACGACTGGTTTGTCATTTGTTTGACGTTAATAACGTCAAAACTCAGACTCACCAGACTGTCAGAGATATCCTCCGCTGGAGTATTTTGCGGGAGGTGACGGATGACAGCTTTAATGGGGTTTTAGGATTTTGGGTAGTAGGAAAAGTATGCAAGATTGTTATCCTCCAGGAATTTCTTGATGGCTGAAAAGTCCGCCATTTCTTTTGTGATNCGTGGGGGTTGCCTGCAGTTTGCCCAAACGTGGCCAAACTGCTGACAGTTATAACACTGTGTAAGCACGTTTTGCGCTTTGTATGCCTCTACCCTGATGGCAATGTGGCAGAGGTTGGTTAATCGGAAGAGTTCCTGGGACTTTTCCGTTCTTGGTAGGGTCACAAGGAACAAGGGAAGATTGATGGTCCTTGCTCCTTCTGGAGGTATCCGACGACTGGTTTGTCATTTGTTTGACGTTAATAACGTCAAAACTCAGACTCACCAGACTGTCAGAGATATCCTCCGCTGGAGTATTTTGCGGGAGGTGACGGATGACAGCTTTAATGGGTTTTTCGGATTTTCGGTAGTAGGAAAAGTATGCAAGATTGTTATCCTCCAGGAATTTCTTGATGGCTGAAAAGTCCGCCATTTCTTTTGTGATAATTCTGGTCCCACTCCTGATGTTGCGGAACTCAAAATTGCCATTGACAATGCCTTTGATATTCCTCTGCAACTGTATCAGGTTAGTTGTAGAGGTTAGTACAATGGGAGGAGGCCTACCTGACCTGCTGCAAGATGACTGCTGCTGTTCCTTGTCGGTTGTCTCCTCCTCGACATCCATTTCTGTTGTCCTCAGGGGCGCAAAAAAGTTTTTTGTTGGTACTTCACCCTGGGATTTTATCATAGGGTACCTCGGGCTAGGTGACAGCTTCGGCTTTTTCTTCTGTTCTTCTGAGGGGTTTCGCTTATGCCTTCTTTGCTTGCGAAATTCCTCGGCTGATTCTTCTTTTTGTTCCAGCAGGAGCAACTCTCACATCTCCCTGTGGATGGCAGCATAGAGGCGCAGCATGGCTGTAAAGAGAGCCTTGCCGTTGAGGTGCTTACAGAGCACTGTCCTCTCGGCCTCGGATTTCGTTATTATTTTATTCCATACTGCGCCGTTTCAATTTATGGAGGGTGATGTATGGATAAGCTGCCTAATTGTTTGCAAGCCTTTGCCCAGTAATTCGATTTCTTCCTTTTGGTCAGGATTACTAGTTGTTAAGTTTTCGTGGTTCCTCTCAAAGGAAGCCATGATTGCCTACCAACGCGTTTCACACAAGGTCGGCTCCATGATGATTGTGAGCTTTTGGCTCCGCCTTTTATACCATGCTTGACGGAGGAGCGAAACTTTAGTTGCGATTGTAAGCGCTGATTGGTTAGCGCACGTGATGATCTGCAAGTGGGTTGGACATCGAGTGCCGAATAAATATGAGCATCGCCAGCAATGTGATATTCACTTAGGAGTGAGTGTTGTCTGAAAGACCGGCGAAACAGCGTGTTGTGTGGGATGTTGCCACAGATATATGGAAAATAAAGGAAATGAATAAATGAATGAATGAATAAATAATTATTACAATCACACTGAGTTACTCCAAAGACCACTGTTCACTACAGCACATACTAAGTCTTCTCAGTTTGCTGTGGCTTCACCAGTCATTGCCTGGTGATGGATCCCAACAATGTCCTCTGCTTTTGTTCTCATGTTCTTACCGGCTGGCAACTGTCTCACAACTCACTCATTGCTCTATGTAACTCCCAGGCTGATGGCCATCTCACACAAACTTCCTACTATTCTCATTGCCATCACTCCAACAACTCTTCGTATTGTGCATGTGTCTGTTGTGGCCACTACCTAGCAACGGCCACTGTACAGCCGCTTCTCTCGCAGTTGCTGCCTAGCAATGGGTCTACATGCTATAATATGTTGATATATAAGGCTTCTGGTAATCAGCTATAAACTTAATTTATAGACTTATGTTGGATTATGTTATAATGCACATAATAGAAGGAAAAGAAATGAAGACATATTGCAGCCTGTAGGTATGATCACCTCACAGCCAAATTATCCTATGATGAGTTTAGGGGTGATGTGCATAAATTATGGCATGGAAATGTTTTGGCACTCAGCTGTAATAGTTACAGGTGACTGACTGCTTTGCTCATGCCAACATTGCACAGTAACCTGAATTCTGTAGAGCTTACCCCTTGCTTTGTGTGCGGTTTCCAAGTTTCTACAGGCCATGATGACTTTGGCTCCCCTCCTGGCAAGATCATGGGCTGTCTCTTTACCAATACCTGTGACAGAGAAAGCACTCTTTGCTGAATACTGATTACAAACTGTATAAAGTTAAGAAATATAATAGGGGCATACTAACTATATAACCAGCTAATTCCATGAAGTACAGTCCTTCTTGAGGAACTGATAATCTCTCAGCTTATCAATAAATTGTCTGACCTCTTCTGGACCTCAAAGGTTCATTGCTATTGTGACAACATCCCACATAGCACGCTGTTTCGCAGGTCTTTCAGGCAACACTCACTCCTAAATGAATATCACAAAGTCAAAGTCAAAGTCAAAGTCATGTTACAACTGACGGTCAGTCAGTCTGTCTGTCTTGGTGTCGAGCCCCAGCTGGGGTTCATGACCAGATGTCTTCTTCTTTGTGAAAGTTGCTGTCCTGTCCATTTGGGGCGCCCTCTCTGATGAGAGGTTGGGTCTGTCATTTGTCAGTCTTAGTCCATTGTCAGTATTGACATATATTTACAATTTAATTTTAGTCTTAATTCCTATTTCTATTTACAATATATACAAGGCCTCTGTCAATCCATGCTTTGTACAGCAGATTATGCCCTATTTCTAGTATTATTTGCTACCACGGCAGTCTAGTCACTTGAACGGTTGTATGACTGACCGCAACCAAGTTTAAGCCTCTTATACTTTCTATGTCGGGCTTCACCTTGACCAATAATGAGAACATTCTCATTTTCATGATTTTGTATGACTTCTACTTGTTGCCTGCATAATTTTGTTATGTAATCATATATGTATGGAATTTTGAATGCCATGTGCAATTCGTGGACGGGTGTGTGCCTTGGAAAATTGACAATGGTGCGGAGAACCTTGTTTGCAGGTGCTGCAATTTCACCAGATGGGTGGCTGCCGCAAACTCCCAAGTGGGACTAGCATAAGTCATTACAGATATAATAAGAGCTTTGTGGAAGGTCAATTTAATGTTAGCGCTCAATCGCTCACTTTTGGATAGGGAATGTACTCTAATGAATGTTCTGAAGGCCTTGGCTTTCCATCATTTCTATGTGCAATCTCCATGTAACTTTCCTATCGAAGATTACACCTAGATATTTTGCACTACTTACAAATGGAATATTTCTTCCATTTAGAGTAAAACAAGACTAAGGCGGTCGATGACCACGAGAGAAGTAGACCCCCTGAGTCTTTCTTCATTAATTTTTATATTCCAGCGCTCACACCAGGTCTCCATTGAGCTGAGACTGCACTGGAGTTTTCTAACAATAAAACCCTCCTTGCGATCTGTCGCATACAGACAGGTGCCATCCGCAAAGAGGGCCGGGTGAACACCATGAGTTTGGGGGTATCATTTATATACAAGTTGAAAAGGGTAGGGGAAAGGACAGAACCTTGTGGCACCCCTGCTTGCATTTCCCTTGGCGTTGACATTTCGCCTTCAACCGAGAACCTGAATGTACGGTAAGAAAGAAAGGACCCAATAAGCTTGGTCAAACAGTTAGAGAATTCCAATTTTGATAACTTATATAGCAATCCTGAGTGCCAGGTGGTATCAAAGGCTTTTTCGATCTCCAAGAACACTGCAGCCATAGATATTTTATTGTTGAAATTACGGGTCACGTAGTCCGCCAGCCTCATACATTGCAATGTCGTGCTGTGACGTGCACGAAAACCAAACTGGCTTTCGTTGAGCAGGCCTCTTTCTTCAATATGTTTACGAAGGAACTTCAAAATTACTTTTTTGAATAGTTTTCCTGTCGTGGACAGGAGGGCTGATCAGACGTAAATTTTGACGAAATTTTGGGTCTTTACCGAGTTTAGGTAAAGTTATTATTTTTGCTTCCTTCCAAGTATTTGGAAAATGAGAGAGTCAAAAACAATGATTGAATAAATGGGTTAGGTGAACCAATGGTCCTCTTGGAAGGTGCCTGAGGCATTCATTTGGGATNATGCCGTCAATTCCACAGGCCTTTTTTAATTTCAGGGATTTTATTAATTTCTGAACGTCACATGGTCTGATCCTTTGAGGGGGGTTGTCGTCTAAGGTTTCCAGCAGAGCTTGAACTCTAGCCTCCACCTGCTGTTCATGGTTTTCGTCGCACAGGTCATGTGACATGAACTGAATTTCCAAACAGTCGGCAATTTCGTTGGCTTTTTCAGAAGGATGAAATTTAAGGCCAGAAGAACCTTGAATAGTAGTTGGTGCCTTTGGTCCGTCTCTCTTTAAGCGAGATTTCGCAATGGGTCATATACTCTGAGGTGTGACTTCAGCGTTACCTATTTTTGTTCCCCACTGTTCAAGTGCCCTTTTTCGGGTCATTCATCTGATTCGTTTGGTGACCCAATTGACTGCCGTTTTACACGCTGGATCCCTGGTTTCTTGCCACAATTTTCTTAGCCTCTGTTTATATTTTATCAAACGATCTAGACCTGGTATATCGTTGTTTATAACACTATTAAGATTACTATCTTACAAGGTATAATTACCAAAGTACATGGTACCAGATCCCAGAAAACAGTAAGAGTAATTTCCATATTAACCAACATGAGAACCTCAGATCTCACAGTCACTACCATCTTCACAAGAATCTACTACTGACCCTGTCCAGAGCCAGCTGAATCCACTTCACTTCACAATTCACCCTGTTTTTTAAGATTAATTTTAACATTATCCTCCTATGTGCATACCTGAGTTGGCTCCAGTAATGATGACTGTACGTCCCTTCATGCTGGCAGTGCTGCGGCATATGCCAAGTGTGAAGTATGCGAATAAGCGAAGTGCTGCAACCAGACTGAGAAGGACAGCGCCCAGCACCAGACCACATTGAAGCAACCATGACATGATTCTGCTGCAAAAACACAACAAATGTTTATGGTTAGGTATATTGGAACGTGATGTACAAAAGTGGGGGACAGGTGGGAGGGAGGGCAAACCTTTATATAAAGACTGGAAGATGTAAGTTAATAATTAAAATTGTGTTATTCCTATAGCAAGCTGAATATTTACTTTAGAACGTTTCACATTTCAACTACTTTGACCATTCTTATGAAACTGACTATGATGTAAATAATATGATTAAAATATGTGGGTATCAAGGAATGTGTATGATGATAAACAGAACACTGTAATAGCAAGTATGAAAAAATGTATAAAGCCATAAAGAAAAACAAAGAAACTTTAATTGATGTTAGTAGGGAGGATGTTCTAGAAGTAAATACAGATAAAACTAGATATATGTTGCTGCCTCATCACCAGAATTCAGGGCAAAATCTTGACATGAAGATAGCTAACAGATGGTTTGAAAATATGTCACAGTTAAAATATTTGGGAACAACAATAATACATAAAATTTGATTTTGGAGGAAATTAAGAGGAGTTTGAATGTGGGCAATGCTTGCTGCCATTCAGTCCAGAAGCTTTTTTCTTCTTGTCTGCTGTCTAAAAATATAAACATTAGAATGTACAAAAATGTAATTTTGCCTGTGGTTCTGTATGGGTGTGAAACTTGGAACAGAGACTGAGGGTGTTTGAGAAGAGGGTGCTGAGGAGAATACTTGGACCAAAAGGAGATGAAGTGACTAGAGGTTTGAGAAAACTGCATAATGAGGAGCTTCATAACTTGTACTCTGCGCCAAGTGCAGTTAGAATGATCAAGTCAAGGAGGATGAACTGGATAGGGCAAGAGAATTGCATATAGGGTATTGATGGGAAAGCTAGAAGGAAAGAGCCCACTACAAAGACCAAGATATAGGTGGATGGATATTAAAATGGATCCTAGAGAGATATGGTGGGGTCATAGGGACTGGATTCATCTGGCTCAGGATATGGACCAGTTGAGGGCTCTTGTTGACAGGACAATGAACCTTTGGGTTCCATAAATTGCTGAGAATTTCTTGAATAGCTGCATAACCGGTGGCTTCTCAAGAAGGGCTCAGATCCATGAAGTTAGTTATAAACATATAAATTATCTATGTTAGGTAACAATAACAAACAAAGTAACAGTGCAAAATGTTGAGGCTCTGTACCTCACTGACACATTTAACGCAGGTGGAATCAGTACTTCAGTTCTTCAAAAGAATAAAACAAGAAGTCATGAGAAGAACAAATTGCCTATTTTCTGTTCCCAACAATTCATGTGTTTGATAAAATAATAAAAACACTTTATTATACACACATAATGAAGTTTATAAAACAATACTACAGTATGCTGGAATTACCAAAGGGAGGCATCTGTGAGATAATCTGTTGAAAGCATCTCAGATGGCATGTTTTCCTACCAAGTTCCATGGCAATTGGTTCAGCATTCAAGTGATATTAAGGTTAATACCTCGATGATTTGTGAGGCCGCAGTGTTGGCCTTACTGATGGGAGGGATTTATGAGATTTGCCATTGAGATTGCCTCAGGTGGCATGACATACATACCAGTTTTTATGATGGCCGGTTCAGGGAATGGAGTAATATTAAGGTTATTACCTCAATAATTTGAAAGGCTACAGTGTTGGTGCTACTGATGGAAGGGATTTATGGAGTATGACATTGAGATGGCCTCAAGTTGTACGTGTATGATACACATACCAAATTTCGTGACAATCGGCACAGGTATTCAGAAGTTGTTGGGGAGGGATGCACAGACACATGCATACAACAATGTGATCTCATAAACCTACTTTTATGTTTTAAAAATAAGGAAGTAAAATGATGATGATGATGATGATGATGATGATGATGATGATGATGATGATAGGCAATAATTTAGAGATGAGAAAGAAAAATATATGTATTTACAAGGATATATGTATTATAAGGTGTAATGTGACATTAATGATGATAAGCCCATCTACTGAAGCTCTTGACAGCAGCTGAGGGACAAAGTACAGCCAAACACTGGAGAAAGAATACACATTATTACAGAAGTGAACAAACAGACATAAAAATGAAGAGAAACACAAAGAATGTAATAACTAAGAACTACATAACACAGATCCTTGAATATTATTAACAATTTTAGGTACAAATTTATAAAATATGATTGAGTGAAACCGCCCAGATTACAAGTATGTTGAGATCTTTAGCCACCTCGTTGGCAGCACAGGCCCATCGAGTAGGACAGTGTATATTAGAGGGACAGACATGCAGTAGTCTCTACCACTGCGAGTAGGAACACAAATACTAACATTTTCCAAGAGGGAAGTGCAGGATTTAAGGCAACGATAGGCATAAAAAAGTGAATCAAGGTGACGTTTCCGTTTATGTAAAGAAAGTAGACTTAATTTCTCTTAGGCAAAAGTATAAATTATAGGGAACATGGGGGAAGAAACAATAGAAACAGAGAGACACAAACTTCTGCTGGATGCACTCAAGCTTGTTGGCATCAGTGGATGTGATGGAATTCAAAACTACCAAGGCATATTCCAACTTGGGCCTGACTAACATAATGTACAGCACATGTAAACAATCCAGAGAAGAAAATCTGAAGGTTGTGAAGCGAGTAAAGGCCTAATAGCTTTATGCATTCAGAAAATATGAAATCAGAATGATTGTGAAAATATAGTAATCAAAGAGAGCACCTAGAACCTCAACACTGCTGTTGTGTGTAATGGCAGCTGACAAGGCTGATACTTGTAACTCAGAACATTTGTCTTCCTGGAGTATAACACGCGTTTTAGCAACATAAAGTCTCATGGAGTTAGCAGTGCACCAGTCACTCGTGAAATTTATTTCAGAATGGAGTAAGAGACGATCATGAGGTGAGCTAATGACGCTGAAATTTTGAGATTATCAGCAGTGGTTAAAAGTTTACAAAAGTCAATAGAGCTGAATAGATCATTAATGAATACATTGGAAAGGAAAGGCCCCAAAACAGAGCCTTCCGACACCAGAAATTACTAGGAAATGCAGGGACAGAGTACCAGAAACGCGAACCCGAGATTGTCTGTTGGTTAAATAACTACGTAACCAGCCAACATAAGCATCAGAGAATCCAAGGAGCTTAATGTGTGCGAGATAATACTAATAACAATAAAGTGGGACTAAAATTCTGTGAAATAGGTAAATAGACTTTATGAATTCTGATCGTAACTCTTGTTTATGTCAAAGCACAGCCTAGTTAGGCCTATTCGTTTTAAATGTGTTCCTTCAAACCAGTCGATCAGGCACTTTACTTTCAGACCTTGAATTTTCGCGGCAGCTCATTCGTCAAGAGAGACCAAATATTTGATCAGAGAAGTAAACTTTGCATAATGATCACACACCTACTATACTCATATCTATCAATAAAGCAATTTATACCTAAGATGACATACCAGTACTCGAACACCCAGTGTTCTCTCCTGATTTGGCCCTTGGTCAACAGACTGAGAACTAAGTGAAGGACTATAACGTAAGAAATTGGGTATTCCAATGTGAACCGGACTTAATTGGTTGAGGACCTTATCCAAGCACAAGTTCTCGTGTTAATGGTGTTGCCACTAGTGAGCTAAACAATACTTGATGAGCCTAATCGCTAGTTAGTTTAAATATTCAGTTATTTGCCTAGGCAGTTGCTCAGTTTACTATAGTTAGTTTAGTTACTTAGACAAACATGTAGTGATTTCGTATTTTTATTAGGTAGCAAGATAGATAGATAGATAGATAGATAGTTAGACAGACAGACAGATAGATAGCCAAGTAGTTACTTTTTATTGCTAGTGGGGTGGGACTAAGTCCCTTGTACTGCGGCCACTTCTGGCCTATTGTACCAGCCCCAGGTTATAGGTGAGGGTGATTGTGGAGCAATTGGTGGAATGAAGATTGGCAGGGGAAACCGAAGTACTCGGAGAAAACCTGCTCCAGCACCACTTTGTCCACCACAAATCCCACTTGACCAGACCCGGGATCGAACCCGGACCGCCGCGGTGGGAAGCCAACGACTAACCGCTTGAGCAATGATGCTGCCCAGAAGTAGTTACTTAGTTAACTAAGTAGGTAATTGCCTTTGTTATTAGCTAACAAGTTAGTCTGCTAGCTAATTAGTTGGGTTCTGAGTTAACTACGAGGAGATAGGAAATAGACTATTTTTATTATCTGGCAAGATACAAAGATTTCTGGCTAATTACATAGTTACTTAGTTCATAAAATATGCAATTACATATTTCTATTAGCAAGATCCGTGGATAGTTAGATCGCAAAGTAGTTAAACTGACACTTCATCCAAACTATGTTTGAACACGCAGAGGCCTACTTTCAGTAAACAGTAGCTTCAGGAATAAGATGTTGATTTTATTAGTGTTATGTCTATACAACGTCCGAGTTACCATGTTTATAATGATATATTTCCTGTATTGTCACCCGTCTTTTACTCGTGTTTTATGTATTGCCATGGAAATGCACAGAAACCTCCCAGCGTATTGGGATACATGGACTACTTACGTGTATATGCAAAAGTTGCTTTCGCTCAGTACAGCATACTGACTTCTTAATTTATCATTATATTATCATTATAAGCCACATTTTTTCGTCGCGAATATTTTTGTTTTCCAACGCAGATAAAGCTAGAAAAAAAGGTAAAGCTATCCTGTAACAGGCCTTAGAAGTCCATATTGTTGTGAGACGTCGAGGTTCCCACATTCTCTAGATAATCGGCTCACAGATGGCGGTGAGGCTGTCAGCCTTACGCGCCGGCTGCCCTTTACGTCCCAGGAAGATTCTTGATACTCATTTCTATTAGCGTACACCATAACAATTTGCTGAATATTTTAGTACAGATTGTAAATAAAATGGGACTATATATAATAATAAAAAAAAATCTGTTAGAAGCTGAATCGACCCCAGGGCCATAGTGCGGCTGGAAGAATTAGGTAAATTGAAAAAAAAAAATCCAATGACCTCATCGGGACTTGAACCCGCAACCTTCCGGCTTGTAGCATAATGCCTCATCTAATTACGCTACCGCGTGCCCCACTTCCAACGCAGATAAAACTTTAGAAATCACAAACATGGTCATTTACACACGTAGATTCATTGCAGTTTAAATACAACATAAAGTTTTTAATTCCATCACGAAAGTACACAGACATGAAACCACAATCGTATACACAGTGGTCGTGACTTTATAAAGACAAATAGCCCATTCTTACGTTACATATGATTTCAAGAGTTGGAAAGCCACAAACATATTGTGACATGTCTCGTCAGGTTCCTTCTCAGTAGCATTATTGAACAAATTAGTTTTGATTAGAAGAAGCCACTATATAAGAGAGACGCCCCTCCACAGCATGAAAAATGACAGGTGACTGAGAAGATATTTTATTCTGTCTTCACGAATGAGGGCAAGGATTTGTTTTTATTGCGTTTCGCCTAGCAGAACAGTGTTGTTGTAACGCTGCACTTTCATAGCCTCATAGCCGTAGTGTCTGCTATTTTAAGTGACGTTTCGTGATTTTTAATATCTACACACTGCAGGGTAGAACTTTTAAACATGCTACTGCGACCGCTTTCCAAATCCTTACTTTTTCATCATTCAAGACCTTCCTTCCAGTGACATAATCTTCAGGCAGAGCAGTATCGTCACAACTCAAGAATGAATCATAATGATCTTTCCATGAGTTTGAGTTCTGTCGCTGATTCTATATAGAAACAAAGTGATTTCAGTCTGTGACGAAAGTGAAAGTGTTCAGAGGTAAAAGTAACTTTCTCCCGAATCAGTCTGGTCAATCCTTACGCAACGTTCGAATCCACTGCTCTTCAGCTTGTATGCCATGGGTGGGCTCTGTATTTTACTATTAAAAGGATTTACATTATACTGCATACTGACAAAATTATGAATATTTTATTTTTGCAATTCATTTTTGGAAGTATTTGGGGGGAGAAAAGGAATGCATATAGGGTATTGGTGAAAAGGCCAGAAGGAAAGAGACCACTGGGAAGTCCAAGGCGTAGGTGGGTGGACAATATTAAAATGGATCTTAGAGAGATAGGATGGGATGGTATGGATTGAATTGATCTGGCTCAGGATAGGGACCACTGGAGGGCTCTTGTGAACACGGTAATGAACCTTCGGGTTCCATGAAATGCTGGGAAATTCTTGAATAGCTGCGGATTTGGCTTCTCCTCAAGAAGGACTCAGCTCCGTAAGTAAGTAAGTAAGTACTGACAGCTACCGAGATTCAAAGTTCTCTCACAGCGATCAACTCGAATGTGGCGTTATGTAATGTGGTGAAAAGGTACCAACATTTCAAAGGAACCTGTGGCCTCAATCTTCAGAATAGTATTACTTCCGAAACGTTAGTAGCTTTCTACGTGACTATACGGCGTCATATCCAAGAAAACTGTGACCTTGATGGGGGACTTGTTGGATATATGACCGGAATATCTTCCTATTCGTTTCAAGTTTCATTTGGGAATAACAAGTTGCTTTCAAAATCAATAATCGGCAATATTATTCTTAATATGTTGCTAAACAATATGGAGGATCCAATCGGTGTATAAAGTAGGCCACCATGATAATGTGGTTGTAGTTCCCTTACGCTTCATGATATATTAGTTCTAAAATTATTTAATAAATTTAAAATTGCCGTATATGCTTATAATTTCAAAATAGCAATATATATATATAAGTAAGTAAAACTCCGTGATTTTAGTCATATATATTAGTTATTACAAAAATAAAAATGACGTTTAAGAAACTGATTATGAAGTGTGTGCTCTGTTATATAAGGTCTCCTGAAGGGCACTGAATATCACATTGCATAGAGATGCTGGAGGTGAAGTGATGAAGCAGTTTGTTTGCCGCGAATTTGCGCAAGTTGCTATAAGAAATTTTGAGTTTTGTTATCAATAGAGAAAAAAGGTGGCACTTGAGTAGTTACAATTCGTGCTCCATATTTTTGAAGTCACGTGTTCAAATTGTTATGCCAGAAAATCGGTTGTCCGTGCTGATTTGGGGGGGGGGAGTTATTCAGTCCTTCCGGGCAAATGCCGAGATAGGAATTTATATTTGTCTACGACAACGTACTTCTATGTTCCTTTCAGTTCACTATTCACCAGTCGCCCTATAATTCGCAGCGGCGTAATTCTAGCGATGCACTGTCATTAAATACTCGTAAATATATAAAATATATAAATTAGTAAATAAATAAATATGCAAATATTTATAAATAATAGAGAAAAATAAACAATATATTTCAAGATATATTCTGTTTCTTGGACTGTTGGAAATTCTTTTTTATTATGAAACCTGAGGTATATTGCAATCATCATGAAATCTGCAGAATTAATCCAATTTAAGTTCTAGCAGGCCATTTTTGTAAGACCTAAGTCATGTTTTAATACAATCTGCGTTTAGGCCTTCCGTCCAAATGATCTCTCTGCGTGATGATTTGGATATTTTGAATGCATTTATTGTTTTCTTAATGCATGCCTAATATCATTCCTTATACACTTGATCAGTATAATAATGTTAGGTGAACAGTGCCTACAAAATGGCGCAGCTCCTAATTGTATAATTTTCTCCTATCCATTGTTATTTCTATTCTAAGTCAAAATGTTGTCAGAAGTCGTTACTACTCATGAAGAAAACATCAGTCTAAATGTGTGTATAAAGCTAATATTACTGGCATTGCAAATGCAGCTACAGAAATAGCATATGTTATTTACTATTTAACTCTTGGCTTTCAAATAGAAGTTTCAATATAGATAACACCAAAGCCCATCCTTGGAAACATTCCTGAGCCAGTTATATCTAATTCATAGCCTCATACCAAATCACCGGTTGCAGAAGTTAGCTTTCTTCTTTCGTATTCAGCATAACTAAAGATGTTCTTTGTTATCCTCAGACACTACATGCAGCGGCTTGGAGAGTAGAAGTCAAAGCCACTACCTCTCAAGATATTTTTAATTCATCATTTATAATCATTGTCATCAGAACTTATGCAGGCGATACAGTTGATATATCGTTGCTTTATCGAAAAAAGGAAAGAAAATATATATCGATAGGAACCACTTCGAGAGCTCTATCTATCTCCTCCGTCTCCGAATTTATACATAATAATTTTGTTCTCCCGCCAAGCCCCACTGTAACCTTGTCTTCAAAAGGAAGTGACTAAACAGATTTAAGGCCCGCAGAAATATATATTTCGCCCAGGGGAAGAGTAACTGCGCCGCCATCCTTCGGTTGAAAAAATTAACTTTCTCAGAACTTCCTCACAGTTAACAGCACGGTGAATTCCCCGGGCATTGTGATGAAAATCACCATTGGTCGTGCTGTAGTTCTTGTAAAGTTTTATTTACATATTCGGGTAACATATTTAGATTACTGGAAATTACTAATTCGTCTGTGCTGTCACGCCGGCCCCGAAAGTAAAGGCAGTCGCATAGTCAGGGATTTAAGTCCTTCCCCTGTATAGGTTTTTCCCCATTCCGGACAGCAACGTCATGCGAAAATATGCATTCAGAAGAAATATCTGAAATGAGACTTCTAGCTTTGCCTACCTGTTAACGTGGAGCTATGGATGTTGCCTTCGTGGCTGCAACGAGTCGACTGACTGAAGGACCGACCTGCATTGCCACTGCATGCGCGGGAACATGGCGGCCAAGAGAAAGTTGTCCAGATCAAACAACGCTGCACTTTTGTTACACAGTTTGTTACGAAATCTTTCCAGGTTTAAAGAATTCCAGGAAATGTTACAAGCGTCACGCATAAGAAGCTAACACAGCGGACTTATTTCGTATATGGATTGGCATGGTTTCAGTTGAAGTCAAGAACTATCAATCCTAACTTACGTTTCTGTGTTTTCCTCAGTACTTCAGGAAATATCAAGGCTAATGCCTTCATATATGCTACAGCCGCTTCCTTCCACGTAATTTTAAATTCGTTTTTTACAGTCGTCTTGCACGCGGTAGCGTGGTTGGTTGAGGCACTATGCTACAAGCTGGAAGGTCGCGGGTTCAAGTCCCGATGAGTACCAGGAATATTATTGGAGGTAAAGGGCGGCCGGCGCGTACGGCTGAGAACCTCACCGCCATCTTTGAGCCGATTGTCTAGATATTGTGGGAACCTTAACGTATCACAACCCTATGGGTCTTCACGGCCTGTTACAGGGATAGCTTTACTTTTTTTTTCTTGCTTCCCATTCAAGGCTATACACGTAGTAGAGACGCGTTAAATAAACTTAATTTGCTTGCTTGCTTGCTCATGGAGCTGGGCCCTTTTTGAGGAGCCGCCAATTCTGCAGCAACTCAAGAATTTCCCGACTTTTATGGAACCTGAAGGTTCATTACCTTGTTCACAAGAGCCAATACTCCCTTTCCTGAGCCAGATCAATCCAATCCATACCATCCCATTTTATCTCTCTAAGATCCATTTTAATATTGTCCACCCACCTACACCTTGGTCTCTCAGTGGTCTCTTTCCTTCTGGCTTTACCACCAATACGTTAAATAAACTAAAAAGATAAACTTATTCACGTTAATAAAATCTTTACACGAAATGGGTAACGTAACCAGAGAATCATGTCCGTCTGTCAGTCTGACATGCAGATTTAGATCGCCCAAACAATTATCTAATTTCGATTACATTTGTTAAAACAAAATAAAAAACTCAGTGG
Source organism: Cryptotermes secundus (assembly GCF_002891405.2). Taxonomy (NCBI): domain Eukaryota; kingdom Metazoa; phylum Arthropoda; class Insecta; order Blattodea; family Kalotermitidae; genus Cryptotermes; species Cryptotermes secundus. The sequence goes on along the minus strand of NW_019733835.1, from coordinate 96,958 downwards.
TTTTAGTCCGCAAGCGAACTATGCCGACCGAGCGACCGTCGCTTGTCGGCGAAGTTAGTGCCAACTTTAGCGGATAGAGGGTGTCGCGTGGTCAGCGCAACGAATCCCCACGGCCGTTAATTTCGCGTTTCTAGACCGAAGCCGCTATTTCCTTCAACTAGCCCCTCAATTATCCTCACGAGGCTAAGTTGACCCCGTTCCAGACCAACTACTTCTCAGAAAATCTGGTAGTGCCGGGAATCGAACCCTGATCTCTGGATTTGTAACCAGGAACTCTGACAACTAGACCATGAGGCGGTCGATTACGTTTGTTACGGAAGGTTAAAGATTCAAGATTTGTATTTGTGTTTATATCGGTGTTCTGTCCAGTGGGTACCAGGGGATCTTTCCCTCCGGGAATAAGGCGGCAGGGGCATGCAACTGACCACCGACTTCCATCAGACGCCGACGTGAGAACGCGTAGTCTATAATTCTGCTCCCTACAAGTTTACATGGCGTGGTGCTCAGAGACAGTTTACCTTATTTCCGTTCTCTTCTGTAACATCTGCATTGCAGGAAGCTTAAGGCGATTTCTTTAAATCGCGACTCTTCGTATAGAAACTGTGGGTACATAAGGTAGGCCTATAGGTCTCGTTTTATGTACAGTCACTTAACGCATCTAATGTCTCCAAATTCCCTTTCAGCGCCCCTTTTTTCTTACTTATTCTTCGCAGTTTAAAATTCCATGCTGCTTTCGGCGACCTATCTTCCATCCATGCTTCTATTCCTTTATTATATTTCTGGTGCCTCAGTATTTTTCATACGTGTTTTAATTGTTATATTCTGAACTTTTTCGAATGGCTGTCCTTAATTTTAATATGTATGTCGCTCGGGAAAGCCGGAAGGGAAGACACCACTAGGAATACCTAGATATAGGTACGAGGATCTTCGAGAAACACAGTGGGGTAGTATGGATTGGATTAATCTGGCTCAGAACAAGGACCAGTGGCAGTCTCTTGTGAACTCTGAAGTAAACCTTCGGGTTCCATTAAATGTTGGGAAATTCTTGACTAGTTGAGTGACTACTGGCTTTCCAAGAAGGACTCAGGTTCGTAGGGTTAGTTATTTTCATTCTTGCCATTTTACAGTCGCTCCTGAAACTTTTGTTGTCCGTTAAAGTATTTTTATGAACTCTAATGAATATTATATTCCTAGTAATCATTTCTGTTAGAGGCTGATTCGACCCCAGGGATTCTTGGGGGTAAAGGGCGGCCGGCGAGTAGAGCTGACAACCTTGCCGCCATCTATGAGTCGATTGTCTAGAAAATGTGGGAACCTCAACATCTCACAACCCTATGACCCATCATGGCCTGTTACAGGGATACCTTTACTTTTATTTTTAATTTTACTAATGTATATTGTAAAGTAGTACACAGATGAAGACATAATGAAGTACAAAGAAGTATATTAAGACACATATACGGTGATGGTGATATAAAGAATCATATACAACTTCGCAGTAATGTGTGTCTTGGTGTGCTGAGAAATTCTGAAATGCTAATTTGCCGCCATACGGAGAAGTTTGAGAAACCTCTTCATAACCTGTAAGTTCAAACAGCTGAAAACTCAAACTAAACACAATACTTTCCTCTCAGTGATACCTTCATTCTCTTGTAGCTGCCTAACATCTTCAAGGTCGGTGTCCTTCCTGCACATAAAAGAGAACAACGAGTTGCTCACTGAGCAGCTTCGCACTAATTTCACTTGCTTTCTCAGCTATTATTTTGTGATTACTATGTCTGTCGCACTTTACTTCTATTTTGCAGGTTTAGAACAAATGAAACGAATCGTATGCAAGTTTTATGTGAATAGTTGCGTTAATATTTGCTTCAGCCGATCACACTGCCATTCGAATATTAGGATTCAGCCTCAAACCCCACTTACTGCATGGAAATATATACATAACTGACTAAACTATATATCTATGGAGCCCACCCTTCCTTAAGACGCCAACTTTCGCTCGGTTACTCAAGAAATTCCCAGCATTTTACGGAACCCGAAGGATCATTACCGTGTTTACAAGTGCACGCCAGTGGTCCCAATCCTGAGCCAGATGAATACTTCCTACCCCAAACCTTATTTCTCTAAGATACATTTAATATTATTATTCCATCTACGGCTAGGTCTTCCTAGTGGTTTCTTTCATTCAGATTTTCCTGTCAAAACCTGCATGGACTCCTCTCCCATGCGTGTTACATTCCCTGCTTACATCCTCCTTAACTTGGTCATTATCATAATATTTGGCGACTATTGCAAGTTACAAAGCTCCTCATTGTGCAGTTTTCTCCAGCCTCCTGTTACCTCAACCCTCTTAGGAAAAAATGTTCTTCTCAGCATCCTCTTCCCAAACATGCTGAGTTAATATTCCTCTCTTAATGTCAGCGACCAAGTTTCACACCTGTACAAAAGTGTTTTGTGTTGCCCAGTGGAAGTACAGACTTTACGAAAGGCTGATAATTCGTCCAAAGAGTCTTAAGAAATGTCTCAATGACATATCCTTCACTGAGCTAAATTACCATCTGCCTCAGCTTCGGGTAATTACTGATGCCGTTAACATATTGAGTGAAAACACAAATATCATACACATAACCACAATAACTACGCTCAAAATGTTTGTGACGATGGCATATTAATGCAGGTATTGTGTTTTTGGACATTATCCATTGTCCGGAGATAGGGACTAGCTCTATCAGTTGGCTCTAACTGAGTAGGATTCACCTGAAGACGAAGATAAAACCAATCTGCGAAACGTGTGTTTTAAATAAAAGAATAGGCAAATGGTGAAAAAGGTAAATATATCCCTGTAACGGACCATGGAGGCCCATAGGGTTGTGAGACGTCGGAGCACCCATATTTTCTAGACAATCGGCTCACAGATAGTAGTGGTCTTACGGCGGAGAAGATTCCTGGTACTCATTTTAACTAAAGGCTGAGTCGACCCCAAGGCTATAATGCGGCTGAAAGGATTAGGTCAGTTGAAAAAATCCAGTGACATCATTGGGAATTCAATCTGCGACCTTCAAGTTTGTAGCGTAGTGACTCAACTAACTACGCTACCGCGTAATTGTAAACAGTGAACGTCTCAGTGGATCTGAATGTAATTTATGCAAGTGGTATAGAATATATCCAAATAGCATGTGTATCAAGAGTTTTATTCGGTTCACTTAATTCGTTGCAGAGAAAATATTTGTCATTTTTTATGTAACAATGAAGTAGCTTGCAGACAAAGCATGCAATTTCATTTCAGACTGCGCATCAGAAGCTAGACAGGTCCTTCTGAAGATACGGCACGAAGTGATTATCTTCAAAATAAGACCAAATGGGTAAGATCCGATAATGTAAGGCGAACATTTATAACTGTAAATTGGATAATTTACAGACGCTTTGATACTCGTAAATTGAAGTCGAAAAGTACGTAGTGGGGTTTACAAAATATTGGTTAAACTAGAAGTGAAATTTGGGATGTTGTAGATGGAAGAATGGAAACAATAGAAATGAGGCCTCATTAAGACCCATACTTTGGAGTGACTGACCACAGTAAATGCCTCTCCAGTGCGGATTCCATTATACGCCTCAAAATAGATATCAACAACTATTTGTCGAACTAGGAAAATTTCGATTGTACACGGTCTGCCAGACACGCTGTAGTAGCAGACGAAGTTTATTTGATGCCTATCATTGTGCTAATATTTTGCATGATAATATTCTGTTGAAATTTTATTCTAATACTTCTGGAAGATACGTTATTATATTCCACGGTTTGTTCGTAATTATAATATCAGGCAATAATTGAGAATTTAATGTTTGTTTACTTTAAAATTCCATGGCTGCCTTTGCCGACGAAGATTAAAATGCCCCATGAATCCCGCGGTACGGACTTCGTGCTACGGTATTTAAATTTGAGCAAACATTATTAACGTTGTCCACATATCCATTTGCACTTTGGAAGATCAAAGAATTACGATAATTTGCAGAAAGTTCACATCCATATATCTTCGATGTTTTCAATTTCCTTATAACTTCGAAAAGTTTATTTTTCGATTTTACGAAATATTTCAACCTTTCAAGTTAGGAAGGTCGTCAGAGTGGTGTCATATTCCGCTGTTTGTAAAGTTATGAAATTACAAATACAACGAATTCTTTTTAGTTTGACGATAGTCAATTCTTTAAGTTCTCTACATTTTTTTTTATAAAATATGCACTACTTTCGAACATTTTAATTTAGTTCAAATCACCATTAATGAACTAAATGGAAGGTAAACATTTTTGGAATCTCAGATTTCGAAACTGTGTAAAATATCGGAAGATATTACAGTTTTGTGGTTTGAGAAATTTTCAAAATTTCAATAAGTAATTGCCAATTTCGTCATGTTAACATATAATCTTAATATGCGACAGCTATTCGGAAAGTAACCTCCGGTGAGCTGTTAACAAAACAAGCAACAAGAAAAAATATATACAGTCATTATTTTATGGAGTGCGACTATAGCCAGAATTTGGATTGGTAATCGAATTTACCGAACTCTTAAAACAACCCGTGACTACACTTTACAAATCACTATCACAGACTAGTGCTCTCCGTCACGATCTTCAGTGCGTGCTTTCGACGGCGTAGTATCCTCGGCTTCTGTCCTCTTTGGCTGGCACCTTTCAGCTGCAGCTGTACTAACTGGTTTCCAGTTGCCGAAATATCTCACAGAGCACATTCGACTCCTTATGTAGCCTTGGTAAAGGCCGAATAGAAAACATCTCCCCCCAAAAGCCAAAGTCACATTGCGACTGACGGTCAGTCTGTAAGTCTTGGTGTCGTGTCCCATCTAGGGCTCATGACCGGATAGTTGTTGTTTGACAGTTACGGTCTTGTTTTTATGGGGCGCCCTCTCTGACGAGAGGACGAATGCTGCTGGTCCTTGCCAGCGCAGTCTTTCTCGAGTCCGATTCCCTTGGGACTCGCGACCATATTTTACTGTCTCAGATGTGAGACTTCCTTTTTCGTCGCCTCCTACAACTCGCAGGGTCACGGTGGAGGTATTCGACCCCCCCCCCAACAGTTCTTCTGTTATTGTTTTACGTAGCTATTGCATGGACTGCGTAGAGAACACCGTTTCCCAATTATTCCACTGTTGCGTGTTACGAGCCTGTGCCTAGCAGCGGGCGTGTTTGCAGAGCTGTTGCCTAGTAACGGCTGTCTCTCCTGGCTTCGCAGTTTTTCCTTGAGCAAATATGCCACAATATACAAAAATACATACGTACATACTTAAGCTACGTATCAACGCAGTCACGGCCGGAATTGAGGCCATTCATTTATTTTACATTCCATAGATCCACAGTACAACAGGTAGGATATGGAACACGTCAAGTGGTACATATATAAAAGACAAACAAGCCAAAAAAAATTAGAATAAAATAAAATGATGACAGAAATATAAAAAGTTGTATTATTAATAGTTTTAAAACTTGGTGACAATGAACATAAACATATTAAACTACACGTGTATATAAACTCTTTGGTATGTCATTGACTTGCAATAGCCTTAAATTGAAGATATTCATCAGTGGAATAAAAATAATGTGTATAAAGAAAATGTTTTAGACAGGCTTCAAATTTCCTTGGATTATGAGATATATCTTTAATATGTGGAGGAAGTTTGTTAAATACCGTAATACCCATACAGTACACTCCCTTTTGGTAAACTGTAAAATTTACTGTAGGCAGATACAAATTATTTGATTGTCTTGTACCTGTATTATGCTTTTCTGAATTTAAAATAAAGAGATCCTTGTTACTGACCACAAAAAACATGAGTGAAAAAATATATTGTGATGCAAGAGGCAAAATTTCCAACTTCCTAAACAAATTCCTACACGAAGCCCTGCTCCTACAGCCCATCATAATTCTTATTATTCTTTTTTGCATTCTAAATATTTTAAAACTGTGGGGCGAATTTCCCCAGAACATTAAGCCATAGCTTATGATCGAATTAAAATATGAATAATAAATCATTTTCATAACATTGAAAGACATATATTACTTGATACTCCTCATAATATAAGATGCCAAACTCAGTTTTGGGATAATACATTCAATATGACCTCTCCAGTTCAATGAATCATTTATATTTTTGCCAAGGGTCTTCATATTTGGCACAGTTGTTATTGGTTGATTGTTATAAACGATATTTACATCAATTGAGGATTTATTTTTTAGTTTTAAAATGAATACAATGAGTTTTGTTAACATTTACTGAAAGTAAATTTGTCTTGAACCATTTATTTACGCAAGTGAGGGTGTTAGACATCTTATTTCGAAAGCCCTGTAAGTCAGAACCTTTGACTAATATGCTTGTATCATCAGCAAACAAAATAGGTATAGCATTACCATCTACAATTTTGGACAAATCATTAATATTGTGACATGTTGACCCCTACCTCCCCAGCGGTGCGTGGCGGTGGCGTAACGCTCGCGTTCTTACGGTAATAGGTGAGTTCCCGCCCCGCCACTCC
>NW_019733835.1:59553-90261 GCF_002891405.2 Cryptotermes secundus | reverse complement strand
GCCAGTCAGTTGTATTCTGGCATTTGGAGTGTACTAATTGTGATACTGCAGATAGCAGTAATCGTAAATCTGTAATTTGGGTGATTGTATGAGCGAATGTGAAATAAAATTCGCTACATCAAATACATCGTGAATTTATTTGTCGCGATATACGCCCGATACGCGACAATATAAATAAGGTACAGCACAGGGCCCTGGGGAACACCAATTATCTTTTCCCATGTAGAAAGATTTATTAAATTTGATTCCTCATTAGAAACCTGAGTTCTCTGATATCTGTTATTAAGATATGATTCAAACCATAACTTAGCTTTGCCATTAACACCATAAAATTGTAATTTAGAGATCAATATATCATGGTTTAAACAATCAAATGCTTTTTCAAGATCAAAAAAAAAAATACCACCTACTGGAGATTTACTATTTAAAGCTTGCAGGGTTTCATTAACTAACTTATATATGGCTTTGTTTGTTGATGAATCTGCTCTAAACCCAAACTGTTCTTCTGCTAAAATACTGTGATTACACAAGTGCACCTGAAGTCGATTATACATGACTTTTTCAAATCCTTTAGAGAAGGAACTTAACATAGATATGAGTCTATAGTTGGAAATACAAGCTCTATCACCTTTCTTAAACAAAGGTTTAACTACTGCATATTTCAGACGATCTGGAAAAATTCCTAAACATATTGATTTATTACAAATATAAGTTAAAGGCGAGCTAATAAAAGAAGAGCTTATTTTAAGTATCTTAGTAGATATTCCATCATACCCAGAGGAATTTTTCGGTTTAAAAGAGTTTATTATATTTTCAACTTCTTTAGACGACGCAAATTTTAGTTTGATGTTTGGAAACGGATTCTTAAAAGACTGCGATAAGTTATGAAGAGGAGTAACATTATCTGGGTTATGAAGGCTAAGTTTGTCATGTTTATTAATATTTTTAGCTATAGATGAAAAATATTTATTAAACTAATTTCCTATCACTTGGTGGTTATTGACCAGAGTCCCTTCAATATGTCTTATCAATATTTCTTGTTTTATTAGTTTCTAATTTAACTATATCCCAAATGGTTTTATTCTTGTTCCGGGATTTACTAATTTTGTCTGCATAATTAAGTTTTTTTGCTTTCTTGATGACAGCAGATAAAATTTTACAATATTTTACAATATCAGGGAACAAGTTTTTGCATGCCTGTGTCAAAGAAGCCTGCTGCTTATGAGCTCAGCCACGTTTTGACATCTTCCATAAACTCTTCATCATTGTTGAAGTGCTGTGATCTCTACCAGTTCTTCAGGAAGGTAAACAGGTGGTAGTTGCTCGGAGCAAGATCAAGTCTTTAAGGAGGGTAGTCAAACAACTCTAGCTGAAATGCTCCAGCAGTGCTTGAGTACAAGCAGCTGAATGCGGACTCGCATTGTCATGGAGGAACAGTAATTCGGATGTCAGAATTCCATTCCTTTTGTTCTAGATGGCCCTATGCAGTTTTTAAGTGTTTCATAGTCCCTTGTTGCTTAAATTCCCCACTCAGCATTCCTTTCCCGTTCCAGAAAACAGGTGCCAACAGGTGCCATCAGCTTTCCAGCAGACGTTTGTTTAAACTTTCAGCTTGTTTGGCGAATGTGTGTGCATCCACTGGTTTGACTGTTCTTCGGTTTCAACATCCACAAATGAAACCCAGGTCTCATCACCTGTTACGGTGATTGAGAAATTCATCGCCATCCTTATAGAATCCTTCTGAAAAAGGTCAAGGCCAAAGCCATTCTCTGCGTCTTGTGTGCACCCGTGAAAATTTTTGGAACCCATCTTGCATAGAACTTGTGGAAATTCAAATGAAAATTCTTAAATTGTAAAGCATCGTCTTTCACAAATTTTTTTGGTCAACACTTTGGACAAGATCATCACTCACCTAGATGGCCGATCACTTCGCTCTTAATCGCGAACATTTATTCACCCATCTTTGAACATTCTACACCACTGTCTTACAGTTCCTTCACTCGTTAAATTTTCGTCCTAAACCGTGTATATTTCAAAATGGATTTCCACAGCATTCGTTTTTAGCGTGAAGAAAGCGGTGAATAACAGCACGAATTTTGCAGCTGGCGGGATTATCAATCGTAGGACACATCATAACTCACTCTTTTGGGACAAGAACAAACACTAGTTAACCAGTTATGTGATCGTTTACAAGGCAATGAGTCATGTGATGCTACTTCACGTGTGCGAGCTCTCCCCCTCTCCTACATTAGTCGCCTAAAATAAATGGAGGTTACTTTTGGAATAGCTCTTGTATTAGCGTGTACTGGGGTATGATATGCAGAGGAAGGTTTGAATAGCTCATCCTAATATTGCGTTCCCAATCTGCTTGTTTTTAAAACAGCCAGGTCAGACTGGATTACGTTATGTTAGACTACACACAGGTAACTCACCAGCCAAAATAGTATAAATGTCTGCTTCCAACTGTGCACAAAACTCACCATCCACTTGCATATCAGTGCACTATTGGGTCAAACTATACAGGGTTCTGTAAGGCTAGGTTAAATTAAGTTTTGTTATGTCAGATCAATTTTCACAATTCACAACTGTCAGCCATCCTGCACATCCACCTTTGCACTCAGGCAGACCCTGAGGGATTCATATTGAGTTGGAATGGGTTTACATTAGGTTGTCAGGTTTGTGCAACATCCTTTACATAACACGGAAATACTGCGTTCCACTTTGTAGGGGCTTTTCCTTTGTTGTCCTTTGCGCGTGTGCATATATATATGTGCATTAACAAGCATAAATGTATGTCTTCCTAGTCTGCATAAGGTATAGAGCATCAAATGGAAGAATGATCGAGAATAATGTATTCCAAAGGTTGTGGTGTGAAGCACTTTTCTTCTCTTCAACAAGACTACCCAGAATTCACTAGAGGGACAGAGGAAAACCACAAAAATTCCTCCAAATTCTGGTCTCCAAGGCTGAGAGTCAAACTTGTGAACCCTCAATACCCAACTGCAACATTTAACTGTCCTTAAGTAGTTCTTGCATATCCTTATTTCATGGGTATCAATCAATTCACTGTTGCACAAGCAGTTGAGCTTAAGATATTTAACTCAGGCAATTAAAGGATGGAATGAACTTTTACATTCATATATAGTAATGTGTTATATTAACCTTAACTATATAAAGTATGCCTATCAGAAGCCTTACAAAGAAATATACAAATCTCAAAAAATGCATTTCATGGGCAAGTTTTATTGTACAAAAATTATATTCTTCAAAGTCTACAGAAATAAAATGTGATGTAAGCAATTTCCTTTACTGTTATTCTTCACATGGAATAACCATTAATAATGAAGTAATTACCACTAAGAAATGGAGGAAATTAATGAAGAGCAGAGATCCACAAAGTGCAGGATTTCCATAAAGGAATGTCAGTCATTCAAATTGTAACATTTATTAACTGTAACAAGATAGAATATAAAAATGAAACAGTCCCGAGTGAAGACATTTCATATGTACAGACACAAAAATAACAGGTACTCCATTTAAAACTATAGTTTGTAAAATAACAAATGATATTAACTTATTTGTAACATAAAATAATGGGGAATCATGAATATCAATCATCATTGGACTAGTCACATGGATCCGACATAACTTGTAGTCTGAATCGTTCATCCGGATCGCAACTTCTTGCCTTATGACACTGCTATAATCAGTAAATATACTAGGATACTAATCAACTTTCTGAGACTGTTCTGATGCTTTTCATATTTTTACTTACAATGTCCTGATGCCCTTTGTCCTGTGATATGTTTAGAACTCTGATAAGAACAATTATTAAAGACTACAATCATCATTTCAGAATAGCTTCTAGGAGATGTTCTGGTGTTGGTTTTGAAGCTACTGACCATACTTTTAATTTATGTTCTAAAAGAGCTGCTTCTGTTGTGGGCCCAATGGCAACAAACTGAAAAAAAAGGGGGGGAAAAATATGTTTCCCACACTGTTAAAGACAATGGATGAAGAACAAAGGTATCTGATATAACAAGGTTAAATCATTCCTTCAAATTCAGTTATAGAACACACTTCACATTTTATCTTCTTTGGATGAGACATTTCTTCTAAGGAAAACTACAGTCTGCATAATAAAATTCATTGTTCTCAAGTAACACGTGAAACAATAAACAGAATATTAAAATGATAAACAAATAAAGAAATCATATTTATGTTTTATAAAGTGATGGCAGTTCCCACACGTTTTATATGAAGTGAAGCACGGGTTAAAAAGAAGAAAAATGTTACTATCATTCAAAGCAATGGAAATTAAATTTCCAAGACATATAAAACTAGAATCAACTTCAAGCTACATGGATGGCACTAAACATTTATTTCGTGAATATGGTAATAAAGGACTACAAAGAAAAATTATTACTCCTCCATAGCAGAGTAGGTATCAGACTCACAAAGTATATAGATACATGCTGTATCAAATTAGAAAAGACTGAAGTCTAACCTGTGAAGGCAGGAGGAGGATATTAAGACTTGCGAATTAGCACATGAAACAAAAAAATAGGCTCAAACAGAAAAAGTTAAAATACAGAAAAAAGAAGTAAAAGGTAAAGTCACTGTGCTTAATTAAGCACTACAGCATGAAGAAGTATGGGGGAGTGGATGTATAGATCCATGTATTCTTGACTTTGGCACTAGTTTCCAAAAAATTGGAAAAGTTGGAATGTGTTTGTATTCAGAGTGGTTGGGGAAAATTTAAAAACTGCATAAAAGTCTTCAATAACAAAAAAAAAACAAACAAACAAACAAACTCCACTGTTTTAGTCTGCAAGCAAACTATACCGACCGAGCGACTGCTGCTTGTCGGCAAAGTTAGTGCCAACATTCCAGTAGTTTAAGAAAAACTCGTGTTAAATTCATGTTTATATTTTAATTGCAATCAAAAGATAGGAAACAGATGTTTTGAAAATGTGGCACAGTTCAGATATTTGAGAACAACGATAACAAATCAAAACCCGATTCAGAGGAAATTAAGAAGAGATTGAACTCGGGTAATGCTTGCTACCATTCGGTCCAGAATGTCTCTGACATTAAGGGAGGAACATAGACTGAGGGTGTTTCAGAACAGGGTGTTGAGGAGAATATTTGGAGTGAAGAGGGATGGAGTGACAGGAGGTTGGAGAAAACTGCATAATTAGGAGCTTCATAACTTCTACTCCAAGTGAATTAGAATGATCAAGTCAAGGAGGATAAGGTAGACAGGGCATGTAGCACGAATGGGGGAGAAAACGAATGCACATAGGATATTTGTGGGAAAGTAGGAAGGAAAGAGACCACTGGGAAGACCAAGGCATTGGTGAGTGGACAATATTAAACTGGATCTTAGAGAGAAAGGATGGGATGGTATGGATTGGATTGATCTGGCTCAGGATAAAGACCAGTGGAGGGCTCTTGTGAACATGGTAATGAACTTTTGGGTTCTATAAAATGCCGGGAATTTCTTGAGTAGCTGCAGAATTGGCGGGTCCTCCAGAAGGTATCAGCTCCATGAGTACATTATTTACATTATTTTTAAATCCTAGATATTAACATGAGTTATGCGAACTTTTGAAGTGGGGCTAGTGCTAGTGGCATTCATTGTAGGACCCTAGGATGTTATAAAAGGAAGGAGCTCATAAATATTTTTCAGTATTTCACTTATACTGTATTTCATTATGAATAAATTACCTTCTTTGAATAGGTAAGATGCCTAACAGGAGGTATGACTTTGTAAAATGGATCAATCCTGGCGATAAATTCGGAAACCCATAATGAAATATATACAGTAGGCTCTAATTTATGGAAGACTAGATTAACAATGACAGTTTTAGATATGTCAACAGCCTAAAAACCAAATAAATGATCATTTACATAGTGTCCATCTCACCTCTTTAAGTGTTTGAATATGTCATAGCTGACAGGTATACAGTAATATTCAGCAGCATTGTGCATATACAGTATTATGCTGAAATGTTTGAAACTGTAAAGACTGCACAGCTAGTAACAGATTCAACCAGCAAGACCCTTGGCTAGGTACTTGAAACAGGACAGACTGCAAAAGGCACAGAACTAGCAAAACTACTCACAATGTCCTATTGAAGAGGACTTATCAAGAAACATAGAAGTGAGGGTAAAGCTTATACAATTAGAAGAAAGAAATGAAAAATAAAAATGACCAAATCCATTAAGTGTAATAAACACACACCATCATCAGAACCATTTAGAATCCAAGAAAACTAATGCTCGACATCCGATGAGGACAAGATTTCTGTGGCTAAGTTGGCTGCCTTCTTCAAACACATGGGTAGCTGTGAGAATGTCATCACTGAGAACATTAACAGTGATCTGAAGTAGATAGTACTATCCTAGTGAGATACCAGCAGAAAATACTGTGACATGTTGAGCTATGGATCACCCCTACCTCCCCAGCGGTACGTGGCGGTAACGTAACGCTCGCGTTACTACGGTAATAGGCGAGTTCCCGCCCCGCCACTCCCCTCCGCGGTGACGTAACGCGCAACGCTAGGTACCCGTAATCAACTCCCTACTGTGACGTGGCACTCATTACGCAACCGGCAAGCACTGCAGCTATATAAGTGAGCTGCACAGCTGGTACCAGGGAGTTCTACTGTAGCAGTCGGCGACTTCAGTTATAAAGTAACAGTCGCCGAGTTGAAACATAACAGCCGCGTGTGCGATAACCAGTCATATCTGGAGTGTGTAATTCAGGGAGACTTGTATAGCTCCCGCATTATTAGTACGTGAAGACTCTCGAAGAGTGTTAAGAGATTTTGTTCTAGGGTTTGTAAAGAGTGGAAACCCGTAACATTGTGATAATTAATTGTAGCCGTGATTTGTAGATTGTTAAATAAACCAATTAACCATCTCTACGGCGTCTTCGGTAACGCAAACACGTTACATTGGTGTCAGAAGTGGGATCAGTGACGCAAAACACGTTACAATACAAACAGATGAAAGTGAGGATGAAAAAATGTTAATTTCAGAAAGCAAATACACCGTTCCATTACTCTTAAGTGGTATATAAAAAAACACTTTATGTGAAACTAGTGTTACATATCCTAATGAGAAAGATAGTGGGGCTGCTGCTGTAATACCAAAACACAATCTGTAACAATATTTCTTTTGGGAATATCTACTGTTCTGAGTTATCTGATCTGGTAGAAAAATGCTGACCAGAGTCAAACATCTCTGTGGACCATTCATGCAACAGACACCACAGAAAAGGTGCAGATCTGATTCTCAGACTGTGCAAACACTTTTGTCTAGCAACTATAATTATTATAAAATGAACAGAATTAAAATCATTGGTCTTCACTGGTGGAGTTTTTATAATGAAGTTCCAAGCATATAATGATTTGATAAAATAATTAAAATTATGGTTATATTAGTCCTTATTATTCTTGTGGCCTTACTGAGTGAGCATGTTTCACTTTTAATACATCTTAAAGTTACTTTCCTACAACCTTAACTGAGCTTAAATACTACAGCCTTCTTTTCAAGTTAAAAGCTTTTAAACTTAGTAGTTTACTAAAAAGTAATGTATACCTTCAACTGCTGTAGAGGCACTTCCATTTTCTCAAGTACTGGAATTGTAAACTTCATTCCTGATGGACTGAAGTATGCTACTATCTCTGGAAAACCAGAATTTTGCAATATAATTTCATGCAATCTTTGCTCTAGGTGCTGATGAACCTTTGTCTGATATACTGTAACTGCAACAACAGTAATACCTCTGGTAGATAGTTTAGTTGACAGTTCATCCCCTGTTAGATTCCCACAAGGAAACAACAGTGGATGTTCAAATTTATCTGCAACAAATACACAGACTTATCACTAATTAAATAACTCAATATACTGTAGTTCTACATTAGGAGTTTTTGTTTATTAAGTTGATTTAGACATTTCCTGTTATAATGCCTGAAGATTAATCATTAGTGCCATAACAGTCCACCACTGGCTCTGTCTGAGCCAGTTAAATACATTTCATATCCTCACAGAACCTTCATTCTCTTGGATCCATCTTAATGGTATCCTCCCTCTAATCAGTCAGAATGTAGTGGTTAGCCCTCCTATTCTGGAATCCCTGGATTCAGATTTTGGTCTGACAGAAGTTTGTGACGGTGTCCTGCCAGAGATACCATCTATCTTTCATGGTTTTCCTCATTCCAGGCAAATGCAAGGACAGTACCTTAAATATGACCACAACTACTTTCTTCTACCTCCATTTCACATTCTTCACTGTCATCCAATAAATAGTCTGAGTTACTGACAGCATCATTAAATAAATTACAAATATAAATGTAATAATACCTCAAACAAGCAATGACTGCTTCATTATCATGCCACTTAGAAGTATACAGGCTATTCACTTGTGGAAGCATCACTGAATAATCCCAGAGTCCAAACCAATTCCAAAATTTAAGTCTCTAGGAACAGAAACAAACAGGCATGAAGTTCATGCTGAAAAAAAAAAAAAGGATAAATTCTGCAAGTGTTCATCTTTAAAATTGAGACTGTTTCCAAAACACCACCAGAGCCACCTAGTTAGACCCCTTACATGTTTGATTGTGGGAGACTGTGTATACGTAACTAAATCTAAGGATGAAGAAAGCAGTCTTCTGGGATTTGGCACCGTGTATATGTGGTGTTAACTGACGTTTTCTCACTGTCTCTTCGCTTGCGGATTTCTTATATTTTTCCTTCTACCCTGAAGATGGAGGCGATACGTTCCTCCAAAACATCTGTTAACACCACATATACATGGTGCCAAATCCCAGAAGAATGCTTTCTTCATAATCACCGCCGTGAAAGCCTCAAATCTTACGAATCTGAGGATGTTGCTGATCTGTGATTATCAGAACAGTTCTGCAGTGCAAGCACTTTCTTTCCTTGTAGTTAACTTGATGATGCCTTCCATAACTCAGACTGTATGGCATTGGATGATTAAATAACAGCAAATAATGAACTGGACAGGATGTAAAAGGAAATGTTTGAGGCTACTTTAAGGTTCTATCCTGGCATACTTGCTGTCAGGATAGTCTGTTTACCAGCCATGATTCAAACATGGGCCTTCCTGACCACAAGTAGAAGCATTACCTCTTGAGCCAGTTTACTCAGATTAAGCACCTACTAAAACTTATGAACACATGCACAATTGTGATTGCATTTTCAAAATAATCCTGTATTTCGATAACATCCACTCAGCATAAATATATAAAACACCTGCCCCATACGAACTTCAACAGAACCCTGTAACTCACTCTGAAGAATTATTTCAGCCAATGCACTTGAATTCCCTGCATTACTTCCTTCCCCATCCAAGCACAGTTCTTTCTGTAAGATTTTTGAAGTACCCTCTCCAACAACAAAAACTGGGTGCTTCTTCCATCCTCCAAGCAAGCGTCTTGCATCCTTGATGCATGCAACTGCTCTGACTGCTCTTGGACTTGTGAAGACAAGTCCTGAAATGCATAGTACCAAGCTGTCATTTAATCCCGAAGTTCAAGCCACACCTCCAAACTTCTTCCAGCATAAAGCCTCTATTAAAGCGGCAAATGTCTCGAGTATGACCCTTCTGTGATTGGTTTGCTGGCCAACTGTGGCATGTGGCACTAGTCACTTGGCCAACTCTTTCGTCACGTTAAAAAAACGGGCAAATTATATGCTGCGATCTAAGATTCCCATGACAGTGACTATGAAGATTGCTGTCTTGTGGGATATGACACCATACATTCTGGTACATGTTTACTGATGTTTCTCTGAACCATAGCTAAACATCTACCAGCATACATGTAGTCAAATTACAGAATACGGTTATCTTCAAATGTACATGCTTCTTCTTGATCTATTAAGACAAAATCTAAAATAGCACACAACACATATGAAAGATTTCTAATCCATGCTACAAAAAGACTGATATACAGTAAAATCCTAATTTAAAGCTTCTTTTGGGAACAGGGGATTTGAACACTAAACTGATGGATTAATATAATAGTCATATTATTGCCTTAGGATCACTGAAACTGAATATCAAATCAGGAGTATTAAACAGCACTTCCACTGTACCATTAATCACTATTATGATTTGTGAAACATGAAGTAAGCCAATATTATGCAAAAACTGCTCCCACAATTTGGAAAATGGCTTTTAACGTCAATCACTAATCCTAATTCTAATCTGTATGCTTAACCTGTGATATAATTTGAGTCTCATTTTTGAACAGATAGGTAACTAAACCAATTCTCTTTTGTCAGTTAACTCAATTTTTCTCTTCTTTCTGCATTATTTTTACCACATTAAGAAAGTTGGCACTAACTTCGCCGACAAACAGCGGTTGCTCGGTCGGTATAGTTCGCTTGTGGACTCAAGCCACAGAGTTTGTTGTTTACTGGTCACACTGGACAGAACTGTTTAACCTCTTATGACAGTATTCATTATTTAAATCTTAATTTTCAATGTGGCTTTAAGTCCAGGAAGTGCCACTCTAACAGAAATGAGTACAAGAAATCTTCCTGGTGGTAAAGGGCGATCAACAGGCTGACAATCTCACCGCCATGTGTGAGTTGACTGTCTACAAAATGTGGGAGCCTTGACATCTCACAGCCTGTTAACAGAATTAGCTTTACCTCTTTTCTTTAATTTGTTTCTTCTTCTCCTCCTCCCCACCCCATAAAGAAACTTTGATTTCTTACTGTCAATCCCATACTACTGAACTTGCACCACAATTCTGAAGGCTCCATTATCCACCTGTGTATTATGGTTAGGTCCTGCATTCTAGTGACAAGACATTGACCCATACTGTTTTCTCTGCATTTATTGGTCAGCATTAGTAATATGTAACAGTGTTTGTTTTTCTTTATGTTATTTATGTCTTTGTCCAGTAAATTATCATGAGTGTAGACCATAAGCTGATATGTCCCATTCAATTCCAGTACCCCCTGCTCTTTTTGGCTCTCCTAGTGTTGTATTTCAAAGTAAAGTTGAAATGCAATGGTGATTACATGCATCCTTTTTTGTTTTATGACCATTTTGAATAGAAAATGCAGCAGGCAAATTTGTACCTATATGCACTTGATTATAGATTTAGTTCACACAGCCCACTCATGTCACGGGTATACCAAGTTCAATGAGAATATCACACACTTAATAATTAAAAAAAATAATTTTTAAATGGGTTTATAATGTGAGATACAAGACTTATCTTTTTTTTGTGCAAATGTTTTACAACAAACCATTTTAATCTTTCTTGAAAAGTTCCTGTAGTTACTGAATGATTTCAGACGACATATTTTCAGTCCTTCATTCTATTTTCATTTGACTTCCCTCTACTACAGAAACAGATATTTATAATTTAAAATACAGTTTGTAATTCTGATTATATTTACCTGAAAACATGTCAGGCTTTTCGATATTTTGTTGCAGCACATTTAAATTACAGTATTCAAAATCTAACACAGTAACATTCTGGGTATGTATTCCAGCTTCTTCTAGCTTTATTTTGAAGGGATCCTCTTGACCGTCAGTATCATTCGTAAGTGCTTTGAATATCAATACTTCTCCTTTTATGGTTTTCATGTTCTGTTAATTAAAACCTATCCTTAAGGCGCTAAGAACGTTGATAATGAAAATAGGGCAGAGGTATTAATTTCACATCTTAGATATTCGTTACTATGGCCTGTCTTCAGTAAAATCTACTTTTCTGACGAAGAACAATTACACTCATTACACCGGAAAATGAAAGCACCTCACAGCCTTATTTAATGCTATGGGTACGACATCCATACTGATCCCTACCTATCCCTTCGAACCGACATGAATCCCAACGATTCGCATCAGCTCATGCAAAGTGCGTGCTACTAGCTCGCTGGCGGTCACTAGCGGCCCCCCCCCTCCATTCTTCCATTGGGGTGAAGGAAACATGCAGAACACCCATCTATATTCAGCTACATGAACTACTCGTAGATAGTCTGGAAATGACTGGAATCGATTATTATACACCTATCGCAATTAATCGAATCGCATAAGTGTGAGTCAATCAGAGGATCATAAAGATCATAAATTTCCGTTGAAGGTTTTGGCCGTTGGCTCAGTAAGACGAGTAAGACTGCGTAGTTTGTGATGATATGTTTACGACATTTAGGTATGTCGTGCAATTAATTCGATTAATTAGTAAGTAGGGACTTTGATTTGATGTTGTGAAACGAGAGTCGACATTTACGCATGAATTTACATCTGTGTGTTACTTATGTATATGGATAATGCTTACTATGCCCAGTGAAATTAGAGACAAATATTAACTCAGTGTTACTATGATACTTCATCCAAATCGTATTTCTGTATTTTAAGCATCTTTCGGCCAGTGTTATTGAAGGGGTAAAGATCTTCATTATAATCAATTAATTTGTAATTCTAGTAACAAAATGAAAACCACCTGGAGCATTATAAAATCAGACACAGGTAGAAAAATTAATAATGCAGGTATACAGTTTTAAACATTGATGGGAAGTTAACTGATAATCATGCTGTGATTACTGATTCTTTTAATAATTATTTTTGAACAATAGCTGAACAACATCAATACCAATAATGTTCAACAGCATTTTCTGTGATTTGAAGAAAACTTTTGACCCTGTCAATATTTGTCTATCTCTCTCTGCTTAAAGTAGAATTTTATGGAATAGTTGGCAAGGCCAGTGCATTGATAAAATCCTATGTGAAAGATAGGTACCAAAGGTTAAGTCTATTTTACTAATTGGAGGAATAATTTAACTTCAATATTAATTAATGATCTTGGTCTGTTATATGCTGGATGCCTAGTAATATACTTTTATGTTTCATTATTGTAGTCTTGTGTCATTAGTGTGCTGCATTCTTTCACATATATATTTGAAAACTCTATTAATGATTTACTCTCTGTGATTTGTCTTTGATAATATGTGTAATTGTTATGGGTTAAATATAATTAATTTTTATTTATATCATTGATGGAACTTGTCCAGTTGTCTTTGACTATTACTATATCCACTGTTCTTCCAGCCATGTAAGGATTAATGAAAAGTAAATAAATGAATGAATGTCTGTTTTAGTACATGATGTAATGTAGCACCTACACCATGTTTGTAATGTTTACTGATGAATTATTTCAAGGTTTTGAGGCAATATGTAATAATCTTACAGGGCTATGGTATGGGCAGGAAGAGTTGGGGTATCCTGTACTACTGATTCTGCTAGAATGCTGCACAATAAAGTTCTGTGCAACAAGCATTTCTCTGAAAGTGATTTCACTACAGCTGAAAGGGCACGCCTTAACAGATGTGCAGCAACCCTTAATGCTCTAGTGGCTACAGGTTAGCACTATATGTTTCCTATATGAATGAAGTGACTAATAATGAGGACTAGTTTTCAAAGTTACTGCCTCAGAACCCAGTTTTAATCAAACAAACATCATTATCATCTGACTTGAATTGACTTCTGAAACTGTATATCAATATACAAGTTATGTAGAATATGTCACAAATACTATTTTTAGGATAATTAAAAAATATTTGAAGAGCTGACAACACTATCAGTGATATGATTAAGGTGAATTAGGTGGCAAAGATTTTAATATGAGGAATAATGTAATGAAATGTAAGTTTTGTATAATGTTAGTCCATTGTAAAGTAATGTGTTATTTTCCAATGTAATGAAACCAATTCACCACATAAGGAGGCACACCAACTTCTGTCCTCCCCCGCCCCCATTCAGGTGGTTGCAGCAGCGAATACATGGCAACAGCTGTGTTTGTTGAGGAGGTTGACAACCTCTTCGATACTTTCAATGGTGGAACAAGTGTTGGCCAAGGGAAAGCACTGCGTTGCCCACTCAGTGACAACAGTCCCCATATAGAGCTCTGGAAAAGGGCAAGTATGGGGATAAAGAGTTGGATCTTCCTCAAGGATGGTAAATCTGCCTTTCTTCATCCTCCTCCTTCACAGAATGGGTGGCTAATTGACATCGCTGCTGCCCAGTATGTGTGGAGGACACTGAAAGAGGCGGGTTTTCAGTACCTTCTCACCAAAACCCTGAATCAGGACCCCCTGGAGAACACATTTGGAGCTATTCGTTTAAACTGTGGTTCAAACAATAACCCGACTGTGGGACAGTTTGTAGATGCCCTGAAGACTAGCATCATCAATGGCCTTGCATTTAGAGGACTAGGAGAAACTAATTGTGAGGATGATGGTGCTACTCTTCTGGATAATCTACAGTTGCTTTTCAGGGCACCTGAAGCTGCTTCATGAAATCCTTCCACAAGTCATGACAAGGAAACCGTTGCTGGTGTGCCTGAGAGTTTCCATGTTGCTCTGCAAGTACAGATGGACATTAGTCCTGCAGTAGCTGCTGGTGACATAGAAGTGTTCTCAGTAACTTATGTCAGTGGTTCCATTGCCAGACAGGTGCTTCGTGGTGTCAGCTGTGATGCATGCAAGACATACCTGACATCTGAAGTGCTGCTATCAGCCAATGTCTTCATATATTTCAAGGAGTGCAGTGATACAGAACAGTCTCTCACATGTCCTTCTGAGAATCTTGTGGAGACTGTTGGTACTGCTGTAACTCTGATGGAGTCTATAATGACAGAGGCTGCCCACTTGAATTCAGTGGAGCAGCATATCACAGCTGCCATCAAGAGCACTATTGACTTCGAGTGGATTAGGTGTTCTGGCTGTTCACTTCACCACCAACGAATAGTAGATAGCATTGTGAGATGTCTCACACAAATTTACATTCCTTGGTGGTGTAAGCGAAGAAACAGGTTGATGACTGAAGCAGCCAGGCAAAGGGCTACAGAGAGGAAGATAAAGATACTGTCTCATCGGTAAGTCATTAGGAAAGTAATGCTTCTTCATTTTTCCCTTATAATGGCCTGCCCATACCAGCCCTGGAAATTGACAGAGAGCAGTTATGAAATTACTGGAAGAATATGTGTGCCAGCTACTCACCTGAGCATCATTAAATGTTTCATAAGTTGGAGAAAGTATCTCTGGTGACAAGCAGTTGCAGTGCAGCAACAGAAACTACTGTGCAGCGAATGATAACATTGTCATCCACAGTTCAGTTACACACAAGAAACCTACTGTGAACTTGAGCTCCATCTCTTTCCTGCTTTGCAAACATGTTGCAGTGAATGAAACATGGTCAACCACAGTTCGATTACATACACGAAACTTATTTTGAACTTGAGCTCCATCTCTTCTCCTCTTTGCAAACATGTTTCCTTTGTCTCAGAATATTAGAACTTCACTGGGTCAGAGATCATTCTGGCCTTTATCTTCAAGAAATTGTATTTCAATCGAGTGTATGGGAAATTGTTTTCTTACACACATGGGTCTTCTTTATGTGTAGGTAAGAATGAAGAGCCATTACTTTATAACTGACTTGCAAAGTTCAGGTTATCCACCTCAGTGTGAAACTCTGAGAAGCAGAATCAGTATCAGGGTTGAATGTGGGTAGGACTATTTATGTAATTTCTTTACCTATTTCATTTTTGTTGCATTGTTATTCACTTCTCTTGTTATAGGTGTATTCCTTCTCTTGCTTTTGCCATATAATGCTACCTGTACTGGACTGGTGATATTGAACATAAGATTTTCAATAGTAATTGCATTTCTTTAACATATATTTTGCTATATAATCATATCCAATACTGAAGTGGAAGTTGAAGAGATACTAGATTGTCAGTATTCATTACATTTTTTTGTAAGATATGTTACTTTTGCCATATAATCCTTTCCGTTACTGAACCGGTATATGAATATATACCAGATTTTCAGTATTCATTACATTTTTTTGTAAGATATGTTACTTTTTCCATATAATCCTTTCCATTACTGAACTGGAATATGAACAGATGCCAGATTTTCAGTATGCAATATATTTCTTTAAGATATGTTGTTATTTCTGCCATATTGTTCTGCCCAGTACTGAATTGGTGAAGATGCATATATATCAGATTTTCTTATATCATTAAATGCAGTCTTAGTCTTGTTGACGAGTGTATTTCACATTCTTGAATTCCATCATTCTAATGAAAATAGTAAGAAATGGGAACATGAGTATTGTTTCTTACAATATATGATTTATAATACTTAAATGTAACCGAAAAAAACTGTGTTCTGTATGGCTTTCAATTGTAAATTATGAGGATTAATATATGTATCTCTGATGGAAACAGAATTTTTTTCAAGTTTCCCCACCTTCAGCTTTCCTAAATACAAGTATTCCATGTATGTCACAGTTCACAATGTTCAGTGCCTTTGGTTAAAGAGGTGTTTCATGTGAAAGAAAGACTATGACTTTCCAGGCACTGATGACAAACTTTCTCCAGATAAATAATTTGCAACCTAATCTCTTCTACTCCAGAGCTGCAGAGGCTCGTATTCCACTGTTATTTCTTTTTGGAAAGGGAGTGGGGAACCAAGTTTAATAGAACTTCACTCAAGTCCAACCGAAAGGATATGGGTAAAGTGATATTAAACTTTCTTATGCAGCTGAGCCCTTCTTGAGAAGCTGCCAATTGTGCAGCCACTCAAGAATTTTCTAGCCTTTTGTAGAACCTGAAGGTTCATTACTGTGTTCACAAGAGCCCTCCACTGGTCCCTATCCTGAGGCAGATCAATCCAATCCATACCATACCATCTTATCTCACTAAGATAAATTTTAATATTGTCCACCCACCTACGCCTTGGTCTTCCCAGTAGTCTCTTTCCTTCTGGCTTTCCCACCAATATCCTATATGCATTCCTCGCCTCCCCCATTCGTGCTACATGCCCTGCCAACCTCATCCTCCTCGACTAGTGATATTGAACACGAATGGGGGAGGCGAGGAATGCATGTAGGATATTGGCGGGAAAGCCAGAAGGAAAGAGACTCTGCAATACAAGAGATCTGGTTGTGAAAGTATTTATTGCAAGAAGTGAAAAAAAGAATTATAAGTGGGCGAGGGGGAGCACTCAAAATAGTTGCTAAGGTAGCATACCTTCTTACCGATTGTGCTCTCGGCCCTGGAGGCCATTTTAAATTTAGTTGATGTAAGTTGAAAATAGATTGCAGCAGCATTGCACCAAGGTGTCATGGCGGCCATGTTGCCAACCAATAACATGGGAGTTATTGTGAAGTTGTGAACGTTGCGAAGGTGTGTGTGTGTTAAGTGTACGTAATGAGTTCAAAATGTTTTGATTCCAAAGCGATGTTTAGATAGTTGTATTATGAAGCCGTTTCGTGTTTAATTACGGAAAATAATGGCTGTATGTACATTTTTTACGTATTAACGTTATTTCTGTTGTAATAGCCTTATTCGTTCAAGCGAAATAAATATGTGTAAATTCGGGATTCCTGTGGAGAGAAATTACATCCCCAGCAAACCTAGTCTATCTGCGTACGTTCTTACAAACACGAAAGAAATTTGGAACTTATATGCTCGATACTAAGAAAGTGAGTTGGGTTTGTGAAAGGTAAGGTATATCATCGCCTTGGAGAAAGTTAAGTGCTTCATTGGTCATTGTGAATCATGAAGCGTCCAAATATGGCAACATTTTGAAAGCGTGAACTGCAGTTAAATGCGAATGGCGTAAATCGAAAATGTGGGAGTTTGAACAACGGGCAAACATCAAGTTCTGCCAAAAACTAGGCAAATCCCCTAGCGAAACGTTCAACATGATGAAGCAAGTGTATGGCGAAGAAGCTTTCAGCCGCAGTGCCGTGTTCAAGTGGCACCAACGTTTTGCGCAGGGGAGAGACAGTTTGGAGGATTATAAGCGTAGTGGTCGACCACAGTCGGTCAGAACTGAACGCAAGATCGAAGAAGTTGCAACGTTGGTACGTGCCAACCGCTCCCAACCGATAGATGATATCGCAGCCGCAGTAGGGATAAGCCATGGTACGTGCCACAAAATTCTGACTGATGACCTGAACATGTTGCGTGTTACCGCCAAGAAAGAAGAAACCGCGACAGGACGGGTCAAAAGGCAAGGTGATGCTTGAACTGTTTTTCGATTCATTGGGAATTATCCCAGAGGGAGGAACTGTAAACAAGGTCAGGAGCAAGGAGATCCTTATCCCTCTACTGGATTCAGTTTGTTGTAAGCGCCTACAGGGTAACTGAATTGACAATGGGATTGATTCCCCTGAAGGAAGCTGTTCAAGAACTGGCATACAACTGTGACCATAGAGTTGGATGTGAAACCACTACAGCATCCAGCTTTATGCTGTCCTGATGCCACTCTGCTAAAACTGATGACAGTATTGCTGTGTCCTGGAAATGAATTTCAATATTTGAAACTTGAAATGTTTTAAAATTTTACTTTTGTAAGTGTTGTAATTTATTAAGCATTGCTGATTGTAATTATATGGCATTTTAAAGAGCCCTACCCTTGGTCAAGAGTGCAAATTTTGAGGCTCAGAATTGAATAATCTTCATCTTCCTATTGTATTGTTTTTTTTTGTTTGTTTGTTGTTGTTGTTGTTGTNTTTTTTTTTTTTTTTTTTTTTTTTTTTTTTTTTTTTTTTTTTTTTTTTTTTTTTTTTTTTTTTTTTTTTTTTTTTTTTGTAGCTTCATGTGTTTCCCTCAACACTAAGTGACAAAATAGACATTAACACTTTCCCCTGCACATACTGATTCCAAGTTTTACTATAAGGAGAGCAGTTCATTTTAAAGTCATTTAAATTTTATACATTTTAGTGATGTAAGACATAATCTTCTGAGGACAAGTGGATGTAACTCATGAAAAATTCAATTTATGTAACTCAGAAATTGTTAATTTATACAGACTTTATATAATCAACACAGTATTAGTACTCACCCCAGTGATGACGGATCTGACCACCTGTCTCCTAACAATATTTTTTTGATATTATACAGAGTCCATACACAAAAAGATAAAATTTGTATATTTGTAAGCATGCTCAAAACTGTCCAGTACACAAATCGGTCAATATTAGCTTTTTTTCAGTTTTGTATTTCCACCCCTCTTCCTTGGTGATATGCCAGAAAGCCATTAAACAAAGAGGGATGTTGCATTGCTTGCTTTTGTTTTCAGTCTGAATGCCATGTACTGGCAGTGTTTTCCATTTCTTTGCCATGTGTTGTGCATAGATTTTCATGTGACCCTAAATTTTTTGAGACATTGAAGAGACCTGGGCATGGCAGTGCCTGATGGCAAATTGCATTTCTACCCTTTCTATTTCTGTGATGTAAAGTTACTGATCAGCTGTCAAATGAGATTTCTTCTGCAGTGCAGTTGTATATTGCATATGCAGTCTTTGGTGGCTTGTTCCTCATATCAGACAAAAGAGAACCATCAGCAACAGATATGTTATGTTTGCTGTGAAGTGAAAAAGATATTTCCACCATGTTTATGATGACCAGTTAACACCATGATGTGGGATTTGTGGTTGTCATAGCTTGCTATCTGCTTCATGCTGGTTTCTTGCTTCACTTATTCTTCAGCCTTGAAGTTCAGTGTACTAAGTTCCTCTACATTTGCATGAAACATCATTTCACTTCTAGTGGACTACACAGTATTATATCCCTTATATATATATGAATTTGTGAATAACATATATCTAATAAGATCTAAAAGTTTGTGACGATGGTAAATTGTTACAATTAATATGTTGTTGGACATTATCCATCATCTTGTCTGCTCTTAAAAACCCGTCCTGTTTATTTTAAAAAACACGTTTCAGGGACTGGATACTGTCCCCGTCTTCAGGTAAAACCTACTCAGTTGGGTCCAATAGAGAGAGCTAGCCCCTAGCTCCTGACAACTATGCCAGTTTTAGAAGGGGTTCATAAAACAAGCACAACTCAAACCATCTGTGAGAGCTAAGCAATAGTGAAGCTATCACATATGAGGCCTTGCACCAGAGAAGTATCTTGAATGAAATCATACCTGGAGAGAAGCATTACTTCTTGTGGTACGAACACATGAAACAAATAGTTACCCACTCCAACTACACTTGACGGTGCTGTAGTCTCTTGACTTCTGCTGTGATGACAGGGGTCCAGATGGGAGAGATATCAACACTGGGTTGACTGATTGGATGGTCCAGCAGAGACATATGGGCTGATTCCTTGTATTTCCTGTATGTGGTTTTGGGTTAGCTCTGCAAGACCTTCACTTCATTCCAACAAATTTTGTGGTCTTCCTCGTGTGCATGTTGGGCCAATTTAGATTTTCCCAGCAAACCCTGTGTCATATGATATATGTGCTCCTTAATGCGTACTTCTAGGGGTCTGCTAGTTTCACCGATGTAACATCTTCCGCAGTCACAAGGGATGCTATACACACACTGCTTCGTTTTTTGGGCATCTAACAGGTCCAGTTTTCATTAATGTCCCCCGGAGTGTATGTTTTGTTTTGAAGATTGTTCTAAGCTGAAAACGGTTCCTGATGTGTCTGAATTTCTCGGCGATACCCTTGACATACGGAATGACTACAGTGCCCCGGTATGTTCTGTCTGAAGAGGGATGATTTCTTGTCGATGGCTTCAATACAGAGTCCATGAATTCTTTAGGATATTCACTGAGCATCAGGTCATGTCTTATGTTTCTGATTTCTTTACTAAAATCCTTCTGGTTTTGACATATGATCTTCGCTTTGTTGACCAAACTATGTACAACTCCCCTTTTCACGTGGTGTGGGTGATTGGACTTGGAAGTTAAGATAACGACCAGTATGAGTAGGCTTTTGGTACACTTTGGTGGTCAGTTTTGCACCCCGTTTCATAACCAAAATGTCCAAGAATGGAAGTGCATTGTTAACTTAACTTCCATGGTGAATTTGATGGTAGGCCTGATCTTGTTAATATGTTGAAGAAATTCCTGTAGCTTTTTCAGCCCATGTGGCCATATCACAAACCTGTTGTCGACATATCTCAGCCATTAAGCAGGCTTGTAATCAGCTGTGTCTATTGCTGTGTCTTCAAAATGCTCCATGAAAATATTACTGACCACTGGAGATAGTGAGAGACTACAGCACCATCAAGTGTAGTTGGAGTGGGTAACTATTTGCTTCATGTGTTCATACCACAAGAAGTAATGCTTCTCTCCAGGTATGATTTCATTCAAGATACTTCTCTGGTGCAAGGTCTCATATGTGATAGGTTCACTATTGCTTAGCTCTCACAGATGGTTTGTGTTGTGCTTGTTTTATGAACCCTTTCTAAAACTGGCATAGTTGTCAGGAGCTAGGAGCTAGCTCTCTCTATTGGACCCAACAGAGTAGGTTTTACCTGAAGACGAGGACAGTTTCCAGTCCCTGAAACGTTGTGTTTTTTAAAATAAACAGGACGGGTTTTTAAGAACAGACAAGATGATGGATAATGTCCAACAACATATTAATTGTAACACATATCTAGTTCAGATTTTTTTTTACATATGCCTTCACAGTTTTATTCTGATGCTTTCTGGCATACAGCCATTTCAGAATAGTTCCATGTATCTCCCAGGTAAAAGTAATCTCATAGATCCACAACATTATCATCCAAACAAATGAGTGTGTATGACTGTAATACATCTCGTGATGCAAAAATACTGATTCCAGATGATATGGTTGCCTTAATCTCAGCCTTAGAAAATTTTTCTCTTTATTGGATAAGTTCTGGACATGTTATAAGACCAGTATAATTGGAAGATGTTAATTTGTGGCAGTCACTTTATGTCAGTTCACCTGCTGAACAGGGCCTGATTGTGCATCTTCACTGCAGAAATGTGTATGATTAAATTATTAATCATAGATAAGGAGCAGAATAATTGTGCAAAACTTGATGTTGCTGTAAAGCTAAATTTATTTCAGAAGAAACCAGAATTACAGAAGATGTGTAAGCTGTTATTTCCATATTTCAGGTTATGTCACATACACAAATACATGCTTTACAATGTAATAACTAATTAGCCATGAATGTTTGTGGCACTTCCCAGTGCAGTAAATATTATTCAGGTGTTTAACTGATACATCTTTTCATCACTCATAACAGCAACATCATAATGTTGAAGCTGCCACACTGAAGCATGTGCATAGGTATAGTATGTATACTTATACAGCAAGTGTAAACAACCATGGAGTAGGAATTTCCTTTTAAAATAAATAAGGTGTGAAATTTTGTGTTGTAATGTGACACTGCTACACACACACACATGTGCATGCATGTATGTATTAATGTGCTTAACACAAGTTATGAAATGTATACACAGCATAATGATTCTGGTGCTTTAGTTCCATTATTGTCTCTAGATTTTAAAGTTGTGAATGTTAACAATTGATGCTGTAGATAGTACACAACAGATAACTGCAATCAAGACCACTGATAAGTCTATTTTAGGTGCGTCTTTCTGCTTTTTAGACACCAGGTACATAAGGACTATAAATAAGCAAGATTTTTTTTTGTATTCTCTTTTCTTAATCACATTTTTCTGATACAGTTGATGTGTTTATTTTTGTGTTGAATGATCTGTTATGATTGAGGATAAAACTTTGGCAAAACAGTTAAATGTAATCAATTAAATATATATTTATATAATATAGAAGAGTTTATGTGGGAGGAAGTTTCATTTAATTATTGTGAATGAGATATTCTGATAATATTCATGTGTACTGAGAGAACCGTTGTTGATTGTTTGGTAATCCTCATGTCTCTGGAAACCATTGTTATGTGCTGAATATAATACCAGGAAATGTAAGCATGGTATAATGATTCTTTTTTAATCATGTTGGAAAAACTGCAATCCATGTGAGGAAAAAAAATGTATTGTGGTTAAATGTGTGTTTGGAGGTACAGACTGGAGTGCGAATAGACCTCTTTGTAAAGTGTCCATTAATTCTGTCCAGTTTGAATCAAAACTGAAAAGCACTGACATTTTATTAACACTAGCCACTATCAAACTTAATTAAAATATGTACTACTCTTAAGTTCCTTCGTGAGTACAAAGGAGCAAATGTAACAGGCATTCTGCAGGGTTGGGTACACAGATAAAGACACGTGAACGCATAAGTATGTACACATTCTCTTTCTCTCACTTATATAGATCACCCAGTCAAATGAGAAGTATTTATAACCACCTATTTATGTTAGTGTAACTGTGTGTAATTACAAAATGACTGAAATGTAATTGATTAGAAGAATTTTCTTTAGAATTGTAGTGTAATATAAAGTCTAGCAGTAATTTTATTTTCATGATGTTACATGTTATTCCATTCCACTATTTTTAGAACACCCATAATTATTAGCTTTCATAATTGAAAACACTACAAATTATGTACAGTTTCAACTGTAGGAATATTGTTTTCTCTACATAAAAGTCAAAATTTAAGCTTATGGTTTTTTAATGATATACTTTCTGTGTAAAATTGACTTTTTAATTAATTACACTTTATTAGACTGCCCTCCCAATATGTTGCACATTACTGAAAGTTGTAACTAATGAAGTGTTTACTTACTCTCAGTAAATTGAAAGAAAAATACAGCTCCTTAGTTACTCGTATATCAGTATCATGTTATGAATATATCGTGACGTGGATGGCACAATGGGAAGTGGGGGTCACGTGAAGTTTGTGGTCTCGCGAGTGACGTTACATACCTCCACTCCTTCCATCAGTACGCAACATTCGGTGGGCGCTACCCCCCACCCCCGCGGTGATGTGGAAGCGCTGCCTAGTGTGACGTAACACGCGACACCGCTGTTGACACAGGCAACAGCGAACGGTATAAAAAGCCGGCTGAGCAGTGTGTGAGACAGTGTGTGATCAGGAGTGACACAGTGCAGATTGTAGCAGTCGCCGAGTTCAGTTGTAGTGAGTGAATTGTGAACATGAAGAATACCGATAGTATGAGAAGCTATTGGGAGTATGTAATACAGTGACACTGGTATAGCTCCCGTATCATACTGTGAATACATGTAGACTACTGAGGACAGTGTGAAGAGATTTGTGTGTAGGGTTTGTAAAGTGTGTAAACCTGTAACAGTGTTATAATTAATTGTAGTTATGATCTGTAGGTTGTTAAATAAACCAATTAACAATCCGAACGGCGTCATCAGTAGCGAAACAAGTTACAATATTAATTCAGAGTATTAGTACATATTCACAAAATATTATTATGTAACAGCCTAATGCTATATGGTATTAACAAGTTTTGCTTGGTTTCCTTTGGTACAAATGTTATGACTTCTTCACCTTAAAGAAATGGGAGTTATGTCAGTTCAGATACATGGAATACAACATGTCATTTTATATAGCCTTTGGCAACTTGCATAGCAGGAATAAATTGCAATGCATTCAGTTCATTTCATAGATCACAGTACACAGTTTCCCAGATTAATTTCAGGTACTTTCTTTCGGTTGTATATATTTCTTCCAGAAGCTAAGAATTAAAGGTTTCTTCCGGATGCCTTCTTGTTTTTTTTTTTTTATGTCTGTGTAAATGGTCTCTAGTTGAAAGTCCCAAAGTTTGTTGATAGTCCCTGTTCCTTCCTCCATGCTGCAAGGCGTTGGGCATACCATGCCTGAAAACATACATGGATAGACTTTCAGTGAATGTAACACATGACTGTTCAAAGTTTGTGTTCAGTAGCATGAAGTTTAAAAATGAAGGTGAGGTAGAGTAAACATTGTGACAGTATAAGGTATATATGAGCAGAAGTGAAGGAGTGAAGACATTTTTAAAACAGCACTGAATAAGGTGATGGACATAAATACTATGAATTATCCCTCAATTGCAAATACTTTTGAGTTCATTGTCTTCTGAGAAGCAGTAATATTGTATGACATTTAATATGGCTGGTCTGGTGGTTGAATGCACTGTAGAAGAACTGTTCTGTGATCTGATTTTTATAGTCAGAATGTATAGAATTTATGAATGAATGGCAGTTGAATATGGTGATGACTGTGAGCCAGACAAAAGTTTACAAATATATGAACAAATTCAAACGAGGACTGATGAATGTTGCTGATAATATGCATTCTGGGTGAAGGTTTTGGAATGGATGAGTCAGCAATCTGCAGTCATATCTGGGACAACTGAAATATCAGTTAGATGAAATTACAATTGAAAAGAGCACCAGTCATGGACAGCAGGACAGGGATTGCTTATGACTGCGCTAAAGGCATATTTCACACAATTAGTTGCTGTTCCGTGTAGAAGGTCTGGACCAACCTGCACATCTGTTTCCTGCAGGCCTGTTTCAGCTGCTAGCAGAACCAAGTCTGTGCTGTGTGGATTCTTGACACGCCCAAATTGTGCCTCTAACACTTGCTCCTGTTCGACACTGAGATGCACAACCCGGATCTCCGAGTTACTCTTTGGAGACAGTTGGGGAGACACAGATTTCAGCATCTGTAAAACCAATCAGAAATATTTAATATCATACTTAAAAATATGTTGTTTGTTGTGTAATATTGTTGTTGAACTTGGTTTCTCATGTTAAAGAAAGAACATAGGTTGGTGTGTTTAAAAAAGATTGCTGGAGATAATATTTGGACCTAAGAAGGAGCAAATAATAGGAAATGATAGAACCACATAATGAGGTGCTTCATAATTTAAACTTGCCACAAAATATTGATTAGGGCAATCAAATCAAGCAGGATGAGGTGGGTAGGTCACAGAGCATGCACAAAAGAAAACGATGCATGTAGATGGCAACAGACAACTTAGGAGACTAGGCACAAATGGGAGGATAATAGTGAGATTAATCTCAGAAATAGGATGTGAGAATGTGTACTTGATTTATCTTAATCAGAACCAGGTTCTGTTCTGTATGTTCTAGTTGTCTAAAAGGCAAGAAATGCCATGCCTACCTGAGTGATTACTAGCTTTTCAGGAAGGATATACTCAATGGAGTCCAGTGGTGAGGAGTTCTTAATGTGCAGGCGTGCACTTAACAAGCTGTTAGCTGGAAGAATCAGGGATTATGGGATTGGCAGACATGGGGGGAAGGTAAAGCTGTCCCTGCAAAGAGGTGAAGGCCCATAGGGTTGTAAGACTTTGAAGCTTCTGCACTCCTGTTATTCGTTTGTGTTAGAGGCTGAGTCAGCCCCAGGGCCATAGTGCAGCTGGAAGGATTTGGTCAATTAAAATATCTGATTACCTCATGTAGGGGAGGTATGGGAAATGCAATCAAAATTTTTGTCAGTAAACCTGAATGAATTCTCACTTTGGAGATGGAGGCAAAGATTTTAGTATTACATTAAGGTTGATCTTAAGCAGGATTTGGGGATGTGGACTAGATTTGCCTGGCTCAGGATATGGTCCAGTGGCTGGCTCTCGTCAGTACAGAAATTACTTTCAGGTTCCATAAAAGTTGGATAATTTTTTGACCAGTCTAGTGACCGTCAGCTTCTGAACAAGTAACACTAGTCCACAGAGTTGGTTGGAACAGTCAGTATTCATGTAGGTATATTACTTATATACTCCATGTAAGAGTATGTGCAAATGAAAGTACGAGGGTTGGAACTTTTAATAGTGGCAACTATTTATTTATGACTGATACAAAATAGATGCATGTTTCGAAGTTTTACTGCCCTTCACTGTAGTCACCAGCATTGTGTACAACCCGTTGCCAGCCATGTGGAAGTCGTGGGGTACCTTTAGCAGCGCGTGTTGTGTTGATTGTTCGAATGGAGCGGTCTAGAACAGTTCTGAAGCGAATGCTACGAAGTGGTTCCTTCATCTTAGGAATCAAGTCGAAGTCACAAGGGCTTAAGTCCGGTGAGTATGGTGGATGGTACAGCACTATCAAGTCTTTAATCTCATCATATCCGGACTGAAGTCTGGTTTATCCTTGGATGTGTGAATTAACTATGGATAAAAGGCTAAATTTTTAATAAATTCAGCAGTTTATTGGTCGATATTAATATTTAACTACGCTGTATCAAATACCGAAGTGATGCCGTCTTTAGGATAAAGGATATCGGTAACCTAATACAGAATATCGGATATTTTAACATCAAAACCGACGGGTGAGATATCTAATACAAACCGGTTGCTTCCGTACCAGAGAACACGTCCTTCGGGCTTGAAAAGGAAGTGGTTTCAGTCTTCTGCTCTGCGTTCCTTTTCTCCCGTTTCTTTCATAGTCCACTTTCTTTTATTTGATTTATTTTCCATTTTGCTGTTATGGTTTGTAAAGACGCCAGATATGTTAACTATTTTCATGAAGGCTGATTAATTGCTAAACCTGAGCATTTTTTTAACGCATGAGATTTTTCATCACATAGTTGCCTGCTCAAGGTATGACGTAGGCCTACATTCTAAGAATAATTTGGAATGTTCAGTAATTCGTTTGTGAAAACCAAACAATTTGGCGAGTAGCTATTTTTTTTCACTTCCTCCTCCCACTTTTTCAGCCGCATACTGCGGCAGATTTCTTTCTACAGCTTTACCATTATTAGAGACTTCCCATAACTGAAGACATGTATCATGCAAGTGGATGCTGAAGCCAGAGGGTTTCCCATTGCCGTCTTTAACCATGGTGTAGCTCATACCCAAGGCTTTCTGTATTACTATGCTTCTGTTAGATCTGTTGTATATCCGTGACCTTCAAGATGTGAAATGAGAACACGAAAGGGAGTGTGGGTCGTATTTACGAGCAGCAGGTCGAAATACGCGATATCTTCTGCTTGTTTCGGATTCTGTGTAAAGGTGAATGTGGGCCGCCATTCACGTCATGAGAATGGTTATGTGCTGGAAACGTGCCCGAAACAAGACATGACGTGGGCTTAAGTAGTTTGAAAGAAGACATTCACAGGCTGCATGTAGGTCAAGTTAAATGGTGTTGATTACAATCACTTACGCTCATAAATGTGTAGGCCTTGAGTATCCTGTATGCTGCTCAAAGTATTGTATCTCCGATATAGACAATGAAATGACTACACAGCTTCTAGACACTGAGGAGCCGCATTGCACCTTAGGCACCTATGCGCAATAAAAATATATTTGTTCCTATTTCCAATTTTTTCCTCATACGTCTCCACCTTTATGTGGTCTTCTTTTTCTTTCATTTTATAATAGAAAAGGATGACCTAAATAGCCAATTTAGAATGACATTTTATTAACAAATTCCAATAACAAATACAATTAATTCCCAGTTTTGGAGGGGCTTCTGATATTTGCATAGAAATTAGGCTTACAGAAAGACGGCGAGATAGTTGGGAGTCTGTTTCGTTAGGAAACACTTCAAAATGACCTAGTGGTACGAAACCCGAAGAACTGCAGGTTGTGTTAGGTCTAGGCCGCGCCATAGCTCAAGCGGTTAGTCGCTGGCTTCCCACCGCGGCGTCCCGGGTTCGATCCCGGGTCTGGTCAAGTGGGATTTGTGGTGGACAAAGTGCCGTGCCGTGCATGGAAGCAATTGAAGCATTGCTTCCGTAGTTAGAAAACGAAAAGAAAAGAAGTCATATATAATTAATTCAATTTGAATAATAAAGATTTGAATATTGTAATTTAGCGTGTGTTCCTGCTGAAGGCCACATGCCTCCTCCCTTTCCCTGCTTGGTGGAGCGGACCAAGTTTCCTTTCGTTAATCTTCGTAATAATTCGTCTAATCCGAAGGGGCGAAGGGAAGCAAATTTCGGTTTGCTGGCTAGACCAGCGAAAGAATGTGTTCCTTAGATGGTTATGTGAAAATTAACTGTTTGTTTGTGATTTCAGTCTTGTTGGGTGTTATAGGTAACTTTAAGTTTTATTAAAATATTTTAATTGCATATTTATATGGCGTAAGATTGTATTTATGATCGTATTTTTACGCATCAGATAGAAGCAATCCGCGTTTAAGGAAAGCAAGTCTGATATTGTGGTACGAGGGGCAGGGGCGTGATTGGACTACACGCACAGGTCACAGCTAAAATGAATTCTGCCAGACAACGCGACTGCGACTGTGCAATCGAAAGCCTTTTAAAACGGGGGTTTAATAGCAGGGACTTTTCTGAAAAGAAAATTATAGAAAGAGGACGACCGACATGAGAGTTGCCAGAACTTAAAGCACACACCAAATTCTGTGTGAGGAAATTTAATTTGGAACAGTATTCTAAAACAGAGTGGCTATCCGGTTCTCGTAATATAGGAAAATTGTTTTGTTGGCCATGCCTGTTGTTTCTCAATTAAAAAAAATGTATGGAACAAGACTGGGTTTGGTGATATCAACAACCTTCATAGAGCATTGAAACGACATGACAACTCTCAGACTCGCATTATTTCAACAATGTAACTTATGTTCGGGAAATCTGCAACTGACTGTCAACTTGACAATCAAAAGCGCCTGACGATACTACAGCAGAATGAAAATGTGAAAGAAAATAAATAAATAAATAATGAAACGCTTGATTGACATCATCTTCCATTTAGGAAGGTGGCAACTTGCCCTCCGTGGTCATGACGAAAGCGTGCATTCTATCAACCAAGGTAATTATGTCGAATTAGTTCACTTGTTGACGAAATATGATAATAAACTCAATGTTCACCTTGAGAACAGTACAGTATTTACAGGTTTATCGAACAGAATACAAAACGACCTCATTGACTCAATAAGTGACGTATATTTTGGTGAGTTGATTGCTATCAGTTCGTTTATTAGATACCACTGCTTCCCTTACCTAAAATAGTACCGCACGCCACTGGTCCCACCCCACTAGCATTAAAAAAATTATGTTGGGTCTGCGCCTAAGAGACAGGATACGGCGATTATGAATTAATAGGGAGTAATATGGGGAGAATCAGTGGTTGCCTGTTTTAAGATACTCGTATGTGCACAGCATTCGATTAGAGAAAGTTGTTTCTCATACTTTTTGATTGAGGAAGGGAAGCAACAGACGTTCGGTTCAAATGCCGAAATCGGAAGTTTTCGAAAGATGTGTCCAGATGTTAGAGGCTGGTATGGTCAAATATTTTAGTCTGCAAACAGTAAAAAGTAAAGCTATCCCTGTACCAGGCCGTGAAGGCCCATAGGGTTGTGAGACGTTGAGGGTCCCACATTATCTAGACAATGGGCTCAAAGATGGCGGTAAAGTTGTCAGCCATACGCGCCGGCCGCGCTTCACTCCCCAGGAAAATTATTTAATTAATTCCTGGTACATATTTCTGTTAAGAGGCTGAGTAAACCCCAGGGCCTAGTGCGGCTGGAAGGATTAGGTCATTAGGAAAACTCAAACTGTGACCTTAGTCTTAACTGTACAAGTCGACTGATGAGAAGTCGGACGAACAATTTCTACATTGCAAAGCCATCTGAGATTTCCGAACTATAAAACAGTTTCAGAGCACTGCACTGACGTGGATGTAGGACACGGAAGACTAATGGCTGGATAGCAGCCAGGCAGCAGGGTGAAGCAGTCATCCACTTAAACTATAAACGTTAAGTAAGGAAGGGAAAGACTATTTAGATTGAGTAATTTAAGCTCATTGACGCTCTCACAAAGAGACTCTTCAGTCAACTCTTGAAGTTATGCATACAGGTATACTGGAATCGGAGAGTTATTGACTGTCCTATTCTTTTGGAACCCATTCATATCATCTGGTTACTGGATCCAATCTTCCATCTTGATTTAATTACCCTGATTATACTGGGCATAAGCTCGTATATTTTCTCCAGCCTTTCACTTCCTCAATTTCTTTTT
>NW_019733835.1:10744-59292 GCF_002891405.2 Cryptotermes secundus | reverse complement strand
TGTTTTGTGCGTTTGTGTACAGGTAGATGCCTTGCGACGAGCTGATCACCTGCCCAAGGTGTCCTACCGAATGTGTAAGATCTAGAAAAGCCGAAGTTCATGGAGGTAGGCCTAGGCCCACTGGGGCTGTAGTGCCAAGAGAGGGAGCGGGGGAAGGTCATACTAAACATTCATATCTAACATAAAATACAGGTCGAATCGAGACTTGCCACCTTTTCTTAGAATATTGTCTGTATGGTGAATAATGAATGAAATGCGAGGGAACAGATTTCTCTGTTGGTGTTGTGTGATGTTTATATTATGATTATATTTAGAACATCATTTTCCAAACGCGATACGAGTAGTGCGTCTCAAAATAGGCCATGACATTTTAACCACCATCTTCCCTGATTCATCCTCTGTATTTTTCTAAACATCACCGTATGAACAAACCCCGTAGCAAAAATGTGGGAAGACATATTACAGAATCCAACAAGAATAAGACGGCTCCACGTGACACCCATACATCGAGAGAAAATCAAAGCCATTTTCTATAAACATGGGTTTTCATAGATGTTACACGCGCGTCACCTTTCCAAACATCTGTCAATCAGCAACCACAGCTGACACATGTAAGAGGCATGTGAAGGTCCGTGTTTGTTCCTGTGATGAACAGTGTGTTTCCGTAGCTGGAATGACTGAATGACTCACCTTGGGAGTGTAGCGGAGCGTAGTCTTTCAGGTTATTATTATTATTATTTTCTTAATTTGTCATTGTGTTGCTTATTATTGAGGTCTGCATTTATCAATGTTTCGTGCTAGGGGCAAGCATTTTAATAAATTATTATGTCATTATCATTGTTAGCAGTAGCAATCTTATTAGCTTCTCGCCTAATGTCGTGGTACCGCGGTTAGCTCTTTATATTCCTTCTTCGTATTAGGGAGGTTCCAGGCTCATACCTCGACCCAGAGATCGGCTCCCCTGTTTGAGGTTTTCAGTTATTTCCTTATTCCTTTCAGGCAACTATTATTACTGTTATTATTATTATTACTCTGCGGCCCTTTATTGGGCCTTGGCCGCTTTCTCAGTTTCTTGATCCTATACACAGTCA
Organism: Cryptotermes secundus; assembly: GCF_002891405.2. Taxonomy (NCBI): domain Eukaryota; kingdom Metazoa; phylum Arthropoda; class Insecta; order Blattodea; family Kalotermitidae; genus Cryptotermes; species Cryptotermes secundus. The sequence continues at coordinate 58,201 of NW_019733835.1, read as the reverse complement.
ATAGGGCTTCTTGGACTGGGGATCAGCCCGTCTCAAGGCCTCTACCTACACACAGAACAACACAAACAGAAAATAAACGCACACCATACAGACATCCGTGCCTCGTGTGTGATTCAAACCCACGATCACAACGTTCAGCGAGCGAAGTCAGTTTATGCCTCAGACCGTGCGGCCCTTGTGTTCGGCCAAATATTAGGATAGCGACTTAAATAAGTCACGGCCGCTTCCTTCCAAATCCTTACCAACTTACTGTTCATGACGATTTATCCATGTCCTTTGATATTATATGGCTCTTCTGTTGAAGTTATGTTAAACAGACAAAGAATTGCAGAAAACACTATGTTATGAATCCATTTTGGGGATTTAATAACGACCCATAACATCTGGTATAGGTAGGTTGGCCATTGTTCCGTCTTGGGACAGTTGCGTTTACATCTTCACCACTCTTCCTAATTTAGCCTTTCCAGCCCCTGAACACAAATATCTTGAAGCCAGAACATTTCTTTTTTCATCAGTTCGTAACGCCTAAAGAGTTAGATTACTTACAGCAGAGCTGTATTTAAATCAGGAAAATTGTGAAGAGCTTATTTCTTCGCTACAGGTTAGAGAAGAAGTGATGGATAAGCCCGACAAAAGAGAGTGAAGGAGAAGAATCGGAGAAATCAAAATGAGGAGGAGAGGAATNAGATGAGGTACGAATCAGACAAATATCAGCGAAGTAGATCCTGTTAGCAGCGACGAAGGGAACAATTGGGAAGACCTGTATGTTTTTAATTTTAAACTGGGTGCAGTGTAACAGCTACGTGAGTGTATACACCTGATGATGGCCGTTTGCGGCCGAAACATATAGTGTAGAAGAAGGCAAAACGAAAGACCTACAATAAATTGTTACACTTAGAACGGAATTTATATTAATAGTGTATGGTATTTGCAAAGAATTTTGGGTATACGGAGTGGAAATATGGGGATGTGCTAGCAAAACCAATATTTCCATAATCCAAAGATGTCAGTCAAAGATACTACGTATGATTACTAACGCCCCATGGTATGTCTCCAATATAACACTCCATGAAGACCTGAAAGTGCCATTATTAAGAAAGTCATAAAAGGGAAAAGCACAAGATACCTCAACAAAATAGGAGGACATGAGAACGTACTAATTCAACCGTTACTGGAACCTCACAATGGGCGAAGACTAAAAAGGAATTTGCCAGCCGACCTGAGAGAGGGTTAACGAGGACTTATCGCTGGATAAGCCCTCTCCACGTCATGGGGAATACTACAGCTAATTAGCTTATAGAATCAAATGTAATTCTGATTGCAATTTTTTTTATTTACATAAAATTAGCAAACAATAGGTGACACTTGAATACCCCAAGAAGGAGATGGAAAGCGAAGACGAGAAATATTAGAACAAACGCTTTCGATAACTCTGCAAACCTAACTTGGAAGGTGATTTCCTAAAGTTCTTCCGGGGCGTCCGGGGAGAGGCCCAGTCGTAGACTTGGTTAGAAGTCACCTTGAATTCCTGCAACTTACCAGCCATGACGCAGGCATGCGAGTATGTACGCATTGACGCATGTCGTTAAATGTTAATGAATTGTTAATGAATTTCAACACTATAGCGAAGAATATTTATTGACACACTCAGAACTTTAGGCGGATATGCCAAATTGCACCACTTCCTGTTGTGACGTCAGGCGCTCGCCGCCAAAAATGATGAATGTTAAGAATTCAAAGCGAAACATAGGCCCTAGGAGCGAGTTGAGGTATTGTTATGTCTGTTCCAAATATATCGACTTCCAGCTGACTCTGCTCATGTCTTCAGTCTCTCGCCTCACTAGGCGGTACCAATTCAGTTTTGGATGTAACACTGACCTGCTGACATCTACGTATTAATTTTACTCTAGGGGTTTCGGCTAATGTCTTTAGTTATATTGAACACAATAGAATGAAGTGCTTTAGATCCAATAAAAGATGGGCAAGGAAGAAATCAAAGCCAAGCATAATGACATAATTTGGAACCATGTCACGTGAGAAATACGGTTGTTAAATTCACTTTCATGGACCAACATGAAGACTACTCTCCTGTTCCCTTTCAGAAGTTCGCTGAAAGGATCGATTTGGCTTCAGCGTGTGCTGCTTCGATGAGGACAGTCTAAGAGATCGGAAAGGAAAACAGATCCATCTCTTAAAAATCAGTAGTGTCTATTCACAGAGTCAGAAAGTACAAGTATGGAAAATTTACCACTGGAGGTTTATTGGAGGAATCTGATATAGGCGAACTCCAACTTACAAACACAATATGTTTTTGGTATTTGTTTCATAAGTTGAATGTTCGTAAGTTAATTCATTTTTCTTTCATAAGGTAAAGTAAAAGGTAAAAGTTGTCCGTATATCCTTCCCCCTCCCTCAAATATATATTTTTTTTAAACCGCTGAGTAGTTTTGATGCTGAAACATGTACTCAGACAAACAGAAAGATGTGGCCTCCTTTGCCTTTCTTTAGTACAAAGAATACGTAACAGAAGCTCTGTACAGACACGCTTAGTTGCTCGAAGCATAACAGCAGAATGTATCACGTGATGTTGAATTTGTGATGGCGCTCTGCGTATTCATCTCATTTATTTTTATTTACACCTCTAAATTGCAAGAATATCATATAAACCCGGAACATAGAATTCCAAAATAAGTTCAATATGTGTGTTCCTTAGATACACAGGATCCATCAGCTACTGTATGATATGACAGACTGTCAATCTTTACTTGCCTTTTTAATTCGCAAAATATTTCTCTGCGTAAATATAAATGCAAATATTTAAATATCCTTGAACTCTGTACTCTAAGAGAAAACATTAAAATATACTGTAAATATCATACCTTGTCTATATTCATACTGACATCAGCGTCCAGATTAGCCTAGACTAATATTCGAAAAGTACTCAATTCGAATTAAGGCCGTGTTAGTTGTTATTTTGATAGAAGATTACCTTGGTTTTCCTCTGTCGCCAAGTCGAATGCAACAATCTCCTGTTGCCAGATGTTTACATAATAATTGATCATTTTCGTCCTCCCCCCTCATCCATTGCTATATAATAATATCCGCAGTTGAAACAGCACCTATAAATAACTCAAGGATCCCTTATATATTTTTTTTCCCTTGGCACTACAGCCCCAGTGTACCTAGGCCTACCTCCATGAACTCCGTTCACTTCGGTTTTTATAGATCTTACACATACGGTAGGACTCCTTTGGCGACTGATCAGCTCGTCGCAAGGCAAATGTAGACAAACACAGAAAACCGCACACAAACATCCATGCCCTGAGTGGGATTCGAACCCACGATCCCGGTTTCCGAGCGAGCGAAGACAGTGCATGCCTTAGACCGCTCGGCTACCGTGACCGGCAAGGATCCCTTATAACGATATCAATTCTTTAAATACGAATTAAGGTAAAGTATTATGGCAAAAACTGCATTTAGCAAAAATAATCTTTTTACGAGCAAATTGGACTTAAATTTGAGAAAGAAACTAGTGAAATGCTACATTTGGAGAATGGCTTTGTAAGGGGCTGAAACTGGGACACTTAGGGCAGTAGATCAGAAACACCTGGAAAGCTTCGAAATGTGGTGTTGGAGAAGGATGGAGAAGATCAGTTGGACCGATTATGTGAGAAATGAAGAAGTGTTATTTAGAGTCAGTGAGCAGAGGAATATCCTACACGAAATAAGAAAACGGAAGGCTAATTGGATTGGTCATATCTTACGCAGTAACTGCCTCCAAAAGAAGTTATCGAAGGAAAGATAGAGGGGCGGATAGAAGTGACAAGAAGATGCTGGATGACCTTGGGGACAGAAGAGAAAGCTCTAGGTCGCATTAAATGGAGGAACTCTTTTGGAAGAGACTGTGGACCTGTCGTCTGACAGATTACTGATGAATGAATTATAAAATAGTGGTAGAGTGTGTGTATAAGCCCACAATGATAGGCATACTTCAAGCTGTATCTAACTGCATGGAACAGAGTTCTTCTTGAAAGCTTATAGTCGCTCAGCCGGTCAAGACATTTCTGGCTTTTATAGAACTCGAATGCTCGTCACAGTTTTCACAAGAGACCGCCACTGGGTCATACCGTGAGTCAGTTTAGTCCACTCCACACCCTCACATCCAACTTTTTTCAGATCTGCTGAAATCTGCTTTGTTAATATTGAGTTAAAAAACCAATATTTCAGAGATCTCTTCCGTCTCCTCCGTATTATTTTCCTTAAATGCTTTCTTATCCATGATAATATCAGAGGTTGAAACTGAAACGGTAATAGGAGGCTGTGAACACTTGAAATCGTGGAATGGAACAACATATATTTTTTCTCCTTTTCCACGAAAGCATAATTGTACTGTCACACCTGTGTGTCCTTCCCCATGTTTCATCTCCTACAAAAAATTGGCATACGATCTGAAATAAGCTTAGATTCAATGGTGCTGAGTCCTTCTTGAAAAGCTGCCAGTCGCTCAACCACTCAAGAATTTTCCAACATTTTATGAAACCCGAAGTTTCACAACCGTGTTCATAAGAGCCCTCCACTGGTTTCTATCCTGAGCCAGATCAATCCAAAAACTAGAGCCTACAAAATATAAATTATTTTGATATGGTGTATATTTGACGAAGCAAGATGCGTTCTTTTATTCCTAATTAGACTTGAGTTAGGCTCTGTATTATGAATTTGTATCCCTCGTTCCTGCTATAAGAGTTGGATGCGGGAAGGGCAGAATGGAAGTTAATCTGTAATAAATGAACATGACTGTGACGCAGAAATGCAAATTAACAAAGAATGTATCCGGGAAATATGTGAGGCGCACAACGTCACTCCGAATTCAGTTCCTTTCCGATTGAGAACAAGAAGATTAAAACGGTGGTTATGATACGGTGTAGTCTCGTCTCTTGGGGAAAATTTTTGCCTCCCGAAATATAGAAACTGCATTTTTTTTTTCGAAACGTTGATAACCACATACCGTAACTTTGGTAAGCACTTATACAAACACGTAGCACGATAACCCAGAATAACACAACATAACCGTCTGTGAACTCCTCATATCTCGGCTGGGAACAAGAGATTCTAGGAACTTTACGTCGTTTATTGTGGCAGCAGTACTAGGCCATGGCCGCTATTACGATATGACGAAAGACTTGCAGTTGTGGGGCTCCCAAAATAAACAAGGCCTGTTATGAAATCACATGTCGCTACTAGTTCTTCCCACCAACTGGGCCCGATTTTGACATCCGTGTGGATGCTGTTGACAATTTCACTGTCACAATTCTTTCCATTTTCTTGGCAGTCATTCCCTGACTATTATATTGCTCAGCTTTTATCTGAAGGCCCGTACTCGCTGTAAGTGTCCCAGAATCGGGCCCATTGTGAACACGGCTTTGGACCTTCGAGTTATGTGAAAGACAGGGAATTTATCGGCTAGCTGAGATGTGTCAGCTACTGAAGAAAGGATATGCTTCCAGGTGTTAGCCACTTTGCTATCGGCAGCAATACGTGCGTAAATAAATACGTTCACCCATATGATAAAAGCCGTCATGAGAGCCTCGATGTCTCAGAACCTTATGGGCCTCCACGGCCTGTTACAGGGACAGCTTTTTTACCTTAATTACATATATACAGACACGCATACATATCACGAAGCGTATAATTTAAGGATTGCGCTGTAATGGCTTATGCGAAGCTTGGGTAGCTCAGTAGGTGTGGAGTCTAGGCTACGTATATATATATGCTATATTTAAGCCATAAAATATATATGAGATAATGGAGGTAAAGCTACACGCTTTTTCAGTCTCGACAATAGGTGGAGGTGAGTGATGACTTTCGTGCTCCGATCGCTTTACTTTAGAAAAATGAGCGTATTCCTTGAAGAAGAGTTAGGCCCTGTATTTAATGAAATACAAAGAGTAAACATTCCATGTCTGTATGCAATAAAATACTGAGTGCTGATTAGCGATGTCGACAACATACTAACATCGCCAATAGGTGGACATTACGGACAGTGACACATGCAAAATCGGACAGAACGCGTTTGGGAACTGCGGACTCCAGACCGATGTAGGTACGTTTGGAGTACACATTTAATTTGTACTGTTTGTTTAGTTAAGGAGTGGCGAATTATCTGACCTTGGGTGTCAGAACTATTTGGAAGGGACCGCGGACCGAAGAGTCCCGACAAAGAAATTATGGAAACCAAAATTTGTTCAGAGGCTAGATAACGGAGGCGTACAAATAGTTCAGACAATACTATAAATAGCATTTATATACGATATTCTAACCTCAAATTTGAGTTCTGAATATGCGGAGACGCAAGAGACAGAGTCTGGAATGAGGCCAATTAGATTTCTTCATACTTCATAGTAGATATAAATAATTGAAAGAAACTTAGTAAATAGCCTTACTTGCATTAGAAACTCTGACAGGATGACATAATCGAGTGGGTAACTCTCCTGTATTCGGGAGGTTCCACGTTCAGATTTCTACCAGGAGTGAGGTTTTCCTCAGTCCCTTGAGGCATTTGGCGGGATAGCAGCTGAATTTTCACTGCGACCATTTCCTTCTACATCCTAATCAGTTCCTTATTCACTGATCATCCTACCAATGGACACTATATATTCTGAGCTACCAACAGCGTAGTTCTTTACTATAAGTAACACCAATGTCAAGGTAAATTTATCCCTGTGATTAATTACATAAGCTCCACACCATACAGATGTATGGGGCAGTGGAGATATAGCTCCACCATTCTTGACCTCGGAATTAGATGGAGGTGAGTGATCAGGTTCAGGTTTCGGCGGAGGAAAGAGCCCCCGGTTACCACTGAATAGGAGGCTGGGATCGACTCACAATGTTAACCTGCTAGGAATTGAACCCCAGTCACCCAGCGTGTAGCCCATCGCTATACCGACTGAGCTATCCCGGCTACAATAACGCTAATAGTTTCCAAATTTGAATTTAAGATGGAAATTGAATTTGCACTTATTGTTCCTTTGCGATTATAATATTGTACTGTGCATAAGGAAATGAACAGTCATAAATAATCTACCTCCCCCTTCTAGGAGCCGGGATAGCTCAGTCGGTATAGCGACTGCGTACGGGTTGGATGACCGAGGGGTCGGATTTCGAGTCCCGGTACGGCCAAGATTTTTCTCTTCTTCACGTTTTACAGAGAAAACCTCCTAGCCAATGGTTACCCGAGTCCTTCCCCGGGGCAAAGCCGCCGGGGCGTGAAGCTGACTACTCACCTCCAGCTAGTGCCCAGGTCAAGAAAATGTGGATCTATACATCCACTCCCCACACGCCTTCACGGCGTAGTGCTGAACTAGTTAACCATAGGGACAACTTTACCTTACCTCCTCCTTCTGCGGACACTGTAACCCATGATGGGCTTTAGCCTCTTTTTCGATTGCTCTCCATTGGTCCCAATCCTATGGTTTTTGTCTCCAGTTTCTACGGCCCATTGTCTTCAAATCCTCTTCAACTGAATCCAGCCACCTGACAGCGGGTCTGCCTACTCGCCGAGTTCCCTCTGGTTTATGTAGAGTTAACTCCTGCAAGGGCTCTGCTCCTGCATGCTAAAGGGCTGTCCCAGCCATCTCAATAGCCTTCCTCTGATCACTTTTCCTATACCTGGTTCATTACAAAACGTATGAAGCTCATTGTTTTATCTGGATCTCCAAACATACGTAGAATCTATTATTAATATCTAAATCGATACGGTCATTGTCGTTAAACAACAATATATATATGATTTGAGGTCCTCACAGTTGTGGTTATGAAGAATTCTGTCTAATAGAATATAATGCCGTATAGTGAGTTTAAAAGCAACTGAAGTTTCGGAGGAACATATCATCTCCATCTTCAGGGCCGACGAATAAGCCAAGCGAAGTAACCAGCATGAAGCAAGTAGAAAGCAAAACTGGTTGCTTGGCTTAGATCCTACAGATGGAGGTGATATTTTCCTCCGAAGCTTTCGGTTGACTCTAAACGGACTATCTATCTATGGCTCTACAGCCCTCTGTTGGATCTTGGGCACTTCTTCAGTCTCTTGATCTTTTTACACAGTCAGTAGGACTCGTTGGACGGGAGATCAGCCCTTTGCAAGGCCGCTACCTGCACACAGGACAGCACAAACAGAATAAACTCACACATACATCCATGCCTCGAGTGGGATTCGAAAACACGATCCCAATTTTTGAGATGGCGAACACAGTTCATGCTTTAGACCTCACGGCCACTGTGATTGACCTTTCAACATACTACATGATGTTATATTGCGGAAGATAGAACTCTTTAAAAAATATATGAAAATAGTACAGGGCCGCCTTGAATTTTATTCGCGGGCTGCATTTTTTCACGGCTCATAAAATCTGATAGAATTCACAAAGAGCTCCCAATTATGTAATATTTGAGGCTTTCACGGCGGTGACTATGAAGAAAGCAGTCTTCTGGGATTTGGCACCGCGTATATGTGGTGTTAACCGACGTTTCGGAGGAACGTCGGTTAACACCACATATACGCGGTGTCAAATCCCAGAAGACTGCTTTCTTCAGCTCCCAATTATGTTTGTCTGAATTTTGTTGTAACCAACTTAACATCTCTTTCCTAATATACAGTTCTCCGGTAAACATACCAAGAAGTCCTTGAAACTCCAGCCCCGTGCGTCTTACGCTACTGGATATGGCGAAGCGTAGTCCTGTGTGGGAACAAAGCACTCATACTGCAGCCCACGGCAGCGGTCCTTTCCACTGAAAACGTCTGGGATAACCTTCATGATCCCACTTTGTCTCTTATCAAATTTGAATCAGTTAAGCCATTCTCTTCAGAAGATTTCTGTCTTCTGGGACATAACGCCATATAATGCATTGAATGTCAACCGACGTTTCGGAGGAATACGTCGCCTTCGTCTTCAGGATCGAAGAGTAAGCGAAGTAAGAAACCAGAAAGCAGGTAGTAACCAGATCCAGTTTCTTGCTTGTCTTAATCTACAATCCCGAAGATGGAGTTGACATGTTCCTCTGAAACGTCGGTTAACTTTAAACAGACGGCACGGCATTATATCCCTGAAGATAGAATGTTTCATCATCACTATCGTGGGAATGTCAGATCCTATATGTTCTTTTCAGAGTTGCTTTTCCACAACTCGGAGCTGGAATAGTTCGGTCGGTATAGTAACTGGAGAATAACGGAATGCAGGTTTAATAGATTTTTCTCTTGTCCACACTGTACATACCGGTTCTGGGGCCCATCCAGCCTCTGTCTAACGGGTACGGGAGGCTCTTTCTTTCGGGAGTAAATCATTCGGGACATGCATCCCTATATAGTAACAAGTTTAACAATTCATGGAGATATACCTCAACTGCTTCATAAAATTCCATGACGTGGCGTTTAATTAAGCACAGGGACAGCTCCACCTTTGCCAGTCTTTCATTTTAAGTGCGTTGTCTGAGATGTTTTCCTCCTCAGGAGTATTTTATATAAGTATCTTATGTGATCTACACATGAAGCCTATAGATGGAATACGTAAGGAACCTGTCTGTTCGCGCGTTCCGTGTCCGAAGTTATTGTATGGATTTCTATTAAATTTGATATAGGGGGGGAGGGAGTTTACACCGAAAGTTGTAGTTCGAATTTAATTTGTATTCACATTGAAGCAATATAAATATTGTAACATCTGAAGATTTCACTAAGGCTATAGTTGATAAAACCTTCTCGGACTATCAGCCGTCTAAAATGGTTAAATTCACCGACGTTTGAGGGATCATCTCTGTCCCTGTCATCAGTATCTGATATTGAAACTTCAGTGATTTTTAACTAATTGACACGGTTGGTAGCCCGACAAGAGTTTACCACTATAAACGTTACTTTCTACGAAGCCCAGCTCGAATTTCCGTCATATTCTCAATATACGAGGGTCAGTCAAAAAGTTCCCGGAATGGTGGTACAGCACTCTAATGGTAGGACATACGGTAACGCTTACCTAATCATCTTCAAAGTAGGACCCTTGGGCGCATACACACTTGCCCCATCGATCCTGCCATTGTAGGAAGCAGCGGTGGAAGCCTTCTTTTGGAATCTTCCGGAGCTCAGCCGTCGCATTCGATTTGATGTCCTCCATGGTTGGGAAACGTGTCCCCTTGAAGCCCATTTTCAGAGTAGGGAACAGCCAAAAGTCACTCGGAGCGAGATCCGGAGCGTACTTTGGTTGGGTAATGACAGGAATGTTTTTCTCGGCGAGGAATTACTACGCAACAAGCGATGTGTGGCTCGGTGCATTATCGTTATGCAGAAACCACCGTCCCTGACACTTGTCGCGCTGCTTCCTCCAAACCGCATCGCGCAACCTCTGCAAAACTTGCACGTAGAAATGGCCAGTGACAGTACCAACTTCTTGCTCAAACTCCGCGATGGTCATTCTTCGATCACATCGAATCAGTTGTCGCGCTTTTCCAATAATTTCTTTGGTTCTGGATGTTGAAGGTCTCCCGCTGCGCTGGTCATCCTGTAACGTCTCCTGCCCATTCTTAAACCGGGAAAAACAGCCGTAAACTGCGGATTTCTTTATTGCAGTATCACCGTAAACTTGCTGCAGTGCCAATAGCGTCTCTGAAGCAGATTTTCCCAATTTGCACATGAACTTGATGTTCGCACGCTGTTCGAACTGCGACATCGCGCCGAATGATCAACACTCACGTCTAATTCAAACGGAACAGTAACGACACTGCACACTAAAACCCGTCCAGACCTGTTGCGCCTGCGAGCAGACATGCTGAGCTTCCCACCACAACAATGTGCGCGCTATCTTATCTCTCGTTCTCCGTCTGCAGGGGAATTCCGGGAACTTTTTGGCTGACCTACGTACATATAAAGGTAAAGCTATCCCTGTAACGGGCCGTGAAGGCCCATAGGTTTGTGAGACGTCGAGAGACTCAGATTTTCTCTAGACAGTAGGATCACAGATGGTGGTAAGTTTGTCAGCCTTATGCGCCGGCCAACCACTACCCCTCGGGAATATTTCTGGTACTCATTTCTGTTAGAGGCTGAGTCGACCCCAGGGCCATAATAAGGCTGGAAGGCTCAGGTAAATTAAAAAAAAAAAATCGAATGACCTCATCGGCAATCAAACCCGTGACCTTCCGGCTTGTAGCATAGCGTCTCAATCAACTCCGCTACCCCTTGCTCCCTATATATATATATATATGTGTGTGTGTGTAAAGTACAGAACTTGTTAATGAAAAACTGTTCTACCTGTTGGATGTACCTGATGTAGGAAGGAAAATTGGGGACACGAGGTAGCGTAGTTGGTTGAGGCATTACGCTACACCCTGGAAGGTCGCGGGTTCGATTCCCGATGAGGCCATTGGATTTTTTCATTTTACCTGATCCTTCCAGCCGCACTATGGCCCTGGGGTCGACTCAGCCCCTAACAGAAATGAGTACCAGAAATCTTCCCGGTGGGGGGCAAAGGGCGACTGACAAACTTACCGCCATCTGTGAGACGATTGCCTAGAAAATGAGGACCGTCGACCTCTCACAACCTTATGGGCCTGCACGGCCTGTTACAAGGATAGCTTTTAGGGCGGAAAATAAAGCAGTGTGGTATATAGGCCCATCTGAAATGTCTTGGTTTTGCAACAATGTGTTTTATTTGCGGTTTGTTCAATGGCGCTGTCAGTAGTTCCGGCTATAGAGCATCAGATGATACAATGACTGATGAACTGGAAAGGAAGTGGAAGGAAGGGATTGTGGCATAAGCAGTCAAGGTATCCGGTTTTCGGGCGGAGATTCTAATTGGGCAGATACCGAATACAAGTCAGTATTGTTACTTGTTGAGCCAACGTACATGGTGCTTTGTAACAATTGTTATTCAGTTGTGTCTAGAATAGCTTGACAGCGACAGTGAAGTAAGCATCACTGCACAGAATGCATTTGGAAATTCTCCAGTCTGACTCACACTTTCCCCGTGATTGTTTCTTTCGTTACGTAACTGGGTGCACCAGATGAAATGATCGGACTGTCGGTAATTTAAGTTGGATACTCATCAAGAAGCTGATCAATAGCCGCGCCGTCTAAGGCATAAACAGTCTTCGCGCGCTCGAACGCTGGGATTGTGGGTTCGAATCCCACTCAAGGCATGGATGTCTGTATCGTGTGAGTTTATTCTCTTGGTGTTAGTCTATGTGTAGGTAGCGGCCTTGCGACGGGCTGATCCCCCGTCTAAGGAGTCCTACGGACTGTGTATACAATTAAGAAACTGAAAATGAGACCAAGGTCCAACAAAGGACTGCAGAGCCATAGATATACAGATAGATATTTTAATCTTTAGGCTTACAGTACGGTAAGAGGTAAGTATAATTAAAATTATGGCGTACTAATTTTCATTTATTTATACTTTCTAGAGAAAGATAAAATAGTAAAGGTAAAACTGTCCCTGTCCATAATTAATTAAACATTATGCCATGACGACATATGGGGAAGTGGAGGTATTGCTTTCTTCATTCTTCACCTCGACACTAAATGGAGGTAAGTGGCCAGCTTCAAGCCCCAGACACTTTACCCCCAGGGAAACACCTTCCGGTACCCAATGGATAGAAGGCTCGGTTGCACTCTGAGCACGTCTGGACGGTCTGGACACTGTGATGTAAAGACAAATCTTTTACCCTTTCCGGAAATCGAACACCGACCGTCCAGCACTTAGCCCATCGCTATACGGATTGAGCTGTTATTTACACTTACGAATCTATGGAGAACTGTAAATATGAGCTGGAGGAAACAGTGATGAAGACAAATCGACAACGACGACGGCTAAAGAACTGAGAGACAACAATATCAAAAGTAACTGCCGGGAAATAAATAGGAAAGCTTAGGAGAAACGTCATTCTTTGTGTGTGTATGTGTGTGTGTGGGGGGGGGGAATCGGAAAGCTAAAAGTGGCGTCTGACTTTCTGTTTCTCTGCTATGGTGAACAGTCAGGGAGGCTCTCTAACAATTCACATCTCCATGATAAGATACTGCAAATTTCGGTCTATTATCATGGGCTTAAAGAGACTAAATTTTAGTCTGTTATCGTGAACTTCGGGCACTGAAGCATGGGAGTATACGTTTAACCGTTATGAGTCGAGTGCAGCTCAAAAGTCGCGGAAATCACACTTCGGCGGACTGTCTAATTGACCCCGATAATCTTACAATTAGAAGAAATAAACTGAAGTTGGAGCCGGTCACGGTAGCCGAGCGGTCTAAGGCATGTACTGTCTTCGCTCGCTTGGAAACCGCGATCGTGGGTTCGAATCCCACTCAGGGCATGGATGTTTCGTTTGTGTGTGTGTATGCTTTTTTCTGTGTTTGTCTACAGGTAGAGGCCTTGCGACGAGCTGATCACCCGCCCTAGGAGTCCTACCGAATGTGTAAAATCAAGAAAAACCGAAGTGAACGGTGAAGTTCATGGAGGTAGGCCTAAACCCACTGGGGCTCTAGTGCCAAGGGAAAAGAAACAAAAAAAAAACTGAAGTTGGTTCTGGTGGTTTCTTATGTTTTTAAATAAACAAGCCTCGAGTGAGGTTCTCTGTCCCATTTGGAAAATCTCGTTCTTGTTCAATATGCAGTAGAATTCATAGTCACACTAATCCTACAATTAGAATATATACGTAAGTAAGTAAAAAAAACAGATTTAATCTGGTCTTGTTATTTCTAATTTGTTGAAACAAATGAACGCCAAAAGAGAATCTCCGTAGGAAAGTCGCATTCTATTGCAATCGGACTGAGAAATTGGAAATTCAAGCAAAATAATTTCGAGTTCGTTGGGTTCATTTGTTGAAATATACGAAAACTCCAAATAACATTCTTCTTCGATATGACGTCGTGTAATTTTCTTGATGAACTATTATTAGGGCTCTACAGCCCTTTGTTGGGCCTTGACTGCTTTTTCAGTTTCTTGATCCTATACACAGTCGGCAGGACTCCTTGGACGGGGGATCAGCCCGTCACAAGGCCTCTACCTACACATAGAGCAACACAAACAGAATAAACGCACACAGGTATCCATGCCTCGAATAGGATTCGAACCCACGATACCAGTGTTCGAGCGGGCGAAGACATTTCATGCCTTAGACCGTGCGGCCACTGTGATCGGCAAAGATTAAAATATGAAAATTAATTTTACTTGCTGCTATATACCGTATGGGTGTAAAACTTTGTGTATCGCCCTAAGAGGGAGGAATATAATTTGGGATTTGTATTTGAAATTCTCACAGTAGTGACCATGGAGAGTTTTTACTTCTGGCTTATAACGCCATATAGTCCGGTGGAAGTAACCGACTTTCGGAGGAACTTATTGCTTCCGTCTTCAGGGTCGAAGGGTACACCAAGCAAGAAACCAGCATGAAGCAGGCAGCAATATGAGCAGAAGCGTCGATTGACGTACACCAGACCTCATGACGTTATGCTCCAGAAGACAGAAAACTTCACAGATTGAGAGTGTCTCAAGAGGCAAAGGTTGAGGAAAATAGCTTGACATCTGAGACAGGAAATAACAGGACGCAGAGAAAATTACACGGTCAGGAGCTTCATAATTTTAATTCTTCGCCAAATACACGTATTATGGTGACCAAATCAAAGAAGGTGATATGGGCTAAGCATATAACTCGGATGGAGATGAGAAATTCATATAACATTTTAATTGGAAGATGTGAAGGGAAGAGACTTGCTGGGAGACATAGGGATAGATAGGAAGTTAATACTTAAAAATATTGTGTAATGATAGGGGATGGATGCAACTGCTTCAGGGTAGGGCCCAGTGGCGGGCTCTTTCGGACGTGATAATGAACAGCTGATTGAGTTGTAATGTTGACTGCTGTACACAGAACGTTCCCGACTTACGATGTATCGATTTACGACAAACATGGAGTTAAACACTGATACATCGAAATCGACATCAAATATCGTACCATACACTACGATATTCGACGTTCGATATTCGAGTTTTTCAGCATTCCAAGTGGACTTTTTTTATGCATATTTCGGCCGATATTCAGTTGTACCGAGTTGTACGATATGACTCGTCCACGCTCAGTCATGCCTCAGTCGCGATCTTGAGTTCTTGAAATCTGTGTGCTCATCATTCCAAAGTTAATAAGGACACGCGAGATGTCAGAAGGAAGATTTAAGGTAAGTAATCTTTAGAGTTAGCTTTTTAAATATTGATTTGTTGATTGTTTTAATCTTGAAATATTTATTATATAATTTATTTCACTTATTCTTAAACTGTTGACTGAGAACCTAAATAAGGCTTCGTACATATTTCACAAGGTCCTGGAGAGTATGTGTATTTACAACATGTAAATTTATGGGAAACTAACATTTGGTTTTCAACGAGATTTTTAAAAACATATTTGAGTCATAAGACGGGAATGGCCTGTGCTGTAAAAGCAACTGGCGCGAACACCATATTTACATGCAACCTGACTGTACTCGCTGATACGCGGAAAGCAGCGTAAACAAAAGGAAATGACACGCGCGAAACAAGCACGCTCGCGTCCAGATTGCCATTCATGGAATATCTTGGGTATAGCTGACCTCGAAAATGTCCTTGTCTGTCTGTGGGCGTCGTTAGTCTCGTGGGAACGTACCTTCCGAGACTCAACATTGTAGACCTCTGAGCTAGGGTAATGTAAGGAAAGAAAAGGCAGAATTTCACCTGTTGTCGGGAAGAATGTGCAAGAATTTCACACGCCAGTAGACATGATAATGTATCTAAGATTTTAGGTTTTTACGGCGGTGACTATGAAGAAAGCAGTCTTCTGGGATGTGGCACCGTGTAGATATTGTGTTAACCGACGTTTCGGAGGAACGTATAGCCTCCATCTTCAGGGTAGAAGAAAAAATAAAGTCCGCAAGCGAAAAAAAGAGCGTGAGCAGATGCTAATAGATTTTCCTCTTTTTTCTTCTTCTAGTCTATTAGCATCTGCTCACGCTGGTTTCTCGCTTGCTGATTTTCTTCTTTTTTCTTCTACCCTGAAGATGGAGGCGATAAGTTCCTCCGAAACGTCGGTTAACACAATCTCTACACTGCGCCACATTCCAAAAGATTGCTTTCTTCATGATGATGTATCCTCTTCAAAAACATTTACTTGTCGAATGCGGTAATCGATAAAGCCGAACATACGTATTAATGTTGATGTTTTTACTACTGCTTATAGCATGCATATCGCCTGTAAAGATACCATTTAAGTAGCGAAAGTTCCTTACAGGGTCCATATAGTATTGTTATACATCCGTCAGCACGACACAATCGTAAGAAATAATCAATGTTATTGTATTATCATTCGTTATATTATGTACATTTGCTACATACGAATATTTCGATGCAGCTGAATCATCATCAGGCAATTTTTCATGAAATGTACTATTCATTATTCAGTTGTATTTCTGTGTATTTCTAATATGGATCCACAACAGTAATCATTAATATGAATTTCATTACAATACCTACTTCTTTATATTTTGTTATTACTCTTAAAATGTAAAACGTTATAACCCGGTTGAATGTTAAAATTATGTTTTCCTTTTATTATTTAGCGTGGAGTACAAGTCTATGGTGTGTCGTAGAGTAGGTGGGCTTTCTGGGAATCTGCGTTATTTTTCAATTCTTTATACATACGAGTATATTACATGGCGGGTTTGCGCATGTTTGTGAAGTTATGTCTTTTTTTCTTCTTCATTTTAGGGACGGTGGTAAAGTGATTTTTATGGTGTATAGTGTCCTACGTGTACAGGGGTGCCACGTTTTCTTGTTATTAGGTAGCGGTTATTCCCATTCTGTGATTCTATTTGTAACGGAAGGATGGAGAAAAGTGTTTAAACAAATGCCTAATAATTTTATTGGTCACTACATAGTGTGGTAATGAAATCAAGGAGGACGAAATGGGTGGGGCCTGCAGTACATGTGGTACAAATAAGAAATAACATTTTAATAAGAAAATCTGTGGAGAAGAGACCGATTTCGAGATCTGGGCTTTGGTGGGAGGATGCTTGGAAAATGGATCTAAAAAGCATAGGTCCTGAGGATGTGGACTTGATGGAACTGGCATAGGTTATAGTCCAGTAATGGAATTTCGTGAGCGTGTTGTTGAACCATCATTTTCTATATAAGTAGGGGATATATTGACGGGCTAACCACTTATCATCATTTGCAGGAGTAAACATGGCATTAGAAGGGGCACGAGTGGGTACTCAAGCCTCCTCTTCTTCCACGGCACAGCTTGGTGAAGACTGTGTTTATGTATGGTCAGGAATGTGATGTTTGCTGTGTCATCCTCGTTGTGCTGGCACCTTATATGGGAAAAGTTCGTAACAGCAATTGATAATTAGTTTCAAAACACAACTGAGGTCACACGTTACCATCGATCTCATGTGTGGCTGTATGACAAACAGCTGGACACACCGTTTCCTTCTAAGACCTTACCTACTCGCCATTCGTGACCATCCCATTCGATGCTACTTAACCCGAACAGTATAAATAGCCGAATAATCAGTGAATATAAGCGCATATCCAACTGACTTCATGTTATAGGAATAATTCAGCATGATAAGAAATAACCATTTTTAAGGAACGTAAAGGTTTGTTACTGTTGTCACAAAAGCACGCCTTTGAACCTGATCTCTCAGCCAACCGAATCAAGACCTCATATTATCCTGCAATGTATTCATTTACATCCAGGTCTTTCAGGTGGTTCCTTCTTGGGAGACTTCCCGATTACGTTTTATATATATTTGTCATATTATCCTTGCTTACTGTATGTTCCATCCACCTATTCCTCGTTAATTTACATAGATAGGCATATACTCGTACTCAGGGTGGAATTATATAGAGCCGATCACAGTGGTCGCGCGGTCAGAGGAATGAACTGTCTTCGCTCGCTCGAACGCTGGGATCGTGGGTTTGAATCCCACTCAAGGCATGGACGTCTGTGTGTTTATTCTGTTTGTGTTGTCCTGTGTGTAGGTAGCGGCCTTGCGATGGGCTGATCTCCCGTCCAAGCAGTCCTACCGTCTGTGTAAAAAAAAGATTACGAAACTGAAGAAGAGGTCAGGGCCCAACAAATGGCTGTTGAACCATTTCACCAATGAATGAAATGGAAATATATATGCATATAATCCATGTGGTAGGCCTTGTAACAAGTGGATTACGAACCAGTTTCATACCGATCTCGAGTTAATGGTTGCGTGAACTAAGTAAATGAGGTACAGGCAGGTCAGTACTCACGATTTCCGTCGCACGTGCGTTCAGGATCTCTGTATATCGCTGCTCACCCAACACTAGCGCTGATTTTAACTCCTCAACTGAGAGTAACAGGCAAGTGTGATATGCTCTCCGAATGGTCGGAATTGACACACTTTCGCGCATGCGCGGTTTGTGACGGAACGTCCAAGAATTACCTCGTCGGCCTGTTCCGACTCTAATTTCTGAGACGATGAATGACGTTCTAAGTGAGGTAAGCAACCTTTCACGTGAGTTCTTGGAACGAAATGCATAAAATGAACGCAAAAAATGATGTAAGCCTGCTTTTATCATCAAAATCTACTTCAAGGAAAAAAAAAGTTTTATATGAAGGTAATCAGTAACAATTGTTAGGGACACTTAATTTTTAATTCCAGTTCATTATTCATTATTATAGGATCATTCGAAATTGCATGGCCTGAGTTACTGATAGCGTCGTTAAATGAAAGAAAAATAAAATAAATACCATTGAATTTCCATATATGCCTAGGTCTCCAAAGTGCTCTTCCCTCGGCATTTTCGGACAACTGAGTATGCATTTTTCATGCGCCCATGCATGCTACGTGTATCAACCATCTGATTCTCCTTCATTTAATGACTAAAATAATATACGGTGGAGATTACAAATTATGAAGTTCCAGCTCATTTGGTAATGCGACGGGCTATGGGTTCATGGCTGAGGTTCGATTCCCGACAGGGGCACGAGATTTTTCTCCTCCACGGTGTCCAGACCGGCTCTGGGGCCCACCCAGCCTCCCATCCAATAGGTACCAGGACCTCGTTCCATGGGAGTAAAGCGGCCGTAGCGTGAAGGTGACCACTGGCCGCCATCTAGTGCCAAGGTCAAGAATGGCAGAGCTACTTCCACATACGCTTTCATAGCGTGGTGCTTAATTAATTAAACATTTTACCTCTTTACTTTTACCTTACCATGCATGCCACACGGTCCAGCCATCCGACTGTCCTTCCTTTAATGACAGAAATAATAACCAGTTTAGAGCAGAAATTATTAAGTTCCTCATTATATAATTTCTCCAGTCTTCTGTTAACTTGTTCTGTTTTAGGTTCAGAATTTGTTCTCAAACATCTAAAATCAAAGATTTTCACCTTAGAAGATAACAGCTGAACTAAGAATTATTCTGCTTTTAACTCTTTCGTGAATGTCACTTTAATTTGCTTAGATCATGCCATAGAGTCTGTGGCTTTGTCTAATATTTCACAATGTATTATTTTTTTAAGACAAGAAAATTGATAGGCCGCATTTGGCTGTCCAGGATTGCTTATTCGGCATATTCACAGTCACTGTGGCAAGTGTCCCTCTTAATATCTGATAGCCAGGCTGTTCGCTGCAAAAAACTGCGAAAAAAATAAATACAGCTGGATTTCTGAAGCATCTTAAAAAATGTAAAATGGAATCAATATGATTGATATAAAGTCGTAATAATAATTCATAAAGAATCAAACAAAATTATCTTATGCACAATATTTATTTAGTTCTTGAATCACATAACTGTACATAATGCAGAACCTACAACCCATGTGACGAAGTCAACATCAGTTACACATTGCATGAATTTTGGCATACCTTTAAAAAGAATTAAAAATTGCATAGTACAATGTATAGCGTACAGCAGTGTTTCCCAACCTTTTTGATGCCGCGGACCCCCTGGAGCGAATGTTAATTGACCACGGCCCCCATAAAACCCCAAATGGATTTTTTTTTTATATTTTACATATCATGAAAGTGAAGCAGTAAGTAACTTACAATTTTAGAACACTAAATGTGTCATTTATGACAATAAAATACTGTTATAAATGGAGCTTATTCGGAAGATCACGAACATATCAATTAGGCCTAATATTATGAATTTAACACTTACCTAATCAACGATCCACACTTTAACCACCGATCCATATCTAAATAAGATCGTGAACAAACTGAAAACCAGAAGTTTCGTTGTGAACTCACTTATTTGAACAAGAGCAGAAAAACTGAATATTAAATCGAGAAAAACACACTCCTATAATATTATAAAAATTCACTGCACAAAAACTACAGACACACAGGTTGTTCACTCTGCCACTGAGATGAATAAGAAACGTGGTCAATGGTCCCAGCTTCATTCCCAACCAAAGGAGGATGGATTTTGTGGGGAGGAGGGGGAGACTGGTCAGACAGCAGGTAAGAAGGACAACAGTCCACCCTGAAACACGGGTCTGAGATGCAATGGGCCGGCCAAAAGGAAATGTGATGACTGTGTTGGAGCTTGTCTATTACATAGGAGAAAGCAAATTTTTAACTATGACCACATGTTTTGCATGTTCTCAGAAGAAGCATTAAGCCCAAAACAAATGGTTGCATTATGGACACAAATGAGTTAAAGAACCATAGTTGTGATGTACTTAGAAACAGTACAGCTGATCGTGGCGAAAACCTTAAATGATACATTGGTAAACTAAGAGAGATTTCCCTTTGTATACTAACAAGAATTGGTTACAGGCACAATGAGAGTACAAAAATTTACTAAAGTCTGACTCGTAGTTTTACCTTTTTGCCCACTGAAATAGGACTCAAACACCATACATTGGGACACTTAAAGAAGTGTACAGGGGTTAATGTACAGAACCATTAGGATATTCCTGAAAAATATTTACTTGCATGAGTCCACAAGATTTGATACGTTTCCCATTCAGAATGATCTGAAGCAAGGAGATGCTTTATTGCCATTACTTTTCAACTTTGCTCCTGCACACACCACTATGAAAGCCCACAAAAATCAGGAAATACTGAAATTGAATGGGACACATCAGCTTCTGGCCTATGCTACTGACATACATACATGGATACAAACATAAATACTACAAAGAAAAACAATGAAGCTCTATTAAATGCCAGAAAGGAGGATGGTTTACAAGCAAATGAAGAGAAGACTGTCTGAAGATGTCTTATTGCCATAATGCAGAACAAAACCACAGCACAGAGACAATTAATATATTCTTTGAAAATGTGGCACAGTTCAAAATTTGGAAGAGATAACAACAAATACAAATTGAATCAATGAAGAAATTATGAGCTGATTAAATTCAAGGGATGTTTATTGTCATTCATTTCAGATTTTTTGTGTTCCCATCTGCTAATAATGTAAATACTAATATATACAAAACTAGAGTATAATCCAACCTGTTGTTTGTGTGGGTGTGAAATGTCATCTCTCACGTGGAGAGAAGGATACAGACTGAGGATATTTAGGAACAGAGTGCTGAGGAGAAAATCTGGACCTAAGAGGGGGCAGCATTAGAAAGCCTGAGAAAAATGCATACTGAGGAACTTAAAAATTTGTACACCTCATGAGATATTTGTAGAATGATCAAGTGAAGGAGAATGAAACGGTTGAAGCATGTAACACATGAGAGAGAGGAGAAATGCATACAAAGCTCTAATAGGAAAAACTAAGGAAAGAAGAGACCTCTTGGAAGACCTAGACATAGAAAGGATATTATTAAGATGGAATTTTAAGAAATACCATAAGAGGGTGAGGACTGGATTCATGTGGTTCATGACAGAGACTGGTGGCAGATTCTTGTGAACACAGCAATGAATCTTTGGACTTCACAGAATGCTGGAAATATCTTGAATGCTTTGAACTATACACTTTTCAAGTATGATTTTGTTCCATTTGGTTAGTTCAGGAGATAAGCCTAAAAACTGCCAAACTTTGTATACATGATCATAATAACTGACACAGTACATCTATGAAGACAATTTCTATCATTCATGGTTAACATCTAAATGAAGGTGGAAAAGTATTTGCTAGAAAGAACTGCACAATTTTCTTTTTAAGAAATTAAGTTATTATTTGACAAAGAAACTAGAGAATGGCCTGTCAAAATCAACATAAATTCCAAATCAACTTGTAGGCACTGCATCACTAATTATGGAAATGGTCAGAAGAAGAGTATATCTGTAATTTATTCTACAAAATGCATTGATAAAGCAATTTTGTGCTCAGGAAGTAAAGATGCCAACAGTATCAGTGAAGGTCTTAAGGTTTGATGGATAAATTAAAATAAGTGTATATGCAATTCTATAGACCCTCTGTGAAGATACATTTTACAACAGAGTTTCAAGGCATGCATACACACCACAAACAATCTTATTGTTATGTTGCTGAATATGTTTGGAATTAACAAATGGTATATACAGATAGAGTTTATTCAAACATGTCTAAAGCTATTCATGGAGTTGTGAAGTAGTTATACACATGCCAGAAGTCATGGGATAGGTACCTAGTACCCTGTAGGACCCCCTCTAGCCCGGCGAAGTGGGCTTGACGTGGCATCGATTCCACAAATGGATGGAAGACCTCTGGAGAGATGTTGAGCCATGCCGTCTGGATAGCCGCCCACAGCTTCCTTGTAGGTGCAGGATCTTGGGTGCAAATAGACCTCTCCACCCCGTCCCATAAATGATCGATTGGGTTCATGTCGGGCGAACGTGGTGACCACACCATTCGTTGGAACTCTCCAGAATGCTCCTCGAACCAATTCTGGACAACTCCGGCCCAATGACATGGTGCATTGTCCTGCTGGAATATCCCATCATTGTAGGGGTACATGAAGTCCATGAAGGGCTGCAAATGGTCACCAAGCAGTGTAAGGTAGTGGTCACCAGTCAGTGACGTGTTTAGATGGACGAGTGGACCCAACTCATGCCACGTGAACACACTCCACACCAATATGGAACCACCACCAGCTTGAACGGTGCCTTGTTGACAACTGGGGTCCATGGCTTCATGGGGTCTGTGCCACACCTGAACCATACCATCCGCCCGAAACAACTGGTACCATGACTCATCGGACCACGCCACATGTTGCCAATCCTCCAGGGTCCAATTAGTGATGTCACATGCCCAGGTGAGGCGCTGTGTCTGGTGTCGTGGTGTTAACAGAGGCACTCTGGTCGGTCTTCTGCTCCCATATCCCATGGAAGCTAAAGAATGCTGCACTGACCTGCTGGATATGCGTCTGGTACCTCCTGCATTGAATGTGGATGTGATTTCAGCCAGTGTCGCTTGGCTGTTACCACGGACAATTCTAGCTAGACGCAGCTGGTCACGATCATTAAGCACCCGTGGTCAGCCACTGCGCTGTCCACGGTGGGTGGAAATGCCTTCCACATGGTATTCCCAGTACACACGTGACACTGTGGATTGAGGAACATTGAATGACCGCACAACTTCGGAAATGGAATGTCCCATCCACCTGGCACCCACTATCATGCCCCGTTCAAACTCCAATAATTCACGTCAGCTTGCCATGAGCAGACTGGCCGGTTTTCAACCTGACTCACTAGCGAACACTTCACAACTGATACTGCTCTGGACATTCCCAAGCCGTCAAGGGATGGTGGCACCACTTAAAAATAAATTTACATACTGCTATCCCATGACTTTTGGCACTTGAGTGTATAGTTATACTGCTGTTATATTACCCACAAATGAAACATTTTGTTCGTAGCTCAGCATATCTCTGGCAGCCTGACATTATATACTGATTTGCCAAGAGGCTAAAAATTCCATAACATCTAACTACATATCTTGACAATGCCTCTCAATGTATACAGAGTAACTAAAATTGCATAAAGTCTCAATACATGCATATGGCATAACCTATTAATGTACAGTTATTTACTGAATGACTAAACTGAATGTCTCACTATATATCTCTGAATCTCTGACATAGCCTGTCAGTGTACAGTTGTTTACTGACTGACTAAAACTGCATAGTATCTCACTACATCATTGACACAGGCTCTCTCTGACCTACTGACTAAAATTGCTTGTCTCACTGCATATCTTTGACACAGCCTGACAGCATAATATTGCATGTCTCACCACATCTTAGACATGGCCTGCCAGTGTGTACTGATTTACTGAATGACTAAAATTGCATTGTATTACAGCACAGCAACAGCTATAGTAAATCATGATAAGTTACAGATGTGGTCAGCTCACATTACATATAGTAGTAGTGAAAAATGGGGTCACCAATATCAAGTGATGTAACATAAATCATGCATGTCTAACAATGAAACCAAAAAGAAAAAATTGCCCCAATTTCTTTATTAAAGTCTGTCACAACACAACAATATAAAGGTCAAGGCCAAAATTAGCTTGGCTACATGTTTCAGCTCATAAAACCATCATCAAGCAAACACATGATTACCATATTCCCACACTATTGAACTGCAATTGCAATGGTAAAGCTGGATACTTGATAATACATTATAAAGTACAATGAACTATAAACTTATTAAAACGAAGGTTATGATATAAAATAAGGTTAAAACTCTTCATGTGATAGTCTATATCATCAGGTCAGTTTGTTGCAATTTTGTTATATTCCTGCAGACATAACTGTATATTCAGACTTGTCTACATGTAATAAACTGCTTGGAGGCCCATGCTATTGATGTAATACAGTAACGTCAAAACTATATTACATCTATACCATGGGCCTCCAAGCAGTTTGTATGTATAAAAGTCTTAACATACCATTATGTCCGCATGTCACATGCCACAATGAACATCGCCTTCACATTACTGTGTAGGGCGCACTTTCTTTGGATGAGGAGAGTCAGGATGCTTCCATTCATTTGATTGTTGCTTCAAGTGTGGTTTGTATGAGTGAGCCCAAGTTTCGTCCAGAGTGACAATCCTTCTAAGAAAGTCGTCGCCTTCCCTCTGGTACCGGTCCAACAAGTCCTATGCAATTGCATAACGTTACCATTGTTGCACCTTGGACACTGTATGGGGTACCCAACGTGCTGCAATTTTGCGGTATCCAAGAATATCGTGCAGAATGTGGAGCACAGTTTTGTGACATACGCCTACCTCAGCAGCTAACTCCCGTGCAGCCCATCGACAATCGACGTCCAGCAGAGAAGCAAGAAGCTGAATTGTGTGGTTGTCAACATGGGGTCATCCTGAATGACGGCTGTCCTGAATGGCATCCCTCCCTTCACGGAACAATTTCATCCATTGTGCCACTGTGCGATATGGCAAAGCGGCATCATCACACGCTTCTCGCAGTCCCTGATAACAGTTGTGTGCACTATGACCTCATGCAACTTCAATTTTTATCCAGGAGTGTTGTTCTTGTTTCGTAAACATGTTGTTAGGATGCTTGAACTGGGCTCCTGCACTTCAAGACGATGCACAATGCAACTCAATGAAACACAACCAGAGCCACTCACTGCACTACTTCAACTGAACTTCTGCTATCAGCTACAGACGGCGCTAGTGCCACCTGATGCACATCTTTCATGTTACAGCAGTGTTGCCACTACTTTTTATCCAACCCTTGTATTATCAAGTATCCAGGTTTACCATCGCAATTGTAGTTCAATAGTGTGAATATGGTAATTATGTGTTTGCCTGATGATGGCTTTATGAGCCAAAACATGTAGCCAAGCAAATTTTAGCCTTGACCTTTATATTGTTGTGTTGTGATGGACTTTAATAAAGAAATTGTATATAATAACACACCAGGATGCACAAAATGAAAATTAAAAAAGTTGCCATTATAGCCTTTAAAGTGAAAAGGAGTCAATTATAATTATAATTATAATTGAATTAAAGTGAAAGTAAAATTAAAGTGAAAAGGAGTCAATTATAATTGACTCCTTTTCACTTTAAAGGCTATAATGGCAACTTTTTTAATTTTCATTTTGTGCATCCTGGTGTGTTATTATATACAATTTCTTTATTAAAGTCCATCACAACACAACAATATAAAGGTCAAGGCTAAAATTTGCTTGGCTACATGTTTTGGCTCATAAAGCCATCATCAGGCAAACACATAATTACCATATTCACACTATTGAACTACAATTGCGATGGTAAACCTGGATACTTGATAATACAAGGGTTGGATAAAAAGTAGTGGCAACACTGCTGTAACATGAAAGATGTGCATCAGGTGGCACTAGCGCCGTCTGTAGCTGATAGCAGAAGTTCAGTTGAAGTAGTGCAGTGAGTGGCATAATGCATATAAATAATCAGTGTATCTTGAATGAGAAATCAGAACTGGAAGTTTTGCACAGAAAACATATTGCCTCAGTAGTATTTATGTCGATGAACATGATCTCAAAAGGCTTGAATACATACATACTGTATGTTAGTCTATTTTGTATTTAAGGTCATATTCAAAGAAAATGATGTAGCAGTGTGTATTGAAATATTAAAGGCAATTATAATATAATTAGTGTACATAAGAAATGACCTTTGAGCAATGATTAGTGTAAAATATGCTCAACATTTATAATAACCTCTAACCCACCTCCTGGTACCATTAAGGTGGAACTTGTCCTTCATTGAAGGACAGCAAAAGCTCTCTCTGAGGGTGAATGTAGATCCATCCATTGCTGAGGTTAAGAATGTGCAGAGCTTTCACTCCGTGCTCTCTACATGTCTTTATGGTGTGTTGCTGAGTGACAATAAAAACTGAACCCCAGTTCAGAAGTCCTATGAAGAAACTGTCATAACCTATTCATATCTCTTTTTGTTAAGACAACCATTAAGAAAAGAAAGTATTGACTGATAGCATCTGCATAGTAAAACTACAAATGAGAAATGGGTCTTTCATGAGTCACATAAATGCCATATGAGTAGAACAGTTTATATGAAATGGTTGTGAGGCTGACCACTGCCTGATGATGGTTGCCAGGAAGTAAATGGGCATTGCAAGCGTTATATAGCAAGAGTCAATCTCGGGAAGCTACATGATGTAGAGGCCCAACAACGATATCATGTTAAAATCTCAACCGGGTCTATAGTTTTGGTAACCTTGGAAGTCCATATCAGTAGGTCCTGGGAAAGCACTGAAGAAGATATAAAAATTTAAACCAAGGGGAGTTGACCTAATTACAAGTTAAAACAGCATAAACCATGGTTTGATGAAGAATATTCAAAATAACACATCAATGAAAACAAGTGAAATTACAGTGGCTGCAGAATCTAAACCGCATGATTGGAGACAATCTGAACAATGTATAATATCAAGCTACTACAGTTGACATTTGAAAACAGAAAACAGAATTTTTTAAAGATAAAATTAGTGAGTACAATTATTTTGTTTCTGGACATTATCCATCGTCCTGTTTTTATTTAAAACACACAACATTTCAGAGACTGGATTCTGTCTGTCATCAGGTGGAACCTACTCAGTTGGGCCCAATGGATAGAGCTAGTCCCTATCTCTAGACAGCAGCACTGAGACAAGATAGGACATATAAACAAAGCACAACATCTGCCACAATCACATGGGATACTATACACACACTTCTTCCTTTGCTGGGCATCTCTAACCAGTTCAGTTTTCATCAGTGTCCCATGGAGTGTATGTTTAGTAAACTAGTAAACTAAATATTCACTCCATGAGATACTGAGAACCAGACTTCAGAAGCATGCATTAAGGACTATAAATATAACCTGATCCAAGACCTGCTTGAAAAATCAAAATTAGCCCAACATGCATATAAAGAAGGCCATAAAATACTTTGGAAGAAAGCAGAGGTCTAATTTCACTTGTTTTCACTGATCTGTTATTTTGAATATTCATCAAACGATGGTTTATGCTACTTTAACTTGTAATTACCTAGGCTCTCCTTGATTTTGACTTCCAAGGTTTCCAAAACTATTGGCCTGGTTGAGATTTTAACATGATATTGTTCTTTGGCTTCCAAAGATTGAATCTTGCTGTAGAACACTTGCAATGCTCATTTACTTACTGGCAACCATCATCAGGCACTGGTCAGCATCACAACCATTTCATCCAAATGACAGGAATATACCTGAATGCTGTCTTCTACCTACCAAGGTGTCATCAATCTGTGTGACCTGCAAACAAGAGAAGTCCAAGTGTGTTCATGAATGCTGCCATGTAGGAACGTTATATCCCTGATAATTAGCTTATCTGAAGGTAGTTGGTTGAGGGGCCATTCTACAAACCGGTAGGTCGCGGGTTCAAGTCCCGATGAGGATATTGGATTTTTTAATTGTCCTAATCCTACCAGCTGCACTAGGCCCTGGGGTTTACTCAGCCTCTATCAGAAATGAGTACCAGGAATTAATTAAATAATTTTCCTGGGGAGTAAAGCGCAGCTGGTGCGTAAGACTGATAACCTTACCGCCATCTTTGAGCTGACTGTCTAGATAGTGTGGGAGCCTCGACGTCTCACAACCTCATGGGTCTTCACGGCCTGTCACAGGGATAGCTTTACTTTTTTACTACCAGTACTAGGACCCCATTATCACTACTCATTTCATGTAAAGTCTCATTATCAACTGTGAGTGTGAAAATGTCTTCTTTCTCTGCTTTTGCTGTGGAATCTTGAAACATTTTGATATAGTACCTAGGATACTGGTCAAATAAATGATCTAGTACATTACAAATGGTTTCATTTGTATCACTTTTATCCTCAGTTGGGGCATGTACATTTGAGACAGTATCTATAAAAAGCCTGCCCCTGAGTGATGATCAGCATTCTCACTTCCATAGAAAAGTGTACAATACCTTTTTCCCCTTCTGACATCCGTTACTTCCACTAAAAGTAACATATACTTTATAGTTCTCTTTCTGCTGTATTCAATGAATTTGTCTTAAAGTGAATCCTCCATTCCTAAGCCAAAATCTCATGTACATTTTCCTATTATTTAGGCCATTCCAAAGAATCTGTTGAAGCCCCAGGTTCTGTGCAACATTCCAAACATGCTCATTTTCATGGTGAGAAGCTATTACACCCCAGCCCAAATCCCAAGCTGGAGGACCTTGTCAGGTGTCAGCAACTGCTCACTCAGTATAATTCAAGTTACTTTGAAATGTTGTCCCCCATCCTCAACCTGAAGATGCAACCTGCTATGGTGACTAGGGACCCACTTAACACTGCCACAAATTTAAAACTGTCCAATATGTTGCATCTTACCTGTGAAGTACACATCAGAATATAATATGTTTATTAAATAGTGAAACAGTGAACGTACAAACATGTTATTTTATTGTCCATGGTATCTATTCTATAGTATTTTGAAGTGAGGAAGATAATACTTCCTCATATGTCATATAAGACTGTCCACTCACAAAAAATTGAAATAAACAGAATCTGTGCCTACAAAACCCGAAAGTACACTAATTTGAATTGATGTATTGGAATTTCCTCTGTTCCATATATGTTTCTATTACCATGATGTGATATTCTGTAACTGTTTAGTGGGATTTGCTCTGTAGTAGATGTAATAGTTATACTGCCATCATTTGGACACCAGTCTTATTTATGAAAATAGGTGTGGTCCAAATTGAGGTAGTAATCTGACAATAAAGAGTGTAAACTGCGTTTTAAATCCTTTAGTCTTGTGGCAGAAAGACAGTTCTTTAATATGGGGGAGGGAACTTTATACACACACACTATGACAAACGACAAACAGATGGGGCGGGGAAGCAACTACTGTAAATTCTGGATATTCTTGATGGTAAATGAAAGCACACAACACACTTGTTAATAAATATCCATTTTCTTGACTTGTCAAAATCAAATAAAATCTAAGATTTATTGTGTTTTATATTTATGAAGAAACTACAGGAATTTCCAACTTTTATGAGAAAAATCTCTTTTTTTTTGTCTAGGTTTTCCAACATTCCAAATTATCCAACTTATTATTGCACTGTGAATATTTAACAGTTGCTAGAAGGTGAGCAAATAACACATTAAGTACAAAATATGTTTAAATTACATGGAGACCAATAAAATATAAAACCATATTTGTTTCAGTGAGTTTCATACTATGTACTTTGCATAAAGGACAGTTCTGCCTTTGCACTCAGACATATCTATACAACATAAAGTCAATTTTATCTTCCAGGCCACTTACACATTCAGTTTTCTGTCATGATTTATGTTTTCTAAAAATAAAAGTTGTTATATTTATATGTGATGGAAAATAAAACATTATGAAAGCTTCATGTATTTGTAGAATTTGATGAATATAATGCCATGTAGATGTTTCAGAGTAATATACCGCCCACATCTTCACTGGCAAAGAAACCAGTTTAGCCTACTCCTTGACCTTGATGATGGAGGCGATATCTCTGAAATGTCAGCTTTTACCTGACTGCATGGAGTTATGTTCCAGATGACAGAACTCTTGAGGTATCTGGTCCATCATTTAACTAATTTTGAAATTCTATGTTGTGCATGTCCCCATATGAAGCAAATCATTGGTTGCTAATAAATAAAGAAGTGGGTGCTGTATAACACCTCTTAGAAGAATTTGATGTTCTCAACAACAAAAGATGAATGGAAACATTTTGTAGGTTAATGTATTACTGCTTCAAACCAAGTGTGGTAACAGATAAAGCTGCTGAACAAACAAATTCACATTCACACATAATTATGCATTTTATTGTGCTTTGGGCACTTATTACACAGTCATATACTTACTCGTATGCAGCAGTAAAACCATTACACGGAGCAGGAAATCCAATTTTCTTCTTAATGAAATTATTTGCTTTCACCAGTATATGAGTCTCAAAGAAACTATGATGAGGTTTGTGTTGGTAAAGCTAATTCACTACATGACTCTAATATTTATCTGACAACAAATTCTGGATCCTTTATCACCACTTAATCACTTTCTGTGAAGTTTTTATAGTTCTTACCGTTTTTGCCTCCTAAACCACTGAGACCTATCCAATAATATGTCTATTTCACAGGTCTAGTTAAAGTTCCTTTGTTTCATCTGGCCACATTAGTAGACTGTTGCTCAGTAGATTCTTGACTATTACTACTGCTACTATTACTACTACTACTTTGTGATAAGAGTTCCTCTGTTTCGTCTCTGTTACCTCCTATTTCAAGGTTTATGGCGTCATTATTACTGGAATCTACCATGTTATCACTGCTGGAACCCTCCTTAGGAGTCTCCACCTCAACTTTGTAAAGAATGTCATGACAAAGGGGACAGCGGTCCTGCACATACAGCCACTTCCGGAGGCAAACACCATGGAAGAAGTGATTGCAGCGAGTGATCTTAGCATTTTTCATTTCCTGGTAGCAGATGGCACAGACATCATCGAGGCGATGGAGTTGTTCAGTGTTGGCTTCAGGGAGGGAATTAATCTTGTTGACTGCTGTACGGCGCTTCATAAACACACTCCATCCAGCCCGTGCCTCACACCAGATGTTGAAGTAAGCATGGATACACATCATGACTGCTCTTATTGCCCCTCCAGACTCAAAGATCAAGATCCACGCACCATTAAAAAAGAGAAAAATGCCGAAACAGAATTCTACAGTGTTACCAAATGCCCGTATGTAATATACGTAATCATCCAGCTTCTCCCAGAAGGAGCTCCGATAAGCATCCACCAGAAAGAGGGAGTAGATCATGAGAGACACCACGACCTTAACGATGACTTCAATGCTGAATGCAGACACAGCTAGGAGCCAGGTGCTGGTGGCATGTTGAGACCACAGGTAGGCCAGCAGTGATGCTGGGAACAGGATGAGGAAAGTACACACTGCCAAAGCACGGATGTGTCGATGCAAGGAAGGGTTGTGTGAGGCACTAAGAGACATAAGCAAGGGATTCACAATATTGTGCACAAAGTGAAGAAGGGCTGTGAACAGCAAACAGAAGTTGCGGCACAAGCGAATGAAACGTTTTTCTGGATCAAGTCCGGTAAGACCTGTCTGCAGAGCTAAGATGTAAAACAGGATGGCTGACACCGTTCCAATGCTTTTGTCATCATCATCCTCTGTAAGAAGGATCCACTGGAAAAAGCAGCCAACATAGTGACATACGTAAGACACAATGCTGGTCATTCCAAGAACAGCTGTTAAGGTCTCGCACCCACTCACCAACAGGCTCTTGGTCATATTAAACACAGTTGTGAAGAGCAGCAGGTTGTGACGGGCTTGCTCTCCCTCTGAAACACTCACGTAATTTGACAGCAATGATGCTGCGTGTTCTGCTACACGAAGAAGCCAGAATGTACGCAGCACTGTGGGCACATTAAGACGAAGCCATTCGGTTTCAAGTAATGCTGACAGGCCAAAGTTACTTATAAGATTGTGTGCATGTTGATAACCACCATATACAGTCTGAACAACAGCGAAGGCACTGTACCACAGAACGAACTTGACATGTGCTAATGGAAGCAATGCTGCAAACACAGGTGTATGGTGTAGGATGGAGACAGGCAACGGTAGGACGGCTAAGATGGACGGAGCCATGAAGCTGACAGGAAGCAATTTTTGGACAACAGGGTAACGGGGCCCTAGATGTACACAGGTGAAGATAAATGCTAGCATGCACTGTAATGCATAATTTTGAATCACAATAAAACTGTATCCATTTGGATCCAGAAGTCTTGCTATGTTTAACGAGAGAAGGTCTTCTAATATGCTGGTATAAACTTGGGTTCCAGTACCACTTGCAGTTTCATTGGCTGTCATGGCTACAATCACAGTCTTCATCGTGCTTACGTTTGCCCAGTATGATACAAAGACGATCCCAACAGATGTCAGATACATATACAGAATGACTAGGTGTTTGGTCCATAGCATAAACACACACATGGCTGTGAAAATTCCTATGGGAAAGGAAATATGAGTTACTATACAGTTCAGTATAAATCTAGTAATAATAGTTAATAGTTTTATAACAGCCTTATTTGATTATATAAAGGTGTAGATTACTAGGAAGGTGCCAAAGAACAATGATCTGAAAAAAAATGCAATGCAGCCACATTTCTTGTTAAATGTTGACACATATGCTTATCCATAATTAACAGAACCGGAGTTAAACGGAACAGCTAAACTCAATTATTCTATGTGCAGGTAGATGATTACTGCATATTTTAACATGCTCAATCAATATATAATCAAGACTGTAAAACAGAATGTTTGTGAAAACAGTCTAACATATACTGCATTTTATCATTAAAAAACAAATAATTTGAATATACTTGTAATTAACATGGTAAATTTATACATTAAAGTACATTCACCAATAACAACTGTTGAAATTGTAGTTTCTGGGGGTACATGGGAACAAGTTCAGTACTTCTCCTTGTCAACATCAATTGCTGACTTTTAAAAAACCTAACCTTAGGTTTGCATTATTTAAGAAAACAAGAAAAGTCTAACATTACAACGGCCAGTGTCTCCATATACTAGAATTTAAATTTTCTTCACTATAGGGCAATAGACACATAAATATATGATTCATACATGACAATCACAAGTAGATACATCTAAGTTGTGTCCTAATATCGTCCAATTAAATTAGTTGCTACAAATTGTTCAAAAGCTGTGATTACACATTACTAAAGTCAGCACATGTGGATACATTCTGTATTACATTAGGGCCATTACAACTTACCCAAACATGAGAGGATGAATTTGAAAACTGTAGCTACAAGCACCTTATATTGGACACCTGTGTTTGTATAATCAGGAATAGTAGGTGGCAGACCTCCTTCTATTATGCTGGCATCTGCATCACCTACTTCAAATGTTGAGTTATAATAGTTACTGTCACCTTGAGGAAGACCAAGTCCAATTCTTAACAACTCATCCATGATAAAAAGCGGAGGTACGCGTAAAATGACATCTACAAGAGCCAAAAGTTTCGTTCGGAACGCCATTGAAGAATAAAATAAGACTGACTGTAATTTTCAGAAACACTATAGCTGTCGAAAAACAGTGGTATAGTTACGTTATTTCTGGCCGGAACATCAACTTCTCAGAGCAATGATCTTGTAAATAGAAAACGAACAGTAAATCAAATTACCAAACAGATGGCGCTGCCTATGAAACCCACAAAAAGTTGACGTACGAAATTCACAACTACATGACGTAGTTCTCATATCGACATTTTAGAGCGCTGAGTCTCTTACTTAGGGTTTTCAGTAACAGATGGCGGAAGCGTATTGTTATGAGCCTTTACAATATTTTTTTATACAATTAAATATTTCCCAATTGAGCCAGCTTAGAGAGACAAACTGATTTAAGGAATTATTCTTTGTGCATTAATGACATGCAGAATCTCTCTCTCGCTCACTTACTCACTCACTTCACTCACTTATGTAGCTGAATCCTTCTTGAGAAACCGCCAATTATGCAGATACTCAAAAACTTCCCAGCATTTATGGAACCCGAAGTTTCATTTCCATGTTTACAAGACCCATCCACTAGCCCCTATTCTGAGCCAGATCAATCCATACCATATCATCCCATCCTCTCTCTCTAAGATTCATTCTAATATTGCCCACCCACATACGTCTTGGTCTTCCTAATGGTCTCTTCTCGCTTTCCCACCAATATTCTACATGCATTCCTCTTCTCCCCCATTCGTGCTACATGTCCTGGCCAGCTCATCCTCCTTTACTTGATCATTCTAATTATACTTGGAGAAGAGTACAACTTATGAAGCTCTTCATTATGTATGCAGTTTTCTTCAACCTCCCTTTACCTCATCTCTCTTCGAACCCTCAGCCTATGTTCCTCCCTTAATGTTAGAGACCAAGTTTCACACCCCTACAGAACCATATAGAATCTATAGAAAACATATTTTCAGAATGTGGAATAAACTATTTCTTAACGCAAGGTATTGAAATAGTAAGTTAAAACTTTAATGTAAGATTTGAGGTTTTCACGGTGGTGACTATGAAGAAGCAGTCTTCTGGGATGTGGCACCGTGTAGATGTGGTGTTAACCGACGTTTCGGAGGAACGTATCGCCTCCATCTTCAGGGTAGAAGGCCGCAGTACAAGGGACTTAGTCCCACCCCACTAGCAATACCATGGAGCTGAGTTCTTCTTGAGAAACCGCCAATTTCTCAGTTATTCAAGAATTCTCCAACATTTTATGGAACTCGAAATTCATTGCTGTGTTCACAAGGGTCCACCAGTGGCCCCTATCCTGAGCCAGATGAACCCAGTCCACATCATTCCACCCTATTTCTCTAAGATCCGTTTTAATATTATCTGACCACCTATTTCCAAGTTTTGCTGTTTGTATCTCCTTCTGGCTTTCCCACCAAAACCCTATATGCTATATGGATTCCTCTTCTCCCCATTCACGCTACATGCCACTCCAATTTCATCATGCTTACTTGGTCATTCTA
Organism: Cryptotermes secundus; assembly: GCF_002891405.2. Lineage (NCBI taxonomy): Eukaryota > Metazoa > Arthropoda > Insecta > Blattodea > Kalotermitidae > Cryptotermes > Cryptotermes secundus. The sequence goes on along the minus strand of NW_019733835.1, from coordinate 22,701 downwards.
AATACATCTGGTGAATAGTACACTTTATGGAGCTGTATGTTCACATAGCGGTGAATATAATGATTACATATACGTAGTATATGCCGCCGTATAGTTTAGAAGGTTGGTTGGTTGGTTTCCAATGGCTACATTTGGGATCATTTGGCCCATTTTGCTTCTTGCTTCCCAACATTTCGAAGTAATCTGACGTCACTGTCTTCAGGGTAGATGACAGAGACGAAAGGTTCTTCCGAAATATTGGTATCTCACTACTAGAGCGTATGACATCACAGCCCACAAGACCACACTCATTTTATGTTTTAATTTTATATTCATCCAACGTATCAATAGTGTTGCTGCGCTTCGTGAGGTTCCCGCTTAAATTCCCCGTCCCGAGGCTAAATATTTTGACTGTAGGTTTTCATAATTTTCCTTGGTGCCTCGAGAGAAACACCGGTATGATTATCTAAAATTAGGCCACAGTCGTTTCCTTCTAGCTCCTTTCCAATTCATTAATCAGTAATCCCATTTTTCGACGCTCTATAGTAAAAGCTGTTCCTGTGCTTAACTAACTAAGCACCATGCCATGAAGTCGTATGAGGAAGTGGATGTATAGATCCACATTTTCTTGATCTCGGCACTGGAAATGGGCGGTCAGCTTCACGCCCCAGCCGCTTAATCGGTGAAAGAGCCTCCGGTACTAATTGAATAAGAGGTTGGGTGGACCCCAGAGCCGGTCTGGTCAACGTGGAGAAAAGAAAATGCTTGACTGTACCGGGACTCGAACTCCGACCCTTCGTTCTTCCAGCCCGTAGCCAGTCACTATAGCGACAACGCTCTTACCTAGAATGTTGCATATTTCAATATGTGAATTGCATATTCTGCATAATTTTCTTCATGCGTGATTAATAACATGTAATTTTGAATGTTATTAAACGTCAAATGATGGAAGCAAATTACCCGGAAACGGAAGACACTCAAGAAACGGAGATAGATGGGGGCTAGGCTGAAGCCAGAAATTGGAACCGTGTGGGCGAAGCGTAATTCAGATGATTTCTTTTAGCTCTGTGTAACGGGTCGCCATTTTGGGTTTATTGCAGTATGAATGAAGACTGTGCCATTAAAACGCGACACAACTCCTTTTAATGATTGCATAAATTCAGCTCCCTACGCGGGTCGCAGTAATTCATACATCTCATCCAACTTCCATTACTTCCTCATTGGAATTTAATTAACTTTAAGGTTACGCGGAACTTTATAGGTACTCTGAACAGGATATTAAAAAGATGTGCTCCCTGCTTGTTTTGCATAGAGCGGCGTGTGATATCAAGGGAAAATGCGGATTGGGGGTAGAATGCTCGGTTAAAACGAGAATGTAAACAATGTTTTGCTTGGGGGTGAGCTTAATAGGACCTGTACGTTCTTTCCGTCAACTTAAAGTGAACGCTTAATGGGAATATAATGTCCGTCCATCTCTTGTAGCCCATCATCTTTGAAACTGGTTAACGTATTTAGACGAAATTTGATATAAGAATCTAAGATGATAAAATGAGATAAAATTTGTCCGAGCTTCAGTTTCGCTCCGAAACAAACAAAACTGAAATTTATCAGAAAAGTCTTATAATCTCGTTAAGGAGGGCACGCGGTAGGATAGTTGGTTGAGGCACTACGTTAAAAGAAGAAAGGTCGCGGGTTCGATTCCCGATGAGGTTATTTTATTTTTTAGTTGACCTAAACCTTCCGGCCGAACTATGGCCCTGTGGTTTACTCAGACCCTAATAGGAATGAGTACCAGGAATCTTCGTGGGGGTAAAAGGCGGCCGGGGCGTAAGGCTGACAACCTCGCCGCGATCTGTGAGCCGATAGTCTAGAAAAGTGTGGGAGCCTCGACGGCTCACAAACCTATGGACCTCCACGTCCTGTTACAAGGATAGTTTTTTAATGATCTCGTTACTAGTTAAAGACCTAATTTTGTTATCGCCGACTTAAAGAAGTAGACCCAGTGGTCTGAAGATTCCGTGTCCATATAAACCTCCCGTCTAAAATGGATCTCTTCATTAGTCTTGAGACATTTCATTCTCTTCGTAGGCCATAATTTGAAGCTTCTTGCAATGAGATTTCCTTAATACTTGCATCACATTCACACCAATATTTCACGCCGCTCAAAATTCTGTTCGTACTGTATTTTTAGCTTGTAATTTTTTTTATGATAACAGAATATTAAAGCTGATAATGGTCTTAGAGCCAGCCTCCTATCCAATTGGTATCGGGGGCGATTTACTCGGGACTAAAGCGATCAGGGCATGAAGCTGACCACTCACCTCCAACTAGTGCCGAGGTCAAGAAAGGTGGGGCTATACCTCCACTCCCCAATATGCCTTCATGGCATAATGCTTACTTATTTAAGCACAGGGACAACTTCACCTTTACTGATCTCAGAAAACGCATGTAAGCAATTTATTTTCAACTCTTCTTTCGCATGTACATTAAGCTGTATTCAGTTTTCTTTTAATTCGTTCCGTTAAGTGCCTCTTCGCACAGGATGGATATGTCGTTGCTGCTTACACTACATTCCTTGCTTGCAGCATGCGCTTTCACAAAGATGAAATAATTTGCACGCGACTGCGATGCCGTCGCTGAGTGCACTGTGACATCTCTTCAGAAAATTACGTCGACAGGTAAATCTGCAAATTTGAGGCTATCGGGAGAAAACAAGAATAGTCTGGAGACAGCTACACAATCAGGATCATCGTCGCTTGTGTTCTCCGTCGATTAATATTTGGGTAATCAAATTAAGGAGGATGAAGCTGGCACAACATGTAGCACACGTGACTAGATAAGTAAGGTAAAGCTGTCCTTGTGCTTAACTAATCAAGCACTATGTCATGAAGGCGTATGGAGGAGATGGAGGAGTGGATATATAGTTCCACATTTTGTTGAACTCGGTACTAGCTGGACGTGAATGGTCAGCTTCTTGCTCCGGTACTCATTGGATAGGATGTCAGGTGGACCCCTGAACCGGTCTGAAAAACGTGGAGAAGAAAAAATTTTTGACCCTACAGGGACTCGAACTCCGACTCCTCTGTCGTCCAGCCTGTAGTCAGTCGTTATACCGACTCCTGGGTAGATAATTAATGCGTGAAGAACTTAAGTTAGAAAACCTAACGTGAGGTAGAAAATTGAAAAGCCTAAACATAGATGCAGAATAGTATTAAAATGTCCCACAAATAATTAGGGTGATAGAGTTTAAATTAACTCAACTAATTGAAGACATAGTCCTGTAAGCAAGCTAACAATCTTTCGGGCTTGCCCAGGTCAACGACTATCAGCTTCTAAATTATAACTCTGCTGCATGAATTACTTAAGCTCTCTTAGTGTTCAATTTACATGATAAATTGTTACATAGCGACTGGAAGTTTACGTTAGATGCAGACACTTGGTGTCACTACATAGTACTTGAAAGTAACGCAAAGAATTTAAGATATTTCGCTAAATTAAGTAAATAAATGTGTCTAGGAACAAATTCAACTCTTCCTTTCGTTACACTGATTCTATAATTAGTACACAAGAGCCACTAATAAGGGCGATAAAAGCAAGGAGATGTTCACAGTTAACTGCTAAATTGTTTGATAAGCAAGTGCGCAAGAGCTTATCTATGAATGGCACGAGGAGTGGAGTGCAAGCCACATGCTGTGTATATTTTAAATGTTAAGGGACTTTTATTGCTAGTGGGGTGGGACTAAGTCCCTTGTACTGCGGCCACTTCTGGCCTATTGTACCAGCCCCAGATGATAGGTGAGTGTGATTGTGGAGCAATTGGTGGAATGAAGATTGGCAGGGGAAACCGGAGTACTCGGAGAAAACGTGCCCCAGCGCCACTTTGTCTACCACAAATCCCACTTGACCAGACCCGAGATCGAACACGGGCCGTCGCAGTGGGAAGCCAGCGACAAACCGCTTGAGCTATGGCGCGACTCGTTAAGGGACTTGCGTGAACCTAATTTATGCTTCTGCTGAAACTTCAGACCTGACCAAGAGGTCACTGAACGGTTTATGAAAAGGAATGCCATAACTGAACGTCCGTTTTCACAGTATTCACCAAAGATTTTACCGGGCAGGCGTACAGTGAACTGGTACAAAGCTCCACTCAAGGCTCGAACTGGAAATGTGTCAAATCCGGAATGGATGTCTTATGTCGAATGTTAAGAGATATTTTTATACGTAAGTATTTGAAAGTAAGGTAAGAAGGTAAAGTCGTCCTATTCTTAACTAATTAAGCACTAGCCATGAAGGCGTATGGTGGCTGGATGCAGAGCTCCACATTTTCTTGATCTCGACACTTGTTGAAGGTGAGTGGTCAACTTCAAGCCCCGGTCGCTTTGTAGCCGGGGGAAAGAGCCCCCGGTACCCACCGGATATGAGGTTGGATGAACCCCAGAGCCGGTCTGGACGACGTGCAGAAGGAAAGTTTTTGACTCTACAGAGACTCGAATTCCGACCCCTCGGTCGTCCTGCCCATAGTCAGTCACTACGTGTATACCGACTACGCTATCCCGGCTCCCTCGTATTTGAAAGTAAAATATAAAAATAGATGGAAGTCGAATTTTTGGCACATTCAAAAGACGAAGTCAATGTATTTACTTCTGCTGGAAACAGCACAGCGGAATATTTCACACATAACCAACTGACGTGATATTGCTATAATCTATTGTTCAACACAAATTAAAAGTCATAAAACGGAGACAAAAACAAAGAATTATTTTATTTTGTTTAAACGAATGATTAACTGAATAGGCCTTATCGATCCTATAGACCATCGTTGAAAGAGAATTTAGGAGCAATAGCACACCAATAAGGAAACCAGAAGTTTAGGAATGGAGCAAATTTTGAGAAGATAAATCAGACACGCAAGAAGATAACAGTCAGAAGGTGACTTTATGCCTTGGTGATGATGGAAAATATGGTAACATTCCTTGCTGCAAAATGTTCATTATTCCTCTTTAAGTCTATATTTTATTCTATTCCGAGACTTACTCGTCAAACTTTACAACAATAGTTCCGTTAATTGTGAACTTCAGTGTTAAGCAACATTGAGCGTGGTCTCTTGTGAGAAGGGTGAGCGCTCGACTCTACGCAGTGCTCTCGCCCCGGCCACTTCTTGTAACACGAAGAGGTGGCTCGAAGGGTCTGCACTTGTATGTACATACATTTACATAATTATTTATCGGAGACTGGCGTGATGACACAAATCGGTGTCGTCATCACACCAGTTTGTGATGACAGAAGCAGAGACAGTTTCCGAAACAACAAGCAAGAAGAATTAATATTTCTTGCTTTCTGTCTGCTTGTCGCTTCCTTGGTGTACTCTTCAAGCCTCAATATGGAGGTATGATGTTCCTAAAAAAGAAAATTTGTAAATTTCTACCAGACTGTACGGGGTCACATCTCAGACGATAGCACTTTTCATATACGGTATTTTAAACATGATAATACACAAAGACGTTTTCATTTTAAACATTATTTATTACACGTACAGAAAAATTATGCAAAAAAAGAGATGTCGAAAAGTTTCTGAAGAACAAATATAAATCACTCCGTCCAATGTGACCTGTAAGTATTTTACTACATGAAAACTTAACAGCCTTACATGTTTCGGTCTCTATGGACCATCTTCAGAGGGCAAACATCACTGAAGAATCTTGCAACCTATGTGTTCCAGTGTATGAAATATCTCTCAAGCAACCTCCGGTTCAGAATCGCTGCCAATAATAAAGAGGGTTAGTTTTTAGCCCAGAATTAGACGCTGTTGCCTCTGCTGCATATTGGAGACTGCACGCCACTGCTCTCTGCTGTAAATAAAGGGATGATCCTAGCTCCATCTTCATTGACTAAGATAAGCTAAAGAGAATCTATGCTTTCAGTAAATCTCAGTCGTTTGCATTCCAAGTTTAAGGAAACCGCGTTTCTTTCATGCCTACTGCTCACGTTTACATTACGTTTCTTTTATTTTTCAATGAGGCGGCACCTCGAAACCAGCTGTTGACGTATAAGATGGTATTTTTATTGTGAATCTGTAAACAGCAGAACAATTTCTGTTTGCTAGACATATAAACATGCCTGACATATTCCGGCTCGGTTTGTTTGTTTACTATAACATAATAATCAATTTCTCTCTCTGATACTTCATGGAGGTTCATTAAAATGCTTTAGTCTCTCTTTTTCCCCTTCTTTTTTTAAATCTGTTTTCTCCCCTGTATCGCTTTTCTGCCTGTTACTCTCCATTAGTTCGGCGTTAGCGCCTTGGCAATGGTTCCATATGTTCAGCATGTGTGGGGCCAATGCTACTATTTTGCAGTCGTCGAACATTCATTGCGTACCAGAACAGAAATGCCGTTGGCTATGAACAAGCCACATCATTACCATCTGTATTTATATACGTTTCGTATTACAGCATTTAGTGCCCTACTTTGAGGTTTTATACATACGAGACATTCTTGTACTTCCCGCTTGGAATACGAAGACTAAATTGATAAATAAGATGATACTTATTATAGGGGGGCACGGGGTAACGTAGTTGGTTGAGGCAATATGCTACAAGCCGGAAGGTCGCGGGTTCAACCCCCAATGAGGTCACTGAATTTTTTCAATTTACTTATTCCTTCCGGCCGCACTGTAGCCCTGGAGTCGACTCAGCCTCTAATAGAAATGAGTGCCAGGAATGTTCTTGGAATACTGTTGGGGGTAAAGGGCGGCTGGCGTGTAAGGCTGACAACCTTGCCGCCATTTATGAGCCGATTGTCTAGAAAATGTGGAAACCTCAACATCTCACAACCCTATGGGCCTTCACGGCCTGGTACAGGATAGCTTTACTTTTTTAAAATGTGTGTACAAAATTAAAAGCTTTAAATGTTCAAGCAAGTGATACCTATGCTTCAAATTTTCATGAACCATTTTAGTAAATACTATCTTCCCCTCTATAGCTACTGATTTTTTTCTTCTACGATTTATGTCATGATTTATGTAAGCATATCTTGTATCTCCCACTCCTATTACATGTCCTGCCATTTTACGTGCCTTGATCTGTTCCTCCTAATACGGTATGGTGCGAAGGAGAATTTTCATATGCACTAGCAGGCGTGTAGGAAGCCGAAGCAGTGAAATCACTCTTATTACTATTTGAACATTCAAAGTTCTGATGCAAGATAAAAAGATGTCTTATGAATACAAAGCACAGAAATACGTGACAGCATACAACGTACTTAATTGCGGACTTTTCCGGGATCTTATTCATCTCTGTATCTATAAAGACGCGCTGCAGATTTGTCGTGCGGCATAGCGTCGTGACGCTTCCTGTACATCTGTCTGAACGCGCCGCCAGAAATAGGAACATTCTTCTCACTAATATGCCAGCCACTCTTCCTAATGGTCCGCGTAACTCAGCCACGAGTAGCGAGCGACACAGGGAAATTAATTTTCCTGTGGTTTTCGAATTATTTTTATGGGAGAGGAAAAAGTCGTTTATCGCGCCCTTTTCTTCTTTTAGAACATGAGGTGGGTGGGGCCGCCATTTAACATTCAAAACTAAATTACAAACCTTGATTGCTATATAGGTCAAAATTGATATAATTAAATTGTTTTTAAGTCCAGTGACTCATCTAAAGTCTTCTTTCTTTAACTTTGTGCACATTGCGACTCGACTTTAGAGTGTCACGTTGATTATAGATGTGAAAATTGCCGTGGCTGTGGGACGTTACCAAGAGTAACTTGATTTGAACAGGAAGAATCACAGATTTGAATTATTATTACTGCTATCTCTTGAATTGATTCGCAATAAATTGAGAAAGAAAGGGATACAAACCAACACATTCAACTTGAAATGAAAAGCAGAACAGTAGATAGTTCTCCATCTCATATAACATCAAATAACTTAAACATGACACGGCACCTTCAACTTTCACCCGTTCTATAATGATGGTTGACGTACTGGGAGCCACCTAATTGCTTCACTCATCGGGATGGACGTGACATGCGTGAAAGTGGCGATAAACTAGGTAGCCGGAAATATCAGATACTCAGGTATAATTTACGTGGGCCGAAGCTGATCCTCGGAGGACGCTGAAGGAGTCAGGATTTAATCTTGAACAACTAGTTAAAGTTTTGTACTAGCATTTATAATTTTCATTTCATGCATCTTGTTGTGTTATAATATACAATTAATATAGTTGTGTTGTGACGGTTTTAATAAAGAAATTAATATTTTGTACTATTCATTGTTAATGGTGTACCGCGCTCGGCCATTCACGTATCTTCAAGGAGCTGGCACCAAACACATCCGAAACATTCCGAACTGTGGCTTGCAGTGGCTTTAGCGGAGCCGTTGCCTGGTCATGCCGAAGCTACCAAAAAATCCAACCGCACACATGTGGTTCGTATTACGTTCCAGAGTGCGAGAGCTTGGAAACCTTGGCCAGAAGAACAATACTTCCTCGTTACTGGCAGCCCACTCGCTGCCTCCAGCGAACTCGATAAAAATCCCGAAGAACATTGTATTACAGATATATAACACTGCAGTACATTATTATGATATCTCACCTCAGTCGTGACTGATCTAAACTTAAATTTAAATCTCGAGCAAGTAAATAAATAAATGTTAATTAAATTCTCCTAAGCCCCTCCAGGAAAATGGAAATACCGGGATGGAATCTGCGAACGAAACGCCTTAAGAACACGGGGAAACCGAGCGTATGGTGAACATGTCTTAGCGGAGGCATTGCACTCGGCTATGAGAGAGGGCTGAACTGACCTAACCAAACCTTCGTCTGTCTCGGAACCATAACCTTACGCCGTTTTCAGTTTGTTACAACAAAAGTGGCACAAATGACAAGTTAAGCTGTAATTGATGCTGAAGTTCAGTCTTTTAAATCAGTGATATTATATTTCAGCATACTGTTGTACCAGCTAATCATTTAATTCGGGGGTGCAAATTCTTGACTTGTTCGTAGACAGGCTGTCTGCTACTTTGTCAGATATTATACTTGTTTCTTGTATAACATGTTTCGACCTTATAATGTCATCATCAGATAGATTTTGTAAGTAGTTGCTGCAGTGTATTGTTTTAGTTGATCATCATCATGATCACCATCATCATCATCATCATCATCATGATCACCATCATCATCATGATCACCATCATCGTCGTCATCATTGACAAAACAACGCGTTTTTGAGCCAGTGCCTTCCACAGAAGATTCTACCAGAATTGCACTATCTGGTAGTTACTACAGGATTCTGACGATGGTGTATAACACATAGAGATATTGGGTTTTCGGACTTTATCCATCCTCCTGGTTTTAAGATAACTAAGAAAAACACGACGTTTCGGAAACTGGATCTGTTTCCGTCCTTTCTAAGGACGGGAACAGATCTAGGTGTTTTCCCTCACCTGAGGACGGAAACAGATCCAGTTTCCGAAACGTCGTGTTCTTCTTAGTTATCTTAAAATCAGGAGGATGAATAAAGTTCGAAAACACAATATCTCTATACACCATCCGGTTTTCAGTTTTTTGAATTTCACAACAATTTTTTACACAACAAGGTTGTCAGCCTTGCTTCCAATCCTCAACCTGGAAGGTCCCTATATTTTATGTCTCCCAGTTACAGAGTTGCCCATTTATACCGTCAGCCACTTGGCTCTCTTTTCATCGCCTTCTGCGACTCACAGAGCTACGGTGGAGGTATTTTAGACCACCTCCACACGAGGGGTTAGTTTATAGTTTTAAAATATTTTAAATCTTTTTCAAAATTAGGTCTAAATGTGCTAAATTTTGTTAAAATTAATTAAAACTATTTTACTCCTTAAAACTGTTATTTTATATTGCTAGCACTCCAGATTTTCTTGAATTATATGGTGAGGAATGTGTCTATGGGTCTGGAATCGTATTATGGCGCTCAACGGACGTGTTTTATATAATGTTGTTCTTGTTCAGCGTGAAGTAGTAGCTTTATGTTGTTTTCGTGGATGATGGATGGTTTTAAATCAGTGGCAGTAAGAATTCAATGAAAAGAAGAGGAATTTTATTTACTTTAATTATCCTTGTGCATAATTAGAGTCAACAAATAATGAATATTGTCGCGTATCGCTCGTATAACGCGACAAATAACTTCACGCCGTATTTTATATAGCGAATTTTANTATTAAGGCCAGCGGAATATTTGAAATTGCAAAGATCGAATTTGGAAATAGAGTTCACTTGAAACTGCAATAGGCCTACATCTTCGCTGTTGCTTATTTACATTATTGACATTGTCCATTTATCTAATAGTATATTTTACTAAATCAGAAAAGTTAATATTTTCTAAACGATATTATATATCTGAAGAACCGAACGGGTTAAATACCATTACAACTAATAAGAATTTAGCAAATGATGAGGACTGTTACAAGACTACTGGAAACTTCATTTAAATACATGAATTCTTTACATTGAGACCGTTTAAAATAAGTTTCCTTATTCTTATAACTGTGTGTGTGTAGATAAGGACCGTGCGAGTAAAAAGCAGACAGCTGGCAATCTTGCTCTCCTTTCTGTTCCTTTCATTTACCCTGTATTCCTCTTTATCCCCGTTCCCCGCACTTATCGCCCATCATTCAGTCGCTAAGCATCCGTGTCTTCAGCTGACGGGCGAGAAGAAAATTGCGGATGCTGTGAGCCGACAGATCGCCGGGTAAATGTGGTTTATGTGTCCAAAGCACTTAGATCATACTTGCAGTAAAGCCCTATTGTTGCCAGCGGGGTGTCTGAGTTGGGGTTTGAGAAGGGTGCAAGGGATGGAGTAATCTTTCCTGGCAAATTGATCGCTTGGCGAATACGGCTCTGCTCTCATATGAGATAGCGGACCTAGTGCAGGACCAAGAAAGACCATTAGGAGCTTTAGTCCTTATATTATATACTTTATACGCACTCTACTAACTGTTACAAAAATACAAGCAGAGGAGTCTCGCTGGTCTGCACTCTCTTAGCAGTCGTGAAAGCTTCAGAGCGTACAGAGGAGTCTGTTTAAAAATACTTGCAGACTGTAACACATTTCTCCATATCATGATTGTGTAAGTGTAAAAGATACGTGTTTCGTTCGGGATATTATCTTGGAAGGGTCGGATTTTGCAATAAACATTGCGCAAGAAAATGGTGTAGTTTATTAATTTCATGTCCGTTTTGAACCGACCGTAGAAATTTTGGTTCCTATATATTCCTTTGTATTGTGACGTGAGTGACTATAGCTGGGATTTGGATTGGTAATCGGATTTATTAAACACTTACAGATCATAACAACAAGAAACTATAAAGCCATCGCTAATTCACACACCCAACAGTTCATTACAGTACGTAATAAATCTTCTCAGTCTTCTCCAGTCGTTGTCTGGTAACGGCTTCCAACGCCGTAGATTCCTCAACATCTGTGTTCACGTCCTTACTGGCCGACGACTGTCTCACAACTAACTAAATTTTAGACTTGTCCTGATTCTAACATCTCGGCTTGGACCGCACAGAAAACACCCCCTCCCAAAGGTTTTTCTATTGTTGCGTTATGTAGATGTCGCACTGACCGCGTAAAAAACAGCTTCCCAGTTGCTTCATTGGTGCGTGTTACGAATCTGTTGCGGCAATAACCTAGCAATGGCTGTTGTATGGCTCATTATTTCGCCGTCGTTGCCTAGCAATGGGTCTGCATGCCGTGGTATTATCCATTAATATTGAACTGCGTTCGTATTTGAAAATATTCAGATTCTGTGGAATCAAGAAGAACGAAATAGAACAAATGAAAAATGAGGCACAAACGCAATAATGGTCTAGGCGACCATTGTTGCTTATTTACTCGAGAAACCAGAGCCCCCGCCCTCCCCCCCCCCAAAAAAAGAAAATCGGTGCTTGAGATTAGAATTCTCAGAAACTGTTTGAGTTAGAGCATTGAAACATGAA
>NW_019733835.1:0-10736 GCF_002891405.2 Cryptotermes secundus | reverse complement strand
TTTTCCATAATTGTACCTTAGTGGAGCAGGGATAGCTCAATTTGTATTGTGACAGGCTACGGGCTGGATGACCAGGGTTCGATTTTCGTCAGGAGCAAGAGATTCTTCTGTACTCCACAGCGTCAAGACAGGCTCTGGGCCCCACCCATCCTCCTGTACAATGGGTACTAAGGTCACTTCCGTGGGGATAAAACTTCTGGGGTGTGAGGCTTACCACTCACCTCGATCTAGTGCCAAGGTCAAGCGTCGTGGAGCTATGTCTTCACCCCCTCATCAATCTTCATGCCGTTGTGCTCAATTAATTAAGCACAGGAACAACTTCACTTCCTTTTCTTTTGCCACTATATTCTAGTAAAGATATTTGCCCTCTTAAAATATGCATTAAAACCTGAGAAATAAATACTAATAAAAGTAAAGTCCCTCTGATAATAGGCTCGATAATAAAAGTAATAATAGTGGTTGTAATAACAACAGCGTTTGGATGTTTCCTGATGTATGAGGTCCCGCGAAGTAGTTTTCAACGGTATTCGATTTTTGAACTCAACGCAAATCCTCAAAAGCCTCATGGAGTCTGGTTTTATATGGCGTAATTTTTTTATTCAGAGATTTATTTTGTGGACGACATTATTCTAAAAAAAATCATGCTTTAAAAAATGTACACAAGTTTTACTTAATTTGGTGGTTGAAGATTGTATTATATTGGTTTCTGTACTAACCAGGCATTTTAAGATTCATCAGTCCGTAATAGGAGGTTGGAGAAAACTGCATAATGAGGAACTTTATAACGTGTACTTTTCTCCAAGTATAATTAGAATGATCAAGTAAAGGTAGATAAGGTGGGAAAGGCATTTAGCACGAACTGGGAGAAGAGGAATGCATATAGAATATTGATGGGAAAGGCAGAAGGAAGGGGACCACTGGGGGGACCAAGACGCAAGTGGGTGGACAATATTAAAATGGATCTTAGATAGGATGGAATGACATGCACTGGATTGATCTGGCTCAGGATAGGGAACAGTGGAGGGCTCCTGTGAACACGGTAATGAAATTTTGGGTTCTATAAAATTCTGGGAAATTCTTCAGTAGTTGCACAATTGGGATCTTCTCAAGAAGGGCTCAGCTCCAGTTCCATCAGTCTGTAATATCCTTTAAACAAAAGAGAGATGAAATCACGTAGTAGGAGGCTGGAGAAAATTGTATACTTGGCAGCTTCATAACTTACACTCTTCTCCGGATCTAATTAGAATGATCAGGTCCAGGAGGGTCAAATGAGCAGATGGATGCGAAGAGGGATGCATATATGGTTCGGGGGAAACGCGAGGAGGATATCCACCACTAAGAACACCTGGACTTAGGAGGGAGACTACTGTTAAAACTGAGCTTAGAGAAATTGGCTGGGATGGCACGGACAGGATTCATCTGACTCAGGATAGGAACCAGTGGCGGACTTTTGTGAACACGGTCATATACTTTTGGGGTCCATAAAATATTACGAAATTCTTGAGTACCTGAGCTAATGGTGCTTCTCAAGAAGGACTCAGCTGCGCAGACATAGGCATTTTTAATAACTAAATCTAAAGGAAAATATCACTTGTGAAACCTAGGCGTAGGTGGTAGTATACTATTAAAATGGAGCTTTAAGAATGTAAAGTAAATGTAAAGAATGTAAAGATTAGATTGAATTAACCCATAATAAGGCCCAGTGGGTTGTTCTTCTGGACACACTGATGAGTCCTTGGATTCCACAAGGATAATTCTTAAACAGTAAAGCAAATATCAGCTTCTCAGGAAGGAATATGGCGCATAAAACTTACGTCGATCATTCGCCGTATTCCGTGCAATACTACGCTCCACAAAACTTATCACCTTTACAAGTTTATTAAAGTTTTAAAATACACAAAATGTTTCGACCAAGATGGCCATCGTCTGGTGTTAAAAATATATTTAACGAGAAAATCGCTGCTTTCACTTGTTTGCTGAAGGATACGCAGGCTCCTCTGCTGCGTGGGTTATATTCCACCATGTTGTATTCTTAGTTGCGTGTCCTGTTCAGTATTAGCATAAAACTAAAACCATGGCCTTGTTTGCTTCGTGTTTGAATGATTACAATTCGACGTAGCTTAAAATAATACTGCTCTTATACAACCATCCACTGGAAAATATTACCATAGAGTTGTTAAGGACGAAGTCGTCTTATGTAAAAATGTTCTCTGTTTATTGTCACTTTGAACTTAGAGGTTGTATTTGAGTAGGACTACTCTTTGGGATAAAGTAACAATGAAATAAATAAGAAAATAAAAACAAAAAGAAACTCCATGGCTTGTAGTCCGCAAGCGAACTATGCCGACCGAGCGAACTATGCCGACCGAGCGACCGCCACTTGTCGGCGAAGTTAGTGTCAACTTTAGCTGATAGATGGTGTCGGGTGGTCAGCGCAATGAATCCCCACAGCCGTTAATCTCGGTTTTCTAGATCGGAGGTGCCATTTCCTTGAAACAGCTCCTCAACTATCCTCACGAGGCTGAGTGGACTCCGTTTCAGACCTACTATTTCTCAGAAAATCTGGTAGCCCCGAGAATCGAACCCGGGACCTCTGGATCTGTAGCCAGGAACTCTGATCACTAGACCACAGAGGTGGTCAACAATTAAGTAAAGCATTATATAAATAAACATTGGTGAAACAAAGTACTTTTCATATATATTCAATATAAATCTGTGAGACTTGTTTATAGAAAGTCGTATCCGAACGAAAATTGCTCTTTTACCAACAGAGACACCAGTCAACGATCGAAGAACCAGAGTTATGCATGCTAGTCTATAATTATAATTTAAACAAAACTTACTTCAATTACTGTCCTCGAGACACTCGTATCGTTCTGCGGTAGCAACGATGCTAGAAGTCTCGTGCCATTCCTTCACAGTCCACTCTTGGGTTCGAGTTCCTGTGTAGGGGATACCGGGGCTGGTTGTCACATGTTTTGTTTTCTATTTTTTGCTAAACTCATGTAAACCCTAGGGCTGTAAAACATTTTCTCACACATTAAGGAACACAAATACTCATGTACAATTTTAGGAGTGTGTTGAATATTGATATATAATAAGAATTGTAAGGGCTATTTTTTCTGCTGAAACCTGTCCCGTACTGTGCATAGTTATCACATATATTCGGGCTGAATATTCTTTACTCTGATATATTGGGTTTTTGGACTTTATCCATCGTCCTGGTTTTTNGTGATTGAGGCTAGCTCTTTCTAACGGACCCAACAGAATAGGTGTTTTCCTTCACCTGAGGACGGAAACAGATCCAATTTCCGAAACGTCGTGTTTTTATTAGTTATCTTAAAAACCAGGACGATGGATAAAGTCCAAAAACCCAATATATCAGTGTGTTACACACCATCGTCAGAATCCTATAGTAAATACTCTTTACTGTTTAACTTTTTATTGCAAGGCCATTTACGTGAGTAATATATAAAATAGGCGTGTATTGAAAATAAAAGCAATGCATACGAATACAGTTGGATGGATTCGCATGATAAGTATTATTGACATATTTCGAAGAAATTATTGTTCATGACTAGCTTTTGTGTCTTAAATATTATACAATAGTTTTATTTATAAATTCAGGATACGTAAACGGATATATTATTTTGTTACTTGTAACCAGCATTCACTACATCCATAGTGACAACCAGCAATATGCCTACACAGACCGGACAGTTTTACTGTTAAATATACAATTCGAAACACAGAATGCGCTAAACAACGGAATAGTAATTTACTATCTGGTGGCAAAAGTTAGAAATTGTGTGCCACTCATAACCCTTAAGGCATCTCGAGTTTATAGTAGGAGCAGAATCATCCCATTTTGACGGTCAGTTTGGCAACTGCTACCGACGTTTATTAACGGAAATTCAAACAGTTTGACAACTAACCACTGTCTCCCCTATTCGTATCCTGTCACTGGGATGCCAGAATTTAATGTTAGAACATCTGGATGTAATCCAGATAAGTTCAATGTATTTAGCGGATCAATTGGGTATCAGCTTAGGTCACGGTCATTTTGATTCTCAATGCGGTCTGACGTGGATGTCTCTTGTTCACCTGCAGACCTTAATGACTGTATTTATCGTCTCTGCAACACCATTTCTAGATATTAAAATAGGATTTGAATAAGATGAGTTTAGTTTAAGGTGTTATGTAGCTTACTGCTTCATGTCTTAAAATTGTATCATGACACTCATTCCAGCAGGAATGCCTAAAAGAATGTGTTTTTTTTTCCAAATTTCGCATACTCATTTGTGGGGAATATAAAATTCAGCTATGTTTGTTGCATACTTTTATGTCACTTTTAACTTCAAAACAAATAGCTAACTACGACACATATTTAAGAAATATTTAGTAAAAGCTGACCTGCATGAATGATTCAGTAATAATATTGGCTGTTCCTAGGTTCAAACAATAGTATCATAAGTCTATTGAAGACGAAATCTCTCTCTACTGCACTCTCAAAGACTCCTAATTTCGCTATATAAAACGAACTCCATGGCTTTTAGTCCACAAGCGAACTATACCGACCGAGCGAAAGCCGCTTGTCAGCGAAGTTAGTTCCAACTTTAGCGGATAGGGGGTGTCGTGGTCAGCGTAACGGATTCCCACGGCTGTTAATCTCGGTTTTCTAGACCGGAGCCGCTATTTCCTTGAAATAGCTCCTCAGTTATCCTCACGAGGCTGAGTGGACCCCATTCCAGACCAACTACTTCTCAGAAAATCTGGTAGCTCTGGGAATAGAAACCTGGACCTCTGGATCTGTAGCCAGGAACTCTGACCACTAGACCACAGAGGCGGTCCAATTTCGCTATATTACTAATTTAAAATAGGCTGTGTTACGTTAGAATACCCGTGCTTTGCTTGGGTTTCTATAAAAATGACAAGCACTTTTTATCTATTTGATGTATCTTATTAGGTCTATTAACTGTTGTTCTATGTATTTCATCAGTATAACCAGTGGCAGTACAGTCCTTCCCGAGTCACAGCCTCCCTTAGAAGATTCTGCCGGACCTATCAATTGAATCAGACTATCCGGTTTTCACTTATTTCGATTCTACAGGACAAGGTCGTCAGCCTTGCGTCCAACCCCGAACCTGGACGACCAGGTCTCTGTATTTATATCCCCCAGTGATCGGGTGGCCCACTTATACCCCCCCTGTACCGGGTTCCCTTTTTGTCGCTTTCTACAGCTCACAGGGCTATTGTGGAGGTATTTTAAACCTACTCCACACGGGGGGATTTTATGTGTTTGTTCTACCAATATACAAGAATCAGCAGAGGCTGAAGCTGTTGTTCCAATAGAGGCAGCTCTTCCAAAATATTCGGAAATTCCTTCTGACGTGCGAATTTGCAAAATCGTAAAATAAACTCCCTACAATGTAATACTTTGTTGAATTGGTGGCGCCTTTGAACCTTTGTTTTTTGTGTTCCCTGTTCGAACCTCCTCAATAAGGGAGAGCGACAGAGGAGAACTAATGCTACCAGCTCTCTGCTCTTCTGAAGAAGCCTGTGGGATATAGAGGCTATCCTATCGGAAAGCAATTTCTTCTTTGTGTGTGTAGAGGTCAGTAAAAGATTCCCCTAAGGGTTGCGCGGGGTTAAGGCCATAATAGCAAACCCCTTCTTTTACTGCTACCACGATGGGAACAGAATTTGCTCCAATTCAGTAAAAACCCTCCCTAAAAGTTATCTCGTACTTCTCACGACTTTTATTTTCTTATCTACGTGACTTGTGGTTCAATCCATTTGATATCTGAATCATACTAACCGTTCCAAAAACACAATACAGTGTTAACAATTTTTAACGGAAAAAGTACAACTGTCAATTTAACTCACTCACTCATGGAACTGAGCCCTTCTTGGGAAGCCGCCAATTGTGGATCTACTCAAGAACTTCTCAGCAGTTTATACTTTGAAGAAGTAGTAGTAAAATTAGTAGTAGTAGCAGCAGCAGCAGAAGCAGCAGCAGTAGTAGTAGTAGTAGTAGTAGTAGAAGAAGAAGAAGAAGAAGAAGAAGAAGAAGGAAAAGTGTAGGATGTTGTTAATTAATATAGGTTTTGCCTACTAGAGTGGTTTAGTGATTGCTGGCACGGACTGTAATGAATATTTTGACAGTCCTTTAGTCTTTACTGACAAAATTTTCTTCTGCTTCTCTTCCTATTGACATACTGCTACATTCTACTTCTGTCCTTCTTCTTATAGGATCTACTTTCCGCTTTTATTCACCTTATTCTTCTGCACAAAACTGGACTCGATCCTAAGCTATCCTAACCGTCCAGCTTTTTCGTAACTTTGTATTTCCATCCCATTCTTTCGAGCCAACGTTTTCTAAGACTATCCCCAATCAGAATTCTGAACGAATTGCTTGCCTGCCTCTCCAGCCTCTCTAACCATCTTACCTTAGCTTGCTAGATATTATTGTCCATTATAGCTATAACACGTGACCAGGAAAAGTAATGGAGTTCCTCGTCATTAAATATCTGTACTTGAGGTCTTCCTTGATCATTTTATTAATTCTTTCAGCCGTGCTGCTCTTCTGGGATTGACTCAGCCTCTAACAGAAATGAGTAACAGGAATCTTCCTGGGGAGGAGGGCGAATAAATTATATGAAACTCTGTGGAAAGAATGCAAAGTTTTAGTATTTTAAAGAGGGTGGTACATATAGCAAGCACTGGGACTTTAAGGATGATAGCCAAGTTTTATTATATTAGCAACGATGAAATAATTCCACTTGAATTTCGGGTCGTTCATTAAGTTGAAGCGCTGTGATCTCAACCAGTTTTTCGGGTAGGCACGAGTAAGCAGGTTGCAGTCGCTCGGGCCGAGATCAGGGCTGTAAGGAGGGTGGTCAAACAACTCCCAGCTTCTCAAGAAGGGTTCGGCGTCATTGAATTAGATAGCAGGAGTTAACACTGGATAGAAAGACGGAGACAGGATACCGAAAACATTATAACATTCCTTTTGCAACTTGTGTCACACCTTGAGAGCACGTGACATCCGCCACACATGTGGGCAAACCTACGCGGAAAAAATATGACAATGCTCACTTAAATCGTATAAATGTGGGCAGTGGAACACACTTCTAGCAAATGATGTGGGTTTAAATTCGCTGACTCGATTATAACCATTTATATTTCTTTCTCACAGTCTGTTAAATATATAATTAACTAATTGGTCACTACTCCATCTAATTAGATACATAAAACATGGCTAATTAAGTAAAAATAACTTGTTGACAAAATAACTGTACAACCAGCTAAATAGCTTAATTATATTCTCGAGCAATTAGCCAAAGAATGCATCTTCTTGTTGTTTGAGGTTTCTAAAGAGATCTCTGTTTGGAAAAGGAAGGAAATGGAAAAACAAACGCATTCGTAGCCTGTTAAGAAGGCATTCAATTCTTCAACCTGAGAAATCCTGAAGAAAAAATAAGATGATTATGATGATAATATTGTAAATAGTTTCCTGACTAACAATTTAACTATTACACAAGAATTGGAATTGAGGTTGTAACGGCGGTGACTATTAAGAATAAGGTATTGTAGCTTGTCACGCAGTGTAGTTTGGAGACAGATCAACGTTTCGGAAGAACATGCGCTTCTGTCTTCCGGTTCGAAGGGTAAGCCAAGCAAGAAAACATCATGAAGCAGACAGCAAGCATAAATTCTAGCTACATGTTTAGGACAGAAAAGTGTGGGAAAACTTGGGATATGAAATCGGAAGATCACGCATGCATTCGTACGTACATACCTGCAAATGATGCATACTTTTTAGCCTACTTTCCTAAAGTAGCCTTATGCTATCAGTATGCTGTCTGTGAATGGCCTATTATTTGTATACGTAAAGCAAAGTTTTATAGTAACAAGATACATATATCAGTTGGTATGCCGACTGCGTTACGGGATGGATGACGTGGGTTCAATTCCCGGCAATGATAAGAGATTTATCTTTTCTCCATATTGTTCAGACTGGCTCTGGGACCCATTCAGCAGCCTGTCCAGTGAATACTGGGGCTTCTATCTCCGAGGAACAGACTGCAGGGGTGTGAAGCTAACCATTCACAAAAATCTGATGCCGAGGTGGAGATTGGTGAAGCTATACAAGTATCTCCACTTCCCCATATGCCTTGATGGTATAGTGTTTATACAGTTAGGGACAAGGACAAGCGTACGTAACTTGCGTGCTCTGACGTACTGGACCGATCACTGTGGCCGCGCGGTCTAAGGCATGAACCATCTTCGCCAGCTCGAACACTGGGATCGTGCGTTCAAATCCCACTCGAGGCATGGATGTCTGTGTGCGTTTATTCTGTGTGTAGGTAGAGGTCTTGTGACAGGCTGGATCCCCCGTCCAAGGAGTCCTACCGACCGGGTAAAAAAGGTAAATTTATCCCTGTGCCTAACTAATTAAACACTATACCATGAAGACGCATGGGGGAGTGGATGTACAGATCCACGATTTCTTGACCTTAACATGAGTTTGAAATGAATGGTTAGCTTCACGCCCCGGCCTCTTTACACCAGAGGAAAGAGCCGAGGTACCCGTTGGATAGGAGATTGGGTGGACCCCAGAACCGGTCTGGACGACATTGAGAAGTGAAAATTCTTGACCCCACGGGGACTCAAACTCCGACCTCTTGGTCGTCCAGCCCGTAGCCAGTCTCTGTACTGAATATGCTATCTCGGCATTCACCGACTGGGTACAGGATCATGTAAATGAAAAAGCGGGAAAGGTCCAAAGGGCTGCAGAGCTATAGAGAGAGAGAGAATCAGGTTAAAAGTAAAGTTGCCGTGTGCTCAATTAATTAAGCACTACGCCAAGGAGACTTATGGGAGTGCGGATGTGCAGATATGCATTTTCTTGTCCTCGGCGCTAGATGGAGGTTAGTCGTCAACTTAACGCCCCTGCCGGAGAGAGTGAGGTACTGGCGATATATTCGGGTACCGCTAAGTTAGCTGAAAAGTCTGAGGAGCATTGTTCACAAAATGTAACCCTGCTACTCTGGAGTTTCTGAAGAAAACCACACTTGCCTTAATCAGAAGATATGGGATGTGTGAGCCGGTGGACGTGAAACACTCGAACTCGAGGCCCCAGGTAGCAGTGTGTTGAAATACACATGTTATTCTGTAGCAGCCAGTGTAGGTACTGTTGGCCTTCCTACGCCGCTGCCGCCAGACTAATTGGACCATAAATCAAGCCGCCATGTTGTGTAGATAAAGTATAACAGTCTGGGAAATAGAGTGAGCGAGATAGAAGAATGAACAATACGACACGCTTACAAGGGGACAGAGAAAGACGGAGATATCAGATACATGAATAAATACTAAGAAATATGATACATTGAAGGCAAGAAGGTTGTAAGTGCAAAAAAGAATTATAATCTGATGCCAGTGGCTGGTCGGCTGGGGTTCGAATTCCGCAGGGAAAATTTTTTCTTTTGGGATCCACCAATCCTCCTATTCAACGGATAACGGGGGCTGTTTCCACGTGGGTAAGACGGTCGGGGCATGAAGCTGACTATTCACCTCTATGTAATGCCGAGGTCAAGAATTATACCTCCAGTCCCCCATATGGCTTCATGAGGGACAATTTTGCCTTTTTAACAGCGCGTGCTGTTCGCGCCAGGTATGATCTGAGTAGCTGTTTCTGCCTGATATGGTCAGCAGAGTTCTGACACTGGAGCTACATTAAGAAGGGGAGGGACTCTGGGAACAACTTATTTATCTATTGACATTTGTATATAAGATTTGTAACCACCGTCCAGCGTGACTGATAAAAGATGCGTTTTTAACATTTCATCCTTTATATGTTTCGGTCAAAACTACCATCTTCAGAAGGATATTATCAACACATATCGAAACTACTATTACTTAATGTTATATTTCTCAACAAATACTAAGATGTGTATTGATTTCTTAAAATATCTAAAAGATTATTACAATTAGTGTATTCACAAAGTAACGTTCAATATTTGTTTTAATCTAGAACCAGGACGAACCAGGTTAAGTCTATTAACATTTACAGTATGCGCCAAAATTACAGTACTGAAATGAAAAGACGTCCTATTGGTACCACTGTCTATTCATTGAAAGGCCCCATGCACGACAGAACCTTCTTAAATCCCGAAGAAATGGTCCGATCACCATGTCCCTGTAGCGTTCTTGGGTGACGGTAAGAGCATTGCCTTCCTCATCCTCAATGAAATATGGGCCTAATATACCGTGTGCTGAGACGGCACACCATAGCGTCACACGTGTACTGTGTAGCGGTTTCTGGACGATAACATCTGGCCGCTCAAAACCTAGGAAGCGAGTTGTCTGGCGACCACTTCCGTATGAGCGGAAATAATACTCAACCATGAATACTTTTTCCTCCGTCGAGAGACCCATTTCCAACAACTGCACAGCACAACTTCCTTTTCACTACTGGGAACACGTGCGGCTGGAGCTTTGCCCCGTCGACAAAGGCACATGCGCGTTCGAGATGCCCGAGTTTCAGTAGTGCATTTTTTGCTCACAATGTACTTAATGATGTTGTCGAAAAGTGGCTTAGCTCATTGGCGGCACACTTCTTTGACACAGGCATAAAAGAACTTATTCCCCAGTACGACAAGTGCTTCATTTCCGGCGGTGACTACGTTGAGAAGTAGCTTAGTTAGTTAGTTAGTTAGTTAGTTAGTTAGTTA
>NW_019733834.1:987-1451 GCF_002891405.2 Cryptotermes secundus | reverse complement strand
TCCTTCTAGAACGAAATGATAATTATTTGCACTATGTGGTCAAATGAGCTAAGTGCGTGTTTAGCGATAGTAGTGTGTGTATGTTCTGAGTGGTGCACTGGTGTTGGTGTTATACTAAAGTTACAAAGTTTCTTAAAATTATGTTGCGTGTGTATAAATGAAATGAAAAAAACTATATTAGACTGGAAATGCTGGATAGTGTACTGTCTCGCAAGAAAGAAGACAGAGGTGCTGTGAAACTGTGAACAATTAAAAGATGAAACAGTTGAAACTGTGCTGACAAGTGGTGTGATGATATATCAGGATAGACAGTTGACAGACTGACTTACTTAGCCACTGACACTTTAGTGTGTTTTCTGAGAAAGAAACAAACAAATAAACAAACATATACATACATACATACAAAGTTCCTCGTTGCAGCATGTCCTCATATGACGATTGTCATCTTTTTATTAAATAATTCA
>NW_019733834.1:0-833 GCF_002891405.2 Cryptotermes secundus | reverse complement strand
TTAAGTTCTATTTTGTCAAGTATCTCCTAACATTCAGTTCCCTCTGAAAGTAATACAGTCTTCATTTAAATTAATTTCTTTAAAGTGCGCCCAACTCCTGAGCACAGAATAATTCATACTTCCTCGCTGTGGGTGTGGTATACCACCGAATTCAACACTTATTCCTATTTATTATGCTGGCGGTTGATGATGACCTTCAATTTTGTCATTCATCACATTAACTCATGTGATGTGGTGCATTTCTTGCTTCATATCTGTTCAGTAATGTCGTGCTGACATCAAGTATTGCATTCAGCAACTTCTAATAGATCTCCGGAGACCTGCTTTGGTTCAAATTGCACAACGCTCTTCTGTTCAATCAGTTCAGAGTTAATAATTTCTTGGTCTTTCAAACGTGTTCTGTTTAATTATCCTTAGCCACAAAATGTTCGTTTTCTCTCCAGATCTACAGACTGTATTAAACTGAGTATTAACTTCCTATTGCCATTATCACTGACATCACATAATCTGCGTAAGTTATATTTTAATGGTGACAGTGCATATAAGTGAACTTGATGATCACAGTGTAAATTCTTGGGTCATGACATATGACATGATAGCGTCGAGTGAGTGATTCTCTAAGGAAAACATGCTCTTGGTTACATATCCCCCAATCAGATTTCTGGTACAAAGTGCATGGCCTGTGTTACGTAGCAATTATGTGTAGTGTGTTAGTTTTAGAGGTAACATTGTGTTGTTTTTGTTGCATGATGATGGTTTTGTGATAGAGGTGAGTAGAGTTAGAGTACAGTAGGGTATAGTAATGCAGATGGCAGTGTAGATGGTTGTATCTA
>NW_019733833.1:0-9947 GCF_002891405.2 Cryptotermes secundus | reverse complement strand
TGGACCCCGTTCCAGACCCACTACTTCTCAGAAAATCTAGTAGCATCGAGAATCGAACCCCGGACCCCTTGATCTGTAGTCTAGAACTCTGACCACTAGACCACAGAGGCGGTCCACCCGCATTCACACAGCGTCAAAATACGGACACTTATAATTCGTGGGCACAGTACACATGTTATCACTTCACTGTACTGAAAAACATGTATACAAGATACACTGATGACCTCTGACAATGCAGGCTTATGTAGCAGTTTATGACGTAACTTATTTATCCACTCACAGAAGGAAGTTGGTCACCTGAACGGTCGTGGACTTTACCGCCGCCTATTTCAAGCCTCCTACACATTCTGTGCATGAATTCTTCTTGTCCAACCGCACGTACAGTTGNTAACGAATGGTGGTGATTATGTGGAAAAATAGCCGTAAGTAGCTGAAATCTTGCTCTATTTAACTGCGTTATTATGATTTCTGTATCTGTTGTAGTTTTCTTTAAATAAAAATAGGAGGCATTATATACGGAACGCCCTTAGTATTTACAGGGCCGTTGCCTAGCAATAGCTGCCTCTTCTGGGTCCGCTATTCTATTATTCGAATAGTGCCTCAGCGTAGATCCATAGTGGATATTCTAGCCTTTTCCGCGCTACTCAAATCACTGACACTTCTTAATATGACACGCAATAGTTAATATATTTTATTACGATGCATTGTTCTTAGAACGCAGGAATAGTTTTACATAAGTGAATGTTTAATGGATCAGTTAATTATTATTCTCGATAACTCACGTTCCACTGAACCGAACGTCAAGTCCCGTCAGAGAGAAGAGTTCGGCCTATTAACAGTGGAACGTTTATCTCTGTTTGAGGCATTTATGGTCTAACTTATGATCTTTATGTCAGTTGAGCTCAGCAAACTTATTATTTAACAACAATTTCACTGCCCTCATCTCTTCTTTTATCTCTCACATTCGGCTTCTCCTGATACTCAGTGCGTAGCAAGAAATGTTTCTCTTTATATTGGTCGCCCTTCCGCGCAACCCCTCAGCCCGGCTCAGACTCGCTCGTTGAGATTTCCATAACTACATTTTTTGGCTCTTTCCGAAGGAAAATTTCTCATAAGTTTTCTGGCCACTTAATTGAGGTTAAAAATCTGACCCGTTTTGGATGTCACCAACACTTTGTCCGGAGTATGGAAGTATCAGTAAGTAAATGTGTCAGAATAATCAGGACAAAATACACACCTTGACTCTTAATTAGTAACACTGAACCTGAACGCTCATATAGCTGACGAATTATAGCGAGCTGTAGCAGTTATAAGCAATTAAGTGTTTTGGAGAACTTTTTGTATACTACTGGAGAAATTATGATATGTGTACTTCCATGTATAAATCAAACAAAAAGAAACAAACTCCGTGATTTCAGTCGGCTAGTGAACTATACAGACGAGCGACCGCCGCTTTTCGGCGAAGTTTAATGCCAACTTTTGCGGATAGAGGGTGTCGCGTGGTCATGGTCAGGGTAACGAATCCCCACGTCCATTAATTTCGGTTTTCTAGACCGGCCATGTATGAATAAGGACACTGAAGTCAAGAATTGAAATCAGGCATCTAGAAGTATCGGAGCCAGGATAGCGATGTCGGTTTAGCGACAGCGACTGTTTACGGGCTTGACGACCGCGGGGTCGGAGTTCGAGTCCCGATAGGGTCACGAATTGTACCTACCTCGTCCAGACCGGCTCTGGGACACACCCAGCCTCCTATTCAATGGATACCGGGTGTATAGCGACAGGGCATGAAGCTGACCACTTACCTCCAACTAGTGCCGAGGTCAAGAAAATGTGGATCTACACATCCACACCCCCATACGCCTTCACGGCATAGTGCTTAAATAGTTAAGCACGTGATAATTTTACCTTTACTTTGCCTTTAATTTTACCTTTACCTTACGTCCATATAATTGCATAGTCCCCACAGAATATAAGACATATTATATAAAACTTGAGCTAAAATTTTCAGTTGCATAATTTCTCATTCATAAATATTTTTAAAATGTATTTAAGGAAGCACGCCACGCAATGGACATATTTCCCTATCCTTCTTCTTCTTCAGAAAATTATGCTCAAAATATCTCCATGATTTACGGATCCCAAACATTCAGTACCATTACAGCCAAGAGTGTATCACTTGTCCCTACTGAATCCAGCCCAGACGCTAAATCCGTATTCTAAGGCCAGTTTTCGCGCTGCTGTTTCTCCTAAGTGACCGTTCCTCTCCAAATTATCCAACTTAAACTATGTATTAATATCTTATATCGCCTATTTCTGCGGCTTCTCTAGCGAAGTTTCCAAGTGTACATATTATGGAACTGATCATTATGCAGATTTCTCACATCTCCTCGTACGTTCGCTCTCTTACATCCATATATTCTCCTCAGTGTCCTTCAACCTGTGCTATTTAATTATGCCAAGAAACTACTTTCACAGACGCACAAAAAAAAGAAAAAAAGAAAGAAAATCATAATTTCGTATATTACTGTGTTTAAGGTTTTCGACTGGAAAACGAGATTCTGAACTGAATCGTAGTAATTATTCCACAAATTTGATATGCTTAGTAACTTTCTCATGAATACATAATTCTCACTCGAATCTTGACAAATTTCCAATGGATTTATTGCTACCTCAACCTTTTTACAGCGTCTTGCATTTTGGTGTCAAGACTCTTCCAGGCTGTCTCTTAATTATGGTAATATAGCGAGTGTCACGTAACTTAGAACAAGGCCAAGAGGGCCAAGAGTAACCTTGAATTTGCAGAAGAGAAATTTTCTGACAAGGGGGCGGGTGGGGGACTGCGGGGAATGCGTGGCCTTGTTCGAAGTTACGTGGCTCTGTCTCTAACAACAATGCTGTAGTAATTAACCAAATTCTTCGCTAATTAGATCTTAACTGAATATTCGTGACCTCAGTTACAGAATATTTTACTTAATACTCGTATTTTATAGAGTAGATTGTAAATAAACAGTCAATAAAAAAAGTTACAGAATAGACACAAAAATGTACTCACCGTGCTACCTCGAACTTCAGGGCCTAGCTGATACTGTCCCTTCTTCACGTCGTAACATTTGCGTGCGGTCGCTCCCACTGAAGGGCGAGCAATCTGTGCGAATATACATACATGACCTTGCTCTCCAGAACTACAGTGCTTGGCAATCCACCAAGATGGGTCAGCTTGCAAGCTATCATGAAGGCCAAGGGAGCATAATCATTCCGAATTACTGGGGTTTTCAACTAGAGAACACAACGTTCTGGAGACTAGATCTGTTTCCATCCTCAGGTTAAGGGGAGATATCTGCTCTGTTGGGTCCCTTTTTTTTTCTGTGGCGCTACAGCCCCAATTTGGGCCTAGGCCTACCTTCATGAAACTCTCCGTTTCACTTCGGTTTACTAGATCTTACACATTCGGTAGGAATCCTTGGGCGAGTGATCAGCTCGTCGCAAGGCCTCTACCTGTAGACAAACACAGAAAAACGCACACAAACATCCATGCCCTGAGTGGAATTCGAACCCACGATCCCGGCTTCCGAGCGAGCGAAGACAGTGCATGCCTTAGACCGCTCGGCTACCGTGACCGGCACTGTTGGGTCCCTTATAAAGAGCTAATCTTAGTCACTAGATCCAGTGATTAAAGTCACCATCATTGTTCTAAGGGTTTCGGGTTTGATCTCTGCCGCTGACGCTAAAATTCAATCTGTAAGCTTGGATTCTAGGAAAATATTACAATTCGTATTTTCTTTCTAATGCATAAGTTAGTATTGTAATTCTGGCATACGGCACAAAGTGATAATCATGTTATTTAAAATTGTGTGTTTCTGGGCACAACTACACTGCGTTGTAAGGTTCGAGGCTAGCAAGGGGTGAGTATTTACAACAAGGTCTTCTGGGATCTAATGCCGTGTCTCCCAAACTACAGGGCGCGACATCTCAAAAGCTTGCACTCCTATGCCAGTATAGCTCCTGAACTCGTTACACATGCACCATGAAATTTCAGTGCTTCTTTCTGCCTCAATATTTGTAATTTCACTCATATGTAAGAGCTTCATGCTTATCACAGTAGCCGCGCTGTCTAGAGCATGAACTGTCTTCGCTAGTTCGAACGCTGGGATCGTGGGTTCCAATCCCTCTCAAGGCATGGATGCCTATGTGCGTTTATTCTGTGTTTGTGTTGTTCTGTGTGTAGGTAGCGGCCTTGCGACGGGCTGATCCCTCGTCTAAGGAGCCCTAGTGTGTGTATAAAAAGTGTGAAGAATTGAAGAAGAGGCCAGGTCAAAGAAAGGGGGGGCTGTAGGATTATTGATGAATAGAATGCATGAATGTAAGAACTTCATATACCCTTATAACTAACAAATATTTGCATGGCCTTCTTCCATGCCACATTTCATTTCCCAGCCCCAGTGATTATTTATCGTCACCAAACGATTCAGAATTCGCACCTGGCATGTTTTTCTTTTGCTGTCTACAAAACTGCTGCGCATATCTAAACAAAAGTTGCCAGTTTTGAAAGATCTCTAGCCAATACCAGAATCTGGCATTCAAGAGAAAGTGACTACAATGAGGTTAAACAAATCCCATAGAACTTTCGCACAAGTGTGATCAGATGAGCCTTTCCTGAAACAGTTCAAAATTTATCCGTTGGAAAATGTAGGCATGCTCAAATTTTCCATAAGCTGCCTAACAGATCGGATTGATATCGATTATACAATTCTTAATTGCCCTTATCGAGTACGAAATTTTGTGCGTCTCTTATTCTGTAGACTGAAACAAAGTTAAGAGAAAATAGATGTAGCTCTCTCATCAGCTCTTGGGACCGGTAGCTTAGCACAGTAACAAGATTCTCAATAATCAGTAGTTCCTCCTGCATTTTTTTTATTGCTAGTTGGGTGGGACTAAGTTCCTTGTACTGCGGCCACTTCTGGCCTATTGTACCAGCCCCAGATGATAGGTGAGGGTGATTGTGGAGCAATTGGTGGAATGAAGATTGGCAGGGGAAATCGAAGTACTCGGAGAAAAATTGCCCCGTGCGCCACTTTGTCCACCAAAAATCCTACTTGACCAGACCCGGGATCGAAACCGGGCCGCCTCGGTGGGAAACCAGCGACTAACCGCTTGAGCTATGGTGCGGCCCTTCCTCCTACATCGGCCTGTAATGTAGGAAATTACGCCTAGGCTCTCTTGTAAGGGGTCACATGGACCTGTACCGCATCTGCCCAGAAATGTGCGGAAGCAGCTCCTTTTGTGTCTTCCAACCCTCCTCGTTTTCTTTTGTAAAGTAACATTTCGGAGCTCTTCAGTGTTTGTTTCTTTTATGTGTGTGTATTAACTATCATCAGAATAATCAGAATTAAACCCAAAGACGTCTTTCAGTACCATTAAAACGTATTTTGAATGTTGCATTTCTGTAGATGAATCTCTTCGAGTTCCTTTCCCTTCAGTTCTTCTAACATGACCATAAGATTCAGTACTTTAGTTCGAAATTCTCTTTTCTTTATTCTCGATGTTAATATCCCGTCGCATTCAAAGGTTTCGCAAATCAATTTGTCTATGGGGTCTACTCCTGAGAGTGTACTCGTGTGAGAAATCGCATTTCAGCAGCTTCGATTCTTCTCCTGCTATTCAGTACCAATCGGACGCTGTTATATTGTCACGTGTCAATTTTCTTATAAATTCCCTAATAGGATTGATGATTTTTAGTCAACACTGCTTCCCTGTTTTCATTTTCTCTGTGCAGCTTTGGTCATTCAGTACGACTCCGTGTATGGATGCTAGGTTCATCTCGAAGCCGCCTCTGCATGCACAGGAAAACAACAGACAAGGCAAAAAAACGCATGACATTTACCTAGATTCAAACTTGCGAGCCATAATATTATATTTAAGCATCCTGTTACACTCACGCAATATATATGAGACAAACTCCGTCTTAAGTGCAACAATTTAATTGTAGTTCTTTCTCCTTCCCTTCCTCCACACTACATGTTTCGGCCCTAAATGGCCATCATCAGGTGTGCATTCTTACGTAGCTGCTACACTGCCCGTAGTTTAAAATTTAAAATCACCAGTCACGTATTAAAGATAAGCAGCGACACACACAGAGAGAGACTACACAGAACAATACCTGAACAGCGATAAAACAAGAAGTGGCCGCTGCAGCACTATAGACATAGGGCGTGTACCCCGAGAAAATTTTAATTTTAAAAATTTGGGAAAAGAAAAAGAACAGAAAATTTATAGACATTTTAATTTGAATTGAAGTTTTAAAAAAGTGACAATTTTAGAAATCAAATTGACGCGTGTAGGTTAACAAAGGTTTTATACATACATACAATTGGATAGACTGGTGATTTTAAATTTTAAACTACGGGCAATGTAGCAGCTACGTAAGAATACACACCTGATAATGGCCATTTAGGACCGAAACATGTAGTGTGGAGGAAGGGAAGAAGAAAGAACTACAATTAAATTGTTGCACTTAAGACGGAGTTTGTCTCATATATATTGCCAGCCATAATTTTGAGACTCCCAGCACTCTGCGTGTCTTCAACCGAATTCTTACTGCGACAGGATAATCACAGCGCTTGCATTAAATGGAATATGCAAACCAGATCTGTAAACAATTAAACACAAACTCCCGAAACCTTGATTCTGTTCACCTATTTGAACCTACCGGAATATGAAGGAAGAAACCAACTCCTTGGAGAACTGGATAGTCTTTCAGCTGCCCCAAAATTACGATTTTTATGTAACAAGGAATTTCGTTTAATATGTTCATATTGTAGCGTGTAGAGACGTTGCTATGCAACAACCTTGATAAGGGCGGATATACCGTGGAAGTTTCTGTGCATCTGCTCAGTGGAGACGTTCCCGCGAAACAAACAACAGAACAAATACCATTGCTAAGAATCGGTTTCTTAATAATGAAACAGTTGGACTACAGCA
The DNA here is from genome assembly GCF_002891405.2 of Cryptotermes secundus. Classification (NCBI taxonomy): domain Eukaryota; kingdom Metazoa; phylum Arthropoda; class Insecta; order Blattodea; family Kalotermitidae; genus Cryptotermes; species Cryptotermes secundus. Next base: position 2,966 of record NW_019733833.1, on the reverse strand, counting down.
ATGAAAGAGTTGTACTTTGTACGTAGTCCATACCAAGAGGTTATATGCGGGATACGGTAAGAACTTAGTCAGTTCTGTACGGGAGGCTGTGAAGAGAGGACTTGAGCCGGAAACATGAATAGCCATTGTAAGAGCCGTTGCCAGGAAACGTCTAGCAACAGACTTAGCACGCTAGACTGTGTACTCTAATAAAGTGTAAAATGTGGAAATAGTAATAGTGTTATAGTTATTTGTAGCTACAACCTATACGTGGTCAATAACTCGAGTCACCAATCCAACCCCCGCCTATAGTCATGCATACATGTGACAACATAATCCTCAGTAGACCCTTTATTGAGCCATTATGATCAAGTCCTCCCCGTTGTGTGCTGTTTCTTCAGGATCTCCTTATATGCACGTATATCTCTCAAGATGTTTCTAAGCTTGTGTATGCACTTCACGTCCCCACGTCATGTGCATATCTCTTCCATCCCATCTTCCTTGGCTTCATTGTCCCAGTTGCATTTAGGAAATAAAACTGCTACCCGTTACGAAGCCCTTTATTATGGACGTTTTCTGCCCTCATGTTCCTTCCACTCCCTTATGGTCACAGCGATCTCCCCCAACACAACGTTTTCAAACGCCGTCACTGCACGTTCGTCATTCAGAGAGTCACCCTAAAATTAATAAAGTAAAGCTATCTCTGTAACTGGCCTTGGAGGCCCATAGGGTTGTGAGACGTTGAGGGTCCCAAATTCTCTAGACAATCGGCTCACAGGTGGCGGTAAGGTTATGAGCCTTACACGCCGGCTGTCCTTTACTCCCCAGAAATATTCCTGCTACTAATTTCTGTTAGAAGCTGAGTCTACCCCAGAGCCATAGTGTGGCTGGAAGGATTAGGTTAACTGAAAATCCCACCTCATCGGGACTCGAACTAGCGAACTTCCGGTTTGTAGCATAGTGCCTCAGCCAAGTACGCTACCGCGTGCCCCCGCCATGAAATAAATGGAAAGAAATAAACTTACAGTTTTGAAAAAATTAGTCATTTGTTTCTGAATTTAGTGTTATGAAGCAATCCTCCGATTTAATCTGCTCTTTCTTTAATTTCCTACTTGCTTTAACACAAGATTGATAAAATAAATTAATATACCGTAAACTTCATGTGTGTTCTCCATGTTACACAAGATCTGTTCGGATGAACACATTTCACTCAAACTTGTAGATACAGGTCTCCCCTGTATTGTTTCTTTCCGTGTCAATGAAATTGCCTGCAGCATTTGGTAATGAACCGTCACTTCACCTACCATTGAAGAGAGAGAGGTACAACCGCTTGTACTGAACTGCAGTTATCTCACGGCCGAACACGTGGAAGGGCCGATCACAATGGCCGCGCGGTCTAAGGCATGAACCGTCTTCGCTCGCTCAAACGCTGGGATCTTGGGTTCCAATCCCCCTCAAGCTATGGATGTCTGTGTGCGTTTATTCTGTGTTTGTGTTGTTCTGTGTGTAGTTAGCAGCCATGCGACTGGCTGATCCCCGTCCAAGGAGTCGTACCCGCTGTGTACAGGATGAAGGATCTGAAAAATCGGCCAAGGTCCAACGAACGGACTGTAGAGCCATAGATAGGTAGATACACAGATAGAACATGTGGAAGGGGTTAATGAATATTGTTGATCCACTCTGGACTTGAGCATAACTGGACTACATATGTAAAAGACAAATAGGACATCGAGAATACGGCCTTCTGGCATGTGGCGTCATGTGCTTTGGTAGACACTACCAACTTTTCGAACAAAATTGCTGCCTCCGTCGTCAGGATGGAGAATTCAATATTAGTTAATCGGAGGTAGGATTTCAAATTGTTTTATTTATCAAGAAATACAGTCTCGGTAAATTTTATTTCTCTCGGATCTGAGACACCGTATGATACTTATAGAATTGTTGTTATTCTATCATACTCATTTTCCAAAATAATTTTCAGAATTCGATGGCCTGCCTATTATTTTGTGATTCGCATTCTTATTACCGTGGCCTGTTTGAAGCGGGTTGTTTAAGGAACTCTCAGTAGCGTCAGTTCATGTTAATGTTTTCTGGTGTTCCGTCTAACACAAGGAGAGAAAGTAGGGGCATGTAAAAGACAGCGAAGTGGAAGCAAATATGCGAAACTCGATACAGTTTTTTACAGATTCGATAGTGAGTTGGTAGATATTAAACGGTTATTGGTCATTAAAAACGTTGTTTACCATCGCATGGAAAGTGGTAATTTATGAAGCGTAACCAGGAAAGATTGACGAATGCAGCCTCAAACCAGTCGGAACGCACTAACTTGTTTATCTAGAGGAACAGAGGAAAATATCCAGGAGCCTCAAGAATAAGCCAGTGTTCAACTCTAAATTCAAAACTGGGATATTCCAAATAGAGGTCAGAAATGTTACTGGCTGCTCTGTCGGGTATGGGGTATGCCCACCATCGATCCTAGACAATCTCTCAAACTAATTGGCGATAACCTCTTCATTTTGCTCCGGCACTACTATTGCAAAACTTCAGGCTATCGAATCCATAATATTTTCAAAGATAACTGTCGAGGGTTGAAGGAGGAAATCAGGCCGCAGAATTAAAATACAAGCGTTGGATTCGACAAGCGCAATGTTTTATCTTGTGTGTCTTGAGCACTATGGTCGCCAGTACGTATTACGTAATGCTTTAAACGAATACACGCATTTAACAGCAAGGTCGCGAACCATGGCTGTGACGCCAATTGGGACATGTGATTGAATGTAATCAAGATTCATTGGCAGTGTTGCAGTATTTCCAGCGGGGATGTAGGGCTGTTCGACAATCTTTTGTTGCACGTGTTCCCACTATGTAATGTACCCTGCTACCCGTTCCGCAATGTTACATTCCTATGTTGAAGTAAACGTAAGTCACTGATCTGTTCTTTCTTTTGAGGTTTTCACGGCAATGACTATGAAGAAAGTCGTCTTCTG